>NC_091128.1:91094321-91694321 GCF_040183065.1 Periplaneta americana
AGCTATACGTTTTCTCTAACCATGTGTAGTGTGGGGAGATATTGAAGTTGCACATTATTCTGTTCATACAAAAGGTAATTTCCTAGTACAAGTGATCGGATATATGACGTCATGTATTATTTCTAAGCTGAAGTATGTGACAAGGTTAGTGGATTAGCCGAGGGGATTATTTCAGTGATAGGCCTATGAGGCCAAGGAATTGTCTGTACTGAGGACCACGTAAGAGTAATTCCTGAAAGACTAATTTGGCCGTCTCTTCAGTGTTGCCAACTAATATTAAATATCACCAAAAGAGGATAAAATCACACAATGTCATGTACAATAATAATAATAATAATAATAATAATAATAATAATAATAATAATAATAATCATCATCATCATCATCCTTGGATGTATTGGGCCTAGTGGCCCGTCACGGTCTCTTGCCAACGCTTGAACGGTCTGCCCAAGGATCTCTTGCCCACAGGATGATAATTTAAAATTTGGCACGGAAAATAATAATAATAATAATAATAATAATAATAATAATAATAATAATAATATACCTAGTATTACCAATAACGATGTCTTGCTTATTTACCACATCTCATCTTTATGTTTTGGGGGGTGTTTTCTAAAAGGTTCACTTGTCAAAGAGTATATTTTTCTTCTGGACCTCTCGCACATTACGTTAGTAGTTAGTAGATTAGTGTATGATATAATATTAAAATGTATTTTGTCTGACAACATGAAATTCATTGTTTTGATTAAACAGTTTACGATTCACGAGACCTAACTAAAGCCCGATTCAGACAGTGCTAGTTTCAGTGATGGATTCCAAGGTGGCTGCGCTGATGGCTACCCTGCGTGCTCACTTGCTGGAAGTAATGCGCTCTGGTGGCTGCTTTTTGGCTAGCTTGCTGGATTTCGAGGATAGGTTCCTTGCTATTTTTCGCGATGGTTTGCAAGCTGGAACCAAAGATGATAATATAGTATCACCACTGAAACCATGTCGCCATGTTCGTGGTTTTCCAACTAAACCTGTTTTTTTCCCTATATTATGTAGTTTCTAAGAAACAACAATTAAATATCGGACTTTAGCTGTTTTGCACTTATGGCTTAATTACCTTATTACGACATTTACTATTGTTAATGTAGGACTTTAGTTGTTTTCCACTCACGGTTTAGTTTCTTTTTGACCATGAGTGTTGGCAACAGATAAAACAGCAGATGATTTTCCAATTTGAACTGTGAAAAGAGCCAGCTCCGTGAGAACAACCATCACTGTAGCCAACACGGGAGCCAGCAAGTGAGCACGCAGGGTAGCCATCAGTGCAGCCACCTTGAAATCCATAACAGAAACTAGCACCGTCTGAACCGGGTTTAAAAATGTATTCTGTTTGATTATGTGAAATGATTAGTATGAATTCCGAAAACTAATGCCACTTTGAAATGTATGCTTTAGAATATATAATATATTTTATTGTAATAAAAGTCTAAACACAAAAGAAATTAATTAAAATGTGAAATGGTATTTCTATCGATTACCTAAGGGCCTGTATCACACAAAATATGTTATACAGAGTGATTTATATAGAACTGACACATTTCTTTCATTAATTGTTTCAAAACGAATTGAGCTAGCGACAACTTATTATACCTAAAATGTAGAGGAATTTTGGGATATTATTTACCTCTATAGCAAATGTTGTCCGGCGTTGTCAAATCCGGAGATCTCGGTGGCCACAGGTTCCTGGAAATTATTCGGTCGTCACATAACCGGATAAATGGAACCATGCTTCATCTGTGAACCATGTGATGGACAATATGGCAGGATTTTGCACAATGAACGTCTGAAACCAACGACAATAATTCAATCTTTTATCCTTATCTGGTTCCTGTAGCTGATGAACAACCGTAACCCTATATGGCTTTAGGCTCTCTGACACATTGAGTAGGTGTACCCTGTCTCCTGCGACAAACGTCTTAATGATTTTTTGGGTGACTGCTCCAGTCATGCTCTTACGTCAACAACAACCGTGGGAAGCCTAGATGAACGATGCTTGCCCTTTTCACTCACCAGAGATCCAGTTGTTTCCAATTTGTTTACCAGTCCCATTATTGTGTTTGTTTTGGGAGGATTGCGAACACTAAATTCTCTCTGGTATGCCCTTTGAGTAGCTGTAATTGAATTCGTAATCCAGTATTGCTTCACAAGGAAGAGTCGTTGATTTAATGTGTACTGCATTTTCACGTTGACACAAAATGTCGAAAACAGCTGCCAACAATAGGAATAAAACAAACATCTGCGCATCTAGTGACAAGGAATCGAAACTCCAGAACATTCTGCTGTTGGTTTCAGACGTTCATTGTGCAAAATACTGCCATATTGTCCATCACATGGTTCACAGATAAAGCATGGTTCCATTTATCCGGTTATGTGACGGTCGAATAATTTCAAGGAACCTGTGGCCACCGAGATCTCCGGATTTGACAACGCCGGACATTTGCTATAGAGGTAAATAATCTCCCAAAATTCCTCTACATTTTAGGTATAATAAGTTGTCGCTAGCAGAATTCGTTTTGAATCAATTAATGAAAGAAATGTGTCAGTTCTATATAAATCACTCTGTATTTATTTACACTTAGCCTACCAGACTCTAATCTTGAAATTGTAACCACAACACAAAGCAACACATACAATAACTATTATGTATTAATATTAATACTGATATTAATTAATTATATTAGTATGTTCAAATTTCACTACCTTCCAGTAATGGGCTCAGAAATCTAGAACAATTTGAATTTTCAGAATTTAAACTACCGACAACTTGTGTCACTGCTGCCAACATACCAGTTTTAAAATCACTACCAGTTGTATTTTTCAGTACCGAAATTCGAAACGATGTTGGCAAAAGAAAATTCAACCTGCAAACTAGAAAATCACCACAATTCACTAGCTTATGTAGTAATGAGGGAAAAATGGTTAGGTTTCTTCCTTGGGGTATTAAGTAAACTGACTCAGACTATAGTGTGGGAAGATACCAGAGTTTCTGAGTGATATAGTAGGTCCATATTATATTTTACTGAAATTATTATGAGTTCATGATACAACTAAATAAATTTATTGATTAATAGTATCATTATATTTCCTTTGAATGTCTCAACCAAAAATCCCGGTTTCCAACGCGAATCCCCTAGTGTCTTTTATTGGTGATGTCGTCATGTAACGTCATAATTTCTGTGTAATGCGGTTTCATACGCGGAAATCGTAATGTATACTATTCCCAATGTTAACTGCAGTTTAATCGAAAAGCTGTTATAACCTATTAAAGTGTTACCTGTAGATGCAAATGGAGCTTGATATTAGAAGAAATCGCCTTCTGCTTCCACGCAGTCTTTCCATTGCTTGACCAACTTTCCGATGGCGTCGGCAAAGAACTTCTTTGGCTGTTCGCTGAACCACTTACGCACAGTGTCCATAATCTCTTCGTCTCTAGCGAATGAGCCTCTTTGCAAGGCCTTCTTGAATGGTCCGAACACATGAAACTCACACGGCGACAGGTCAGGGCTCCACGGAGGATGCTCTGACACTTCCCACTGCATTCGCTGCAGGGTCTCCTGAACGTCACTTGCAACATGCAGACGCGTATTATCGTGCAATAATATAATGCCTGTTGCCGGATTCCCTGGTCTCTTGTCTTTGATCGCTGCACACAGGTTGAGGATGGTTTGCTTATAGCGTTCGGCGTTGATGGTGACTCCTGACTTGGTGAACTCCAACAGTAGCGGACCGTCCATATCAAAGAAAACCGTGAGCATGACTTTCTCTCCTGACGTTTGCGTTTTTAACTTTTTAGGACTTGGTTCGCTAATGGATTTTTCTTCTTGTTCAGAGAGGTGACACCATGTTTCGCCACCTGCCACAATGCGACGCAAAAAGTTCTCTCCGTTTTTCTCATACCGCTCGAGGTGTTCAAGCGAACATGTCATTCGCTGTTGTTTATGGTCGGCCGTTAGTGTTCGGGGAACCCACTCCGAGCAAACTTTACGGTATCCGATTTTCTGAATCAAAGAATGCACACTGCCGTAACTCATATTGAATTCAGCAGCTAATGACCGAATACTCCTCCGGCAATCCTCACGAATTGCCACATCCAGCTTCTCCGCCGCATCGGTAGTTAGAACAACGTGTGCTTGGCCCGGACGCGGTTGATCCTTCGTTTCCTCACGCCCCATACGGAACATTCGACTCCACTCTGTCACTGTTGTCTTGCTAACGCACGCATCACCGTATACCGCTAACATTCGTCGACGAATTTCCGCAGGTTGGCAGCCTTCCGCAGTAAGGAACTGAATTACCGCTCGCTGGTCTGTCTTGGACGGATTCTTCACCATAAATGCCATCTCCGAACACGATTTCGCGAGCACTCTTTCACATCAGCTGATCGCGTTTGTTTTCATGGGAATGAGAGTGCTTCAGAAATATCTACCGCATGGCAGTTCGAGCTGGTTACTACTGGTTTCAATGTGAGGCGAAGCAAACGGGTTTCATTTAATCTCGCCTCGTATTGTCAGAGTCTGAGTTGACGTAGTACCGCAGTACAACACTAGGGTCGCTAACGTCGCCGACGATACGACGTAGTTCTAAGCAACTCCGTAAGTGTCGCTAATGCGAAGGTTACGTCATATCCTTTATCAGCCATTAAGTAGAGATGGGATAAACTGTTCTTTTTAAGAAACAGTTTCTACTGTAACTGTTTCATGAACGAAGCTGTTACAAAATAAGTTTCAAAGAAACAGTTTCATAAGAATTATGTTTACAACATCAGTGCCAACTGTTTCAAACGTTCCAACTGTTTCAACTTCTCATCTGCTTCAGGAACATGTTTCAAAGCCCTTGAATCGTCTTTAAATCAGCTGTTCAGAGTATTGTGACGACGAAAGCCAATTTTCGTAGGTTACTGTTAAGGGTGCAGTAAATAACTACAATTCAAAATGAATCGATTTTAGTAAAAATAGTAAAATAGTTTAATAACGATGAAATTAGCCGATGATATTTTTCGCGGTATATTAAAAATTAACACTATGTTAGGGTACCATAAACATATTCTCCATCCATGGACAGCTAATAATTAATATCAGATTTATTAGGGAATTTGATTCGTACAATTAAATTGCGCTATCCTACATAGGCTATTGTTGCACGAAGGCCGTGTGGAACATGGATACTAATATTATATCTACTTTCGATTGGAGGTCAATGATAGCGCTACACGTGGCCTTTGCAGAGAGCAAAGAAGAGGAAAACTGTTTAGAAATTGAACTGTTTTTCTCTTGGAACCATGTGCATCGTTGGAGCATGTAACACTCTTTGGTACAGTTGGAACAGGTTATTTCACGACTGTTTCGGTTCCAAATAAACTGTTCCAGCTTTTTTTTTTACCCATATCTACCATTGAGTAACTTGAACCTATGAACTGAACACTGAATTAGCGTCAAGAACAATCATTCCCATTACCAGATACTTGAATTTAGAATTAATCTTTGTGCATTATAATCACGCAAAATACCTTAATGAATAATTTGACTAACTGCTTCGTCACACAAAACAAAGTCACTACACTGTCACTGTCTAGTACTAGTAATTATCATGGAATACAATTACAGTAGGCGTAGGCCTTAAAATACTGAATCACAAATGTATCACTAGGTCTAAAAACTTTGTTCTTGTAACACTGTTGCACGGTACCTAATCTGTCATAATTATGCGTGCAGTTACTTCCTGGCTACTACTACTTTCAAAATTTTCTGTCAAGCATATTTTTGTCGAGATTGAAACGAATACATTCTTCTTCCTCCTCGATACCCTCTTTTGATGGATAATATTATTGCAATGACTATTTCGGTCTTAGTTGTAGTGATCTATTTTTGTTCAGTTTACTGAAAACTCGTTCAGCTGAGAAATTAGAAAATGGGAGAACCATTAACATTCAAAGTAACTTTCCTTAATTCAAGAACAACTTTAACTCCATTACCAATTTTAAGGTTAATACTGCTTTCCAATATTCTTCATACTGCTGGCATAGAAGACATATTAAATTCATGAGAAGAATAGTTAAGTACTGCATGTGATCGCCATTCTTTGTCAGCTTCCTGAACATTGACATTATTTATTTATATTCAGTATTATATGTTTAAATACAATGTAGGCTATATAACGCAATTTAATCTTAGATAGGTAATAGAAAATATATTTGTTAACGTTCCTACATGGCGGCATGCAGCATATTAGAAAGGTAAACCCTGACAAGTGACTGATTATTGTTACTTTTGGCATACTCTGTCAAAATGACTCATAGCAGTAAAAATTTGTTCTCCAAGCTAACGCCATACCCCTCAACCTTTCTCGTCACTCAGAATTTGAAAGCCCGGGAGAAAGTCGGTAAGGAATAGGTCAAAAACCTTCAAATAAAATTACAAAAACAGGCTACCCCTACAGATTGAGCGTAATTCTCAAGCAGATAATTCGCCCACGGATACTAGAGAGTCAACTGTACCGATATTTTATAGGCACATTTATTTCTTAATTAAGTAAACAATTTAGTGGACTTAGCTTGAGAATTCCACACAAGACAACATCCATACAAGCAATCATTCCACACAATATTCCACATAGTAACCAAAATTTCACGCATTTTATGGAATTCCTCACAGTTTGGCAACATAGCTCATTACATTAGTCATAGGTTCGAATTTACACATTTTAACCTCGAGTTTCCTTGTTTCCTATTCATAAAACGTTAATGTAGTTTTCCATTCTATGTTTCCTGTTTCCAAAAATAGGCTACATAGATGAACCATAATGAATCTGAAACCTGCTGCATGGGGCTTACCTTATGAAAGTATAATTTTTTGTATGTCCTGGGTTCAAATTCTGGTTGGGACAAGGTAATGAGATTTTCTCTCAACGAATTGACGTCGGAAGCAAAATTGCTGGGTAACTTTCGAAGTTGAATCTCGGATTCATTTCGCCATAATTAATTCACATATCATCATCATCATCATCATCAACATCATCATCATCATCATCATCCATACTACAGCCCGGGTTAAGTCGATGCGCTACTGAAAATTGTAGAATTTTGGCAAATGTTATTATTTTTTTTTTCGCGCTAAAAAATGTGCGGTTTCATGAAAAGCTCATCTCAATATCTTAATTATAAGTATACTTTTATATAATTGTGTAGAAGTTGTGTTAATGTACGAGTTGTGTAACAAAAACTTTAAATTCAGTTATTTAAAAAAAAGACAAGTAGGCCTATTTATTTTATTTCTCGGTGGTTAAAACTAGTGCAATGAAACTTGGCATATTTATTCATTAATATATTTGTTATATTTAATAATTTTTTTTTTTTAGAAATAGGATTTTCACTAAGAAAATTAAACAAACAAAATAAGTTTAATTTAAAAAAAACGTTTATGAGAAATGATTGAAATTTACAATATTTGTTCATGGTATTAATATGCATATTCAGTAGGCCTAAAAATTTCAACGCTCTAGTTAAAAAAATTATGGATTTTATAAATTTCAGTAGCGCATCGCCTTAAGTTCACGGTGCGGCGTGCTGTACAGTAGTGGCAAAAAAAAAAAAAAAAACCGGACCGACCCTTGTAGCTGATTTCAGAGCCTTGTTCACTCAGAGCACGATAGACTGGTAACTAAGAGTTTCGTGGTTCGAATCCTGCCTGGGAAGGAAACTTTTTTTGTTCCGTATTCAAATTTATTCCCAATACTTTTCGATTGCAGCGATATTTTACTACTTAATTAACTTATTATTCCCAGAACATGAATTTTACCAGCAATCGAAAAGTGTTGGGAATAAATTTGAATAAGGAACAAAAAAGAAAGTTTCCTTCTCAGGCAGGATTCGAACCACGAAACTCTTAGTTACCAGCCTATCGTGCTATGGAGTGAACAAGGCTCTGAAATCAGCTACAAGGGTCGATCCGGTTTTTTTTGCCACTACTGCACTTATGCAAGAGAGGGCCGTTAAGCTAAAAGTAGGTATATTTATTCACAGAACAGGAGTGATAAGCACAATAAGCATCAGGCTGCAGTGTAAGCCTTCGGGTCCCTCCTCCATAAAAAGAGAAAAATAATGTTGCAATAACTACTGTCCGTTACTCAGGAGTAGACGAGCGGAAAGAATGTGACCTTGACTATCGCTGCTGATTATTATAAACATCGCTCAGATACGCATCCCAGTAGCCAGGTTATTACTCATACAGGAAACATGAGTAACAATGTGTATGGAAATTAAAGCTAAGTTGAACAGAAGGAGACCTAATGTTTCCGCTTACTACAGTACAAATATTGCACGTGTTGTCGTACGTTATCTGTTCACATCCCTTCTTCCTCAGTCCGCTCTCGTCTTCTCCTGAGTCACCGACAGTAAATGTAGTGCAAATTTGATCAAATTCGTAACAGAAGAAGAAGTCTTCAAAACTTACTAAATATGACAATTTTCAGAAATATCTTAAAACGTTTAAAATATCTTAAAATAGGCCCTAACACAATGGATTCTTATGCTGTGTGAACATAATCTTAATTACATCCTGACAAGAACTCGAACACTCAGATGACAGAAAGAAAAATTACGTCGCTAACACGAAGAAGGTTTCGTTTCTTACAGAGTGAAAGAGAAGAAGGGGCATTAGTTAACTTTCAGTGGACAATAGCGCAGGATCCCTGGCAGCGTCTCTCCTGATATGCACGCAAATTCAGACACAAAATATTAAACAGTGTCATCAAACTGAGACATACTTTCTCATACCTACATTTTGAGCATTCAACAAACAATTTAGTTTCTTATTTTATCAGTCACATTTCTGTCCAGGGACCTACTTGTTACTAATCACCAACATAATATGCGAGAGGTCCAGGATGAATTACCAGGCATAGTAAGTCTATGCATGGACCCCTAGTGAGTTAATATTGGTAACAAGTAAGGAGCGGATTCCTATATAATTAAATATTCTTTTTGCGTGTGATAAAACACAATTAACAAAGTTAAAAATTCCGAACATGAAGTTTCAAGTTTAAAACCCGAATTTTATTTCACATAAAAACACATATTTTCACAAAAAAATTATGTAAATACATATTTTCAAGAAATCTATTATAAACACATAAATCTTAGAGTTTCTTATTTAAATAATTTTTTACAAGTACTTTTAAATATTTTAAAACTAAATCAATTATATCATTCAGAAGTGCGTTATCTCTTTCAGGAATTCTTGGTTGCTTCGTGTTTCTAAGCGCTCAGTGATGTATCCGTGATCCATTTTCGTATATCTTTTCATTAATAGTCTTCCTCGTATGTAATCGTGAAAACTTTGTAACTAATTCAACAGTTCATAGCATAAATACACGTCAAAAAATTACTTTCATACTCCATCGGCAAGTCTATCGTGCTATCAAAAAGGAGTGCGTTATATGGCAGCAAAAATTTTTAATAGCCTCCCTATCGATATAAAAAATGAAACTCAAAACATAAAATTATTTAGGACCAAATTAAAGAAGTACCTGATTTCTCACGCCTTCTATTCTGTAGGTGAATTCATGACATTCAATAACACTTCATGAAATTGATACTAAAACTATGTGTTGTACTAGTAGACTATATTGTAAATCTCGTCTGTATATATTTCATCTAGACTGTGACTATAAATTAAGATTTTATAATAGTATTAAGTTTTTTGACTTGTTCCATATTCTAGCTGTAAGCATGTATGAATACCATGGAATGTTAATAAATACAATACAATACAATACAATACAATAGTAACGCCTCAAGTTCTGAGAACTACTAGACAGCAAATCAGTGTTATTATTAGAGAATAAATTAACATGGACAAGGAGGAGAGATGTTTCAACACATAATTAGGAATGTTTATTGTTGCTGAAGATGATTTCATTGCACGCTTTGTTTTTGAAACACAACAGATAAGAGCTGGGTATGAACATTATTTAATTTAAACAAATCTCTCGCATCTCGCTCATGTATATCGAGTATATCTTGTTGTGATTTCCTGTTATCGGGCTTCGTCAATCGATACCCTTCAAGATATACTGAAAGATGGTTATTTAAAAAACGATTTGGCTTTCCTACTAGCAAATTTAAGTTTTTGTGTGACACCATAAAAAACTCGAAACATCCAAAAACCTGTTGTCTGAAACAGGGAGGTGCGTGCCGTGGAAATTAAACTAGACTCGCTACCAGGTTCAGAAGCACAATTACTAAGGGACAAATTCCAGAATGTGTTTGGGAAAAACAGTGGATATAAAAAAATGTGTAAAGTTGCTAACGTATATTGGAGAATGTACCTGTAGGTGAAATTGACGGTGTATGTGTTTGTGAGATTCCTATCTTTAAATATGCACGTCTGACGTCCTGTGATGTGGAAAGATCGTTTTCACAGTTTGTTCAGAGATAATCGGCATGCATTTGTGATGGAGAATTTGGAGATGACCTTTGTTGTTACACTGCAATTCTCGGCCAACTACTAGGACTCTAGTGTGGTTGGTGAGTACCTAGTAACATTTTTTTTCAAGCTAAGTAAGGTATTTTTGTCATATTTAAAATAAATATTTTTTTATTTTTAGCAAATATTTTCGTACTTTTTAGCACATAAAAATCCGCTCCCTAGTAATAAGTAGGCGGGGGGGGGGAGGCTAAAACAATGCATTGATTAGAATATACAGGTATCGAACTATTTTTAGTTCTAACTATTTGTGGCTGCAAATCGAAACCACGTGTTTATCATTATACAGTATACAGTTCACAGAAGCCAGTGATACAAAAGAAAATCATGCCTTCCTCTGTATAGCTTTTCTGAAGAATTGCTGTAACTTTTAAGTGTTAAACTATTTGATTTGGGTGAAGGTCATGAAAGCTGTTATCTCACCCCTCCAGAATATGAACACACATAACCAACATTTATTCAGACATTTATCCTGCTACCCAGAATAAAGAAATCGATAATATGATCAACAAACAGAAGTCGTCTTTAGTACAGTATTTCTGAAATGTAATTTCATTCGATTTCAATTTTATGCTCCGAAAGCGGTGGGGAGAAGAAGCGTCATTGATAGACATAACAATGTACAGATTACAGGACTGAACATGTATGTACTTACCTCCTCTTTGTTATTCTGAACTCAATAGTAATCCTGTAGACCAATGGAAAATCTCTTTACGTCGGATCCTCTTTAAAATCTTGAACAACACTGCCAGGAAAGAATGCCTGCCACCGCGTACCTAAAGCACGTGACTCATCACTCAACTTCTTCCGAAACCTAGGGAACAGTGTTGCCAACACATAAATTGTATCCTCGTCAGCCTAACACCTGGAAATCCTTAAGAATCCGTCAAAATTAACAAAAAAAAATAAATAAATAAGACTCACTCAATATATATATATATATATATATACAAATAAAAAGCAAATTTTAACACAACTTACTTACCAATTTTGATTAAAATATTAATTCGTCAACCTCCTACTTGATTACTACGAGGAAATCTGTAACAGGGGATTCTTTAACGCGGTACGGCACAGTTCAATGAAAAAGTAAAATCCCCCAAGAATTAAATAAATAAAAGCCAAAAGACGATGTAAATCGTAATTTCCGTCCGAAAATCCGTCACCCGTCAAAGTCATTCTTTTCCCGTTGGCTACGTTGAATTTCCTTCCAGTTGACATCACTGCTAGGGAAGTCCCGTGACCTTGAGAAAATCCTATGACTGTACCAAACTTCCTTGATAACCCTCTCTGCGCCGATGCACTCCTTATCGAATGTTTTGAACAGTTGTAACGAAAGGATATGCGTAACAAAATTTTCGTATACTTTTATCCAATTAACTGTAAATAAGATTTCCTTATAATGTAATAACGTAATAAGTAATAAACGACTGAAGCCAAGCTTTGTACTTCTACGTAGTTACAATTTCTGCCGCAAGATGGCACTGCAATACTAATATGAACCAAGGCCAGTCGAGGAAAATAATGACTGTGTTGGAAAATAGTGACTTGTGGTAGAGAGCGAGCGCGAAATTTAAATATTGAATAATTATTATTTGTGTTGTGTTACGCATCTTGTGTTGAGTGATTATTTAGTGTTTAGTGTGTTAAATAACATATTAATTAAGTTATATATACTGTTTCTTCTTCCTTTTATTTTTTTTATAAATCTTGTGATAAAAGACACTGATTCCTAACAATTGCCTCACCAATCAAGAAATCCTTATGGAGGAAACAAATAATTATCCACAAGAAATAAACTATCAGAGTCCGATTGAAGAAGATACTTCAGAATTAACTCTTCACAGAGGCCCACGCACGAAAACGTACACCTTAAAAAAAGGTATGTTACATAAAGTCAAGCAATCCAAAAAGTCTTCAGCTAAGAAAGAATTAATCAATCCAAACAGATCACTTGAAGTACGTAACTTACCAATATTTCAAAATACTTCACATTCGGTTACATCAACACCACAACCTGCATCACCAACTTCAGGAACATCAGGCATGAATCAAGATGATAAACTCAAGACACTACAATCTTCATATTCAAAAGAACTCATTTCGATTCCTACAAATAATTATTTTGACCCTTTTCCCAGCTAAATGTTGATACTGTAGAAAATATGGAAACTAACTATGTATTCTCGCACGATCCTTGTGGAAATGATGAATCTCAAAAAGAGGTGCTAGATGCTACTCCTAAAGTAACAACTGCTAGATTTCCGCCAATCATTGTTCCTATACTTCCTAAATGTCCTAACTATTTTCAGTACCAGCGGGCCCTAGAGAAAGAGTTAGGCTTTCCTATAAGAATAATATACAATCAATCACAAGGAACAAAGTTTCATGTTTCATCAGAAGAAGCTTTTAACAAGCTTAAAAATTTATTTCTAGATAAGCATATTGGATTTTATACGTTTACTCCTAAATCACACAAGCCGCTACAAGTCGTGATCAAGAAACTTCCAGTACAAGTAACTGCTCAACAAATACAAGAAGAGTTACTGATGTTAGATTTTCCCGTTATCGGTGTTCGACAGCTCACTACTACTCGACAGACAACAGGTATTGTTGAAAATTTTAATTTACCAGTATGGGTTGTCTCCTTAAAAAATAATGAAGTTGGGCGAACAGTTGATGATCTTAAATACATATGTCACCAATCAATATTAATTGAAACTTACAACCCGAAATCAAAAACATATCAATGCTATAATTGCCAGCTCTATGGCCATATGTCTTCGGGCTGTTGCCTATCTACTAAATGTGTAAAATGTGGTAACAACCATAGACTTGAAGACTGTCCAGTGAAAGGTCCATCAGTCGCACCTACTTGCGCAAATTTCGGTGAATCACACACTGCTAATTACCGCCAATGTAGCATAGCTCTTCAACATCGAAATGTACTGCAACAAAAACAAGATCTGAAAGAACAGAGACTAAGAAATAGAGGAATAGGTTATACTTTTAATCAACATGATTTCCCAAGATTGCCAAAAGTTACACTTAATCCAGCTTGGACGAAAACGAACTCCAACACAGAGACTACTACAGACACACTCATGGGGGATATTAAAGAACTCTATACCTTTTTCAAAGCATAGGCTTTACCAAAATTATTAATCAAATTAAACAAACTACATTAAAATTGCAACAGGCATCAGATACATTCTCTAAACTATTCACAATATTTGAAGCAATTACAACAATACTGACTCCAGAAACAAATGTTCCTTAAACCAACAAAAATTAAAATCCTTCGTATAATTAATTTCAATGCTAATGACATTAAACGACAAATTTATGAACTTCAATATCTCTTACTTGAACATAGTATCGACATTGCTCTCATCACAGAAACCCATTTGGAACCCACTGATCGTTTCACATTACGTAACTACGATATCATTCGCTCTGACAGGCCTTACAGACGTGGAGGAGGTACTGCTATAATCATCAAGCGAAATATATCCTATGCTCCAGTCCAAATAATTGGCTTAACGTGTGCTGAAATCACAGCTATAACACTCCTTCTCGATAAAAAAAGAAGTAATGATTGCATCCCTATATATTCCTCCTAATTCAAATCTCTCTCCAAATGAACTTGATAAAATCATCAGTGCACACCCCAGATTTATCATTGGTGGTGATCTAAATGCCAAACATATACATCCTGGCATTCAAGATTAATAAATCCAAAAGGACGCGTGCTCCTCGAACATGCAGAAGAACACAATTACTACATTCTCGTCCCAATATTTCCAACTTATTACCCGTATCAAAAAGATAAACTACCTGATGTCCTAGACATATTTCTTCTCAAAACATATGGGATGCCCCCCATCATTGAACCACTAAACGCCCTTAATTCAGATCACCTATCTGTTCTTATACTTATTAATACAGCTAATTCTTTTTCTTGTCAAAAACCACCTAAGAAGTATTATACTGATTGGAACTTATTTGAAAATACCTTAACACAGACTCTGCCAGGAAATCCAAATTTAGTCACTAAAGATGATATTGAATCCGGTATACAGATCCTTACTGATACTATCCATGACGCTTATAGAAATTCTTCCAGTTGCATAGAAGATCATGACCCCGACCTGCAAGAAAATAATGAACTTCTCTTCCTTATCAAAGCAAAACATAAAGCAAGAAAGAATTGGCATGAAACTGGTAACCCACAAGCTAAACGATGCTATAATCGACTTAACAAAGCTCTCCAAAGAAAAATAAAATCTCACCGAATACAAAAGTTTGAATCTGCAGTTGAAAAGATAACAGAAAAACCAGAACAGCTTTGGTCCTTAAGTAAGAAACTACAAGGCACATTATAGAAAATTTCAAATACAGCAATAGTTGACAACAATGGAGTGAGATATTACAAACCAATTGATAAAGTGAATGTCGTTGCAACTTCCTTAGAACAGAGATTCTGGTCAAACAACACTCCAATAAATATAGAATTCGTTCATACTATAGAATCTCAAATACAAAATTTGCTAAGTCTTCCCGTCAAACATGATATTGCTCAAACTTCGTCCACAGAAGTAAAAGCTACAATCTTTCGAAAGTAAACAAAAGAAATCACCTGGACCAGATAAAATCACAACTGAAATGTTAGCTCACCTTCCGCAATTGGCCCTTACACATCTTACAAAAATTTATAACGCATGCTTGCAACATAAATATTTCCCTAGATCCTGGAAACATGCTCATATTGTTACATTTCCTAAACCGAAAAAGAACCCGACAATTCCTAATAACAGACGGCCTATTAGTCTGCTAAGTATTCCCGGAAAAATTTTAGAAAAAAATCATTGCAAGACGTCTACTTCCTCTTCTTCAGACACCATCAAGAACTCATCACCAGCAGTTCGGTTTTAAGAAACATCACTCCACAGCTCATAAGTTAAAAAGAATTACTACTCACATCAAAGATCATTTTCACACAGATCAGCATACAGTGGCAGTTTTTCTCGACATCGCTCAAGCTTTTGATACAGTCTGGCACTCTGGTCTTCTCCATAAACTACAAGTACTCACCATAGACGACGGACTTATACATATAATTCACAGTTTTCTCTCAGATCGAACCTTTCAAGTTAAAATGGAAAATGAACTTTCAGCGGTTCAAAATATTCACTCAGGAGTTCCACAAGGTTCCATAATTGCACCACATCTCTATTCTGTCTATGTTCACGACATGCCACGTTCTGCTAATTGTAAATTAGGATTATATGCAGACGATACTGTGTATTACACAAGTGACTTCAACATCAACATTGCCCACATCAAGTTACAAACACAACTCAATGCTCTAGAAACGTGGCTTACAAATTAGAGAGTAAAAGTAAATATGGAAAAAACACAAGCTATCATATTCATCCATAGGAAACCTAAAAAACCAGATTGCCTTCGTCTCTTCTCAGAAAACATTGACTACAAGAATGAAGTTAAATATCTAGGAGTGATTCTCGACAAACGTCTGCGCTACAGTGAACATGTAGAATATGCAAGAAACAAAGCTCTGGCCAGATTTATTCACTTATACCCACTGATTAGGTCTCCGTATCTTAACCTTCCCCTCAAAGTAAGGCTTTATACATCGGTCATAAGACCAGTGATGACATATGGTTGTGAAGTTTGGAATTCCGCCCATCCAAGAATCATCAGAAGACTACATGCAATCCAACGATCAGTCTGCTTAAAAGTCACTGGTGCTGACTACACCACATCAAATGCACAGCTCCAAGAGATGTTAGAGATTGAATCATTTTATGATTTCATCAAAAGAATTTCAAATAACTTTTCTCGAAAGTTGCTGTATCATCCTAACCCTCTCATTCGAGCTCTAGCTACCTGAAGCGAAATTTGATTAATTAAATGCCTTCAAGAAAAGGATAACTAAGTTGGAACGAAAAATCATTTTAATATCTTCTTATATTACTTTAAAGTAAAAGCCTTATTTATATATAAGGCTGAAACTTATGTACAAATCAACATCACGACAATAAAAAAAAAGGCCCGTCAATGTGTCAGGTCTTCGCACGCCGCCTTAATATTATTTTCGCCATTGTTCGGTTTGTTTACATTGCGATATGGTTGAGTTATGGAAGGAATTTGTGTTTAAATTTATATATTTAAGTTTAAAATATGCCTGGATATTATAACCCACATGGAATTTGGATTAAGTTGCCTATACTTTCGACACAATAGGCCTATGTATAAAAATAGGAATAAAGGAGGCCAAAAGGGCAAAGTCAAATATATAGTGATTAACTTGAGTAATTAATTGGACTGTTCTAAGGTAGACATTAATAGCATTGGTTAGCAGTGTTGTTAAGCAATATAAAATTAATAAGATCATTTAAATTAACGGACCTCATTTAATCCAAAGAATATGCTACCTTCTGAATTATTAGTTTTTCAGGAAACTTATGAAAAATAACAATATCTTTATTCAAGATATATATATATATATATATATATATATATATATATATATATATCCCTTTCATAAATGAATTAACCATGCAAGCAGAAAACTATATTTTAAACAAATATTTGAAATAAAACAAAATATGTTTCGTGCCTCTTCCTCTTAAAGATAAAAGTTCCTAATATACGCTTCTCGGTAGATTACGTACAGAAATAGATTTACCCTGGCCCGAAGAAAGGAGTACGTAGTAAAATATAATGGTGGGTGGGTTACTTGATGATTTCGTGTTAAAATGCCAGAGAAAATAATTGGTTGGATATATAAGAAACGAATGTGTTTTGGTGGGCTTACAGTGGTGTGCTACAATTTTAAAGTTATTTTCAATGACTTAGGTAGGTTTTTTTCTCCCGTTCGTTGTAAGTAGCCGGATCGAATATTCATATTTTCAATTACAATCTATTAATATTATTCTTACCTCTGATTGAGGTTCTGGGTGATATGTATGTACACTATTATCAGGCAGAATAGTATCTTACTTGAGTCTTGACGATATGTATCAAAGGAAGAACAATTGTTTGTATACATCTGAAGTCTGATTAGTGTAATACGTAGCTAATCGGCGATGTACCTCCTGGCCTAGTTGTGTTATATATGTGGTATCATGTTGGTATCACTTGTGACGATCAGATCTGTCTTCGGACAGTTGATCAAACAACAATTTTATTCTGGATATGTTTAACATATTTACTGAATCTCCTCTTTATTTTCAGTGGTGTATTTTTTAATGTAGAAAAGATTGGTATATTGAGGCACCTGGGTCGACCTGGTTGGTGAGTTGGTATAGCGCTGGCCTTCTATACCCATGCTTGCCGGTTCGATCCCGGGCCAGGTCGATGGCATTTAAGTGTGCTTAAATGCGACAGGCTCATGTCAGTAGATTTACTGGCATATAAAAGAACTCCTGCGGGACAAAATTCCGGCACATCCGGCGACGCTGATATAACCTCTGCAGTTGCGAGCGTCGTTAAACAAACCATAACATTTTTTAGGCACCTGTCTCTACCCGGAATTTGCTTAAATAAGTGGGGTAAACCGTGCAAAATCCAGGCAGGTTGGCGGCCACAGGACCTTTTGAATAAGTGACTCAAGGTACACTAGAAACTGAGCTACCCCACTCGGTCACAAATTTTATAAGTTCAATCTGGGTTTTTCTTTAATATTATATGAACTTTACTTTGTAAAACAAGTAGGCCTATATGCTGTTAGCCTTTCCGGGTTTGGATATTAAATGGTCATTTTGAACTATTTTGTGTATTGTTTGTCTGTGTCTATTGTAAGTTAAAAGTGCCTACATCGTACTCGTGATAACATTGTATGAGACGTAACATTTGAAATACGTTAAAGTAAGATAGCTTTTATACCGTACATTTCATATAGTATATTACTTCATACAGGCATTTATTTAACAATAAAAGATAAACAGAGTTCTCCCGAAAAGGAAAAGAAAAAAGTGGGCTAATTTTTCGAGTTTTAAGAATATTTAATTTACTTCAGATCCTTAGACCTGTTTTTTAGTGATAGTGTGTAAAAATTAAGGGACACGTATCTCGGACAAAATAAATGTTTATAAATTATGACATCACCATTGTAGGTTACATAATCCCTTGTTGCACACACATTTCAGACATTCAGACAATGTCATGTGCTTACGAAGATCGTACTACTGGACACATGTCACAAATGCATACTTTGAATAGTAGTATCTCCACTACAGATAATTTTATTGTAACAAACTGATTTACAATACATACTTTAATCGTCATCCTAGTGTATAACTACCTCCTATCGTGCACCACAGTCAAAATGGAAAAAGGCAAAGTGATGCACAGTTTTAGTGAGTTAATCTTAAAGAGAGTTGCTTGAGATCAAGTAATACAGAATTAAAAGAATTGCAGTTGAGAGGAGGAGAAATAAATATGCTGCCATTTTCAATCGTAAAAGTGGAGCTTCCTTCGCACTCTCAAATCAAGTTGAGTAAAACGACTTCCAAACTCGCTATTGCATAAGCTTTTAATCTCTTAAAAAATGCAACTGTATGCTTTTCATTGCCAGACGCAAACGTAGCAAAGTTCATATCTGCAGCTTGCCTTGTTTATCACTAGGCTTGTAATGTTGGTGACCGACTACAAATGTTGACTGCAGCATGGTACAGTAGGCCGGGGAAGTGAGCTAGTATGAGGACACTAACTTGGTTCTGCGATCGATTACGGGAATAACAAGGTGAACATAAAGAAATCTGAACAGCTTTAAAAGTAAATATAAGCTACATAATATTACAAAGATGTATTTTACGTACCTTTCGTTATGTGTAGAAGAACTGTCATAGAATTCACTCACATTCACTTCAAACCGCTCACTAAATTCCGTTGGAAAAATATGCGCCTGGGAACCTTTAACCTTCGGCATGCTGCAGTAGTGACTGGCGAACTGAGTATTCAGCAGGTAGGTCTACAGTACACTGTTCATGCACGCTGCACTCAGCTAGAGTACTGACTGGTGAACGGATAGTAAACTTGAAACCATCGTAACGCATTCTATCGGTCCCCAAAATTATAAAAATACAAGTCTATTTGAGCCGTTGAGAGCAGAAGTGGTGTAAGTCAAAAATGGGTAATGAGGATTAAAGTAAATATTCTGTAAAATACAGCGCAAAGTAGCAATTAATATTCAATTTATTTAAACTATTAGTAGTCAGTGGATAGCACAAAGGACATATTAATTGCTACTTTGCGCTGTATTTTACACAATTTTTACTTTAAACCTCATCATCCAACTTTGACTTACACCACTTCTGCTCTGAACGGCTACTTTATCACTAGACTTCGTGGAATTGCCACGAGAATGGTAAGGTTTACTACGCACCCGGTATAGACTGTATGAGAATGTGACGTGTAACGGATGGAGTATGCCTCTGATGTAAACACTGAGCAGTATACTGCGGTTACAATAAAACCTGTATCCTGCATTCAAGAAATATAATGAATGATCATTGAAGTAGGAAATGTCTAAACATGTAAATACACAATTATTTTGTAGTGACTCTTAAAATTTAATGTAATATACTCACATCATCCTTGAATATGTGCATTGCAGTGAAGAGTTACGTACATTTTGAGCGACTGCAAAGTGAACCTCCTCCGATGGTCACTCAAACAGTCTTTATATTGGGAAAATGTACGTTCGACATCACACGATGTAATAGGTGCATATTCGAAGAACGGAAATTCACTACTTTTTACTACACCAACTTCAGACGTCTTGTCTTGACCTGATAGTACATAATTTATAATACGAAGTAGTGAATAGGCAGAATTTTTAGCAATAATGTTTCTCAACTTACATTTCACTTTTTCTGAAATTAGTGAATTGTTATTTTGGATAACTGTTTGTGATACTTTATCCACTATATTAAGGGCTTCTGAGAGTTGTAGTTTAGACGATTCTAACAGGGTGATGCTTTTGGACACGATTTTAAAATTAGAATCAATGAACAGAATATCTTCCAATAGCTGTTCAGAAGGCAATGATTTTACAGCTACAACAGCGGAACTGTCTGTGCTATCCAATGCATCAGTTACCTCCATTATTTTGCCGTAATATTCTGCATAATAATTAACAGCATCCAACCACGTTTTCCAACGGGTCAAGACTGGCTGCGAGGATAAGGGTATCCAGGGGCAATTGTTTGGAACAGCAACACTCTCATTGTAATAGGCCTATATTTGATTGAATTCTTGTCTGCACTGAACAAATGTTAAGCTTTGACTATTCCAACCACAGTAATGTAAAAACAAGTGCTTACATAGGTATACATTAGCTGTAGCTGCTCCATCTATTTGGACCGGTCACAACTCTTAACATGAACTGCTTATACTACGAGACCGGGCGGTCTCTCACCTCCTCTATACTACCGTACATCGGCAACTTGATTGCATGCTGCGTGTGGCAATTCAACGAAGTCTATTTATCACTAATCAGATGCATACAAAAGCGACTTGTCGAAATGTGAAGATAAAGCCATCTTTTCCTACACGCACACATTAGTTTTGCCCTCTTACTTTTTATTCTCCTCTTCCTCCTCCCCTTCTTCAATTCCAAAGATTAAATCCTTCAAATACGTTTCGTCTTCACAGCTTTTACTTCGTAGATTGTAGCAATCCTATGAACTTATTCTTTTTTTATTCTACTTGGTTATTTAACAACGCTGTATCAACTACGAGGTTATTTAGCGTCGATGAGATTGATGATAGCGAAATGATATTTGGCGAGATGAGGCCGAGGATTCGCCATAGATAACCTGACATTTGCTTTATGGTTGGGGAAAAACTCGGAAAAACAGTTAATCAGCCAAGCGGGAATCGAACCCGCGCCCGAACGCAACGCCGGATCGACAGGCAAGCACCTTAGCGGACTGAGCTACGCCGGTGAACTAAGTAAAACTATTTTTAATTGATATATTATCATTCACTATTATTTTTACACCCATAAATTACTGTACATTTTCTTAAAAGCTCCAAATAAAATTGGTGTGATGTTAGAATTGAATAATTTAATACAGCCGTCGTTAAATATAGCCCCTACATCGTTTGTCAAAGAACAGTAGAAGTTGAAAGTTGAGAACTTAGTTTTCTTACTAGGAAAATGCATGCATTTGCATATTTGTTCTTTATCGTTGTGTGAATATGCTGAAAGATTATCTACATGAATCACAAATTTCTGAATACAATGATATTACTTTTATTGTGCATAATAGTGCATATTTTGCCTTCATTTATAAAAGCATCATATTTTAACATCTATGCAGGGAAACTGCATATTATGTAGCCTATGTTTATTTGTCTTTCCCTCATTTTTAAAAGTGTGTAACCTCGTAAAGACGACTAATTTATGTTTATGAATTTTGAACGTAACGATGACGCCCTCATAGGGGGCCTCTCAAGTTAGCAATTGGTATTCATTTACTGCAGTCTTTAGCAGATTTCGATATAACAATATCCAGTTTAACATCAGTTCCAGGAAATGTAGGAGATAAAGTGAACGAGAAAACAGCAAATATTCTTTCCAAAAACCCTGGCTATTATCAACTTAAAGAAATTCAAGATATTCTCGGAGGAATAACACCCCAAAAACCAACAAAATTTTCTATAGAACAACTCAAAGCTTTTGTGCAAGCCCCTCTTACTTCTTGTGACGTAGAACGAAGTTTTCGCGCTACAAAGCTATGCTGAGAGACAACAGGCGAAGAATGACAACAGAAAACATACGTCACTGCTTAGTTGTGAAATGTAACAGCATAAATGGAGCATTCAGCAATGAGGCACGCACTTCAAAATCCATAGACTAAACGTAAGTTACCTATACATTATTATTCTGTCAAAATAATCTCAGACTGATAATGCATATTTTGTAGCATATTTATCTATTTTTACGGCATAAATGCATACATATTCTTCACGTTTTTAGGGCATGAACTTTCTTTCCCTGTTTATTACATCCATTGTAAATGTAGGCCTTGCATCGTTTGTCAACTCTTTTGAGGAGTTCGAAAGTAAGATTGCCTCTATGGACTTCCCGATCTGGAGGCCCTAGGTTCGATTCCCGGGCTTGGCCGTCGGAGATTTTTCCTTGCAGAGGAAAAGCTCCCCGAGTGCCTACCTAGAGTCTAGAAATTTGTATGAATGCTAGTATGCCGGGTTATTAATAAATTAATTAACCTATATTCAAATAAAAATACAATATAACGGAATTATCGCTAGAGAGAAACCTGTTGTCAATAAAGACACATCTTATTACAAGTTCCAGGTCACAAGGACCTTTGCTTTAAGAAGAATATTGCTTAGAATAACATGAGTAGGCCTACGTAAATGAAGTGTGACCATCTTCTCGATCAGAAACGGAGACTGGTAAGCTGGATATGTACACATTTCAACGTCACATTGTTGAGAAGTAACAACATTTATGAACTCAACCAGGAAGTGCTAAGAGTAGAGAGTTAACAATGAATTGAATAAAAAGTTTAAAGTTGAGAACTCAGTAATTTAATACAGCTGTTGTGGGCAAATCGCAAAATAGCGAACGTAGAAGCTCCGCCCACGACCCCTTCCACTTTTCCCCTACTAGCTCATCAGACACTCTACGTGATAGACGAGTGTTGTGTCGAATGCACATTTCTTGTGAGTGGGGATAACTTCCTCTACTGGCGTTCGCTATATTGCGATTTATCCGCTGTTGTTAAATGTAGGCCTTGCATGGTTTGTCTTCTCTTTGAGCAGTTGAAAGTTGAGAACTCAGTAATTTAATACAGCTGTTGTTAAATGTAGGTCTTGCATGGTTTGTCAACTCTTTGAACAGTTGAAAGTTGAGAACTCGGTAATTTAATGGAGCCGTTGCAAAGTGAAGGTCTTGGATCATTTGTTAATTCTTTGAAGAGTTGATTTAATTTTAACACGCTTCTCAATAATAGGCCTAGACCATTTTTAACATTGACAATGTATTGTTAAAAAATCAGAACTCGGTAATTAAATGGAGTCGTTGCGAAGTGGAGGCCTTGTATCATTTGTCAATTCTTTTAAGAGTTGATTTACTTTTAATACGCTTCTAGTATATACAGTCATGAAGCTTGAGTTGTGAGGGTGCTAGGAACAATCGACTGTGCCGGTACTATTTCGCATTGTCTGTAATGAGACGATATTAGCGATCCTAGTGGTTAGCAACTAACTATGGATGCATATTTACTACGTATTGAGCTTCGTGACTGTATATACTAGACTGTGATAATAGGCTTCGTCCATTTTTAACATTGATCATGTATTGTTAAAAGTAGCGAACTTGCTAATTTAATGGAACCGTTGCGAAGTGGAGGCCTTGAATCATTTGTCAGTTCTTCGAAGAGTTGATTTACTTTTAACATGCTTATCAATAATAGGTCTAGTCCATTTTTAATACTGATCATGTATTGTTAAAAGACATTTAGCAATGATCGTCTAAAAATTGTATTTGCTGCTCATAAATCAATGCAATGTCTTCTATTTACAATTTTATTCAAAGGAAGGATCATGAATCTGAATAGTGCTTAGTTTAAACTATTTACTTTGTATTCTTACAAAAAGTATATTTTAAAGTACAATATTAATATTCACTAAGCGACAAAACATCAACCTGAATATAAAGAACTTGTTGAATAAGAAAAGTTGTTGAAGTGCTTAAAACTGAATATATTATCTACTAGGCAACTCATCTTGTGAAATGTTACATTTGAACAGTAAGAAGAAAAACAATCAAAAGTCACAATTCTCTTGAGAGTGATATCTTCTAATTCAGTATATTACTGCAAAATTTATTGCTTTTCCTAATAGAAAAGGTAGGAAAGGATGACTGTATGCGTGCTAATAATTTTCCTTTACCAGTTTTGATAAGAAAAATTCCAAAATTTTTCAGTAATATACTAAATTAGATGATGACTCATCTTATGAGAATTGTGAATTTGATAGTTTTTCTCCTCTACTCTCCATTAAAATAACTGTGAAGTAAAATAAATGTTATACAGCTTTTAATGATCATAATATACATAATAGGAGATTACTAAAGTCTATTTAGTACTATCATAATAATTGAAAATGACTTACAGTTTAACTTTGTTATAACGGTTCGCACCGTTAACCATTTTTCTCTATCGTAAGCGAATGGAGTATATAGTATAAGTACTGGTGAACAGTAAAGAGCAGAACAGGTGTCACTGCTTCGCGCGGCATTGAGTCCCCCACCTCCTCGCGCATAGCCGGCCGGCTGAGAAACCTGTTCTGCTGTATACTGTTCACCCAGTATAATAGCATAAGACATTAAAATTACATTGCTCGAGTATAAAGTTTAGCGCCCGAAGCGAAGCCGAGAGTGATAATTTCCATGAGTGCATAAAATCTGTTTAATCTCGTGTGCTGTATATTATTTTATCCATTACTGGTATTTAAATTTAATTTTAAATTGTACGCCTTTTCTTTGTAATGTGTTGTTTGTGAAGAAGTTGTAAATGAATGTATTGATTTCATTGGTGCTAACGTGTTGGTTATCATGGAGAGAGTGATTGAAAAAATATTAATTCACTGCTGTGAATAAAGTCATTGTTTAAATTGCTAAGAACGGTGAAATAAAGACCAGTTTAGATACCAGTTATGGATAAAAATAGTTCAATTAAAAAAAAATCAATTTAATTGATTTAGACAAGAGTTTACTTCAATAACGTATTAAAACGACTTTTCCCTCTTTTGTTTATGCCATAGGTTCGAATAGCTATTAGCACTCTGGAAACATGATGGCTAGAATTTTATTGTTAAAAATAAACCGGATGATCTTCTTCCGCTTTCATATTTTGTCAACGAGATAGAGGTATCTACAACGGAATGTGAAAGATACTTCAGCTCGTGAACGGAACTGTAACTCGAATGAGAAGTGTTCTTTTGGTAACTTTGAAGTGTTGGTGAGTAGCCTACAAATGAATCAGTCATTTAAGAAAGGGCTCAATTGCATGTTTTTAAGAAAATGGTTTCTTCACATATAGCCTCGGTATATACATGCTTCTGCATTAAAACAGCTCATTTCCACTCAATAACGTTGGATCTATAACTGTCTGAATATTGCATTCATTTTAGAAGTGGCTCAACTCCTGGAATTGAGGCCTTTATAAAGTGAATTTGCCTTGCAACCTAGTGACTAACATAGGAATAATCTTGTGACAGTTGGTTACCAGTTCCAGCTGTTTCAAATAAACATGGCGTCTCTTGGAGGGAATGCAGTTATTTGTAATAAAAAGAAAAAAAAAGAAAGGTATATGTAATAAGCAAAACTATAAAAGTGGAATATATAGATATCATTGCAAATGCTTCAAAAGAAGGGAGATTTATTGTAAAATTGGTATCAAGTGATGATATTAAGGAGGTTAGTAAAGGGTGGCAGAAATACTACAGTAGAAACACAATCGAGAGAAGCACCCCGTGATCAGAAAGTGAAACTGCAACCAACAATGTTCATTGAATAAAAGTCTGACTCAAAGAACCCAGGGAAGTATGTGTTTCAGCATTCATCGGAGGGATGATAGGACACACTTTTGATTTGAAGATATCTGCTACAGATATTGTGAAACTTCAGGATCAATGTGCCTAAAGTGAAAAAGTTCCCATCTGCTACATACCAGATGAACACTTATGGTTTTACAGGGACATCGTAGCTTGGCCTACTAGCAGCAAAAGTGATGATGATGCACAAAGAACATTAAATTTATTGTTAATTTTTACTGCTGTTCTTAGCAATGTATTATAATTTTGACACAATATGTTAATGTTTGTGTTTCTGTGATTATGAATATCTGAATGATTTCAGTGAAATGAAAATATTAGTCAAAATAGAATTCATTTTTCATAATTTTATTCTCAAAATAGGAATTTCCTTTTGAAAGGGCTCAATTCCACAATTTTGAATCAGTATAACAACTTACCTGAACAAACTTTGCTTATGTTTCATACATCCTAATGCTAAAAACCATTGATTTATTATAGGATAGGTGTGTAACTTTGTATCAAATATTGCCATGTTTTTATATAATCAGTTTTCTCTTTCTCCTGAAAAATTGGAATTTGTGTCATTCTTAAATGACGGAGTCAATTATCTTTTCGTTTTCCTGCTAAACCCCTGGGAGTAACAAATGTTTCTAGCTTTGCTACAGTGTCACGTTTCGCACCGTTACTTTTTTTAATTGGCTATTTTACGGCGGTTAATCAACTGCTATGCTTATCTAGCGTCTGAATGAGATGAAGGTGATAATGCCAGCGAAATGAATCCAGCGCCGACAGTTATCCAGTATTTGTGCTTAAAGGGCTGAGGAAAAACCCCGAAAAAACTAAAACCAGTAACTTATACCAATAAGAATTTGAACCTGGGCCACTCACTTCACGGTCAGACCTGCTAATCGTTACTCCACAGCGGTAGACTGGTATCGTTATTAATTTTCTTTAAGCTATTAAAATATCTCAACATTTTATACTAAGTGTATGGTTTAGGCAAGTGTTTATTACCAACTATGTAATTTTACACTGACGTTCAAAAATACCTGATCCCTACTAATCGATAATGATCGATAATTTGTTCGTGTTTTTCTTTAGCTATTACTTCTATGATTAAATGGCGAAGATATCAATCAGTGTCGCCAATAAAGGGCGATTCACGAGGATTTACCATCCTTTACGGAGCCTATTTCCGAAGAAATTCTGAGCAAAAATATCATATAAACATGGGTTCTACTCTCAATATTTACAGAGTTACGTTTCGTTATTGGAACGTATTGCTGTGAACGCGTGATCTTTGGTCAGCGTGCAGTCAGCAGTCAGAGCGCTAAGGAAATCAAAGATAGCCGTATGCAGTTACGTAGAGCGACGAGTGCCGTTCACAAGCGTGCGGCCAAGTGCACTCAAGCGAACGGCGACATTTTTTAAAATGTGTTATAAACTCTTCAAGACTGTAAATTAGGATTCAAAATTGAACTGCAAATAATTAAGTCGGTGGAAGTGGTGTGTTTTGTAATAATTTTTGTGATAAGTGCATAAGAATAATGTAATTTTCTAGTTAAAAATAGAAAAAGATGTATGTACGAAGCAACTAAGGAGTTCACAGCACATTTTTAGCTTCATAATACTTGCCAATTAAAGAAATGATACTTCTGAATGGTTCAGTCTCTATTTGTATTTTATTTTACCTTCAAACTAAAGAAAAAACGTATTTTACAAACAACTTTAAACTAGTGTAACTCTGAAAATATTGAGAATAGGAGCTATGTTTATAAGACATTTCTTGCTCAAAATGTCTTCAGAAATAAGCTCTGTAAAGGACGGTAAATCCTCATGAATCACCATGTATACCAGCATTATAGAATTCAAAATTTCATCCCCCTTTGCTGATTGTAAAGAAACACTTTATCGCGAAACCGTTGATATTGTCAATTATGAGAATAATTTATACTTAACCTGCATCATCTTTCCCCCCAACGCTTTTGTTACCCGTCCCAATAATGATGTCACCTATTGAGAACCAACGGAACTATTTTAAAATGTGTCAATTTGTAATACCTTTGGTTCTGACTGATCCTATGGTTAGAAAGTTCGCTTACACGATCAGAATATTTTGGGTCAGACATCTTTGAACGCCAGTATACACGAAGGCCTTTCTCCTTTGTTTATACAGTAATTTATGCTCTGGGCTCCAAAATCGAGTAGTATTCTGCAGGGCCAGCTTTAAACCGATTGGACCGATTTATTCCAATCGGGCCCTACATGTAAGGGGGCCCACACCTAAGAATTGCTATAAGAAACTGCACAGCAGACCTGGAAGTGGTACAAACAGACGCCAAGCTAGAATAGGAAAGAGAACTAACGAATACCATAAAAGTGGCTAAGACAGATAACCATACGCTTCGTGAAGAAGTTGAGACACTGAAACTAAATCTGCCAACAGAGACTCCAAACTCCAGAAATGCTTAAGTTCCTTGCTTCCAACGTATATAGCATTTACAATTTTATTTATTGCCCTTCGGATTTTTATGACACTTCCAGTGACTGTGAAATTAGGGAAAAGGAGTTTTTCCAATCTTAAATTGATCAGTATAGCAAAATTCCTTCAACGGTTCGGCAATTATGTACACTGAATATGAAATTAGAATGAATTTAAACTTTGACAAAATCCTAACAGTGCAGAGAAAAAAGCAAGAAAAATAGCTTTTTCACATTAAAAGCAATAATAGTAACATGACTATTCATAATAAGTGGTATTTAGAAAGAATATAAATAAAACATATAAATTATTTCCTAATATTTCTGTTCTTAATTTTTCTATATTTCGATTAAAATAAAAGTAGGCCTAATATTCTCTCTAAATCATTTCCCAGCCAATAAAACAGGCAATTTTCTAATTGTTTAGACTATCTAAAGATAAACAACATATTATTTTGTTTGTTTACTTGTACGCTTACTTTCTATGAAATCACGTGCACTTTGTAAATACATATTTTGATTGATTTTCATTTTATAATAAGGATATAAAACTATAATTAATTTTATTTATTGGTAAAGATTCTGCAGATATTTCCTGTAAATATAGACCCCAAAATAATGTTTCCAATTGGGAACCGCACCTCATAAGGCCGGCCCTGATATTCTGGAAACATTATAGCTACAAGGGAACAACTAGAAAACTCCGTTGGTCTGCGCATGCGTCAATCTTAAAGAGTGACACAATATACTATTCACCTCCTCCTTCCTAATTGTCAGCCAATAGCAGCGCGTACTGATAGCAATATGCATCAGATGACTTGTCAATCAGTGGCGACAATGGTTCAGATTAAGGAGTTAGGCACAGCTTATAGCAGTAAAATGTTGAAAATATTCAACATTTTTTTTTCTCCATTACTGTATCTTGTACAAAAATGAAAATTAGTAGGCCTACGTGTAAAACACTGTTCTTCTGCTATATGAAAAAAGTACCTTTACGATTTAAAAAAATTATTTACATTTTTTTAAATTCAGTTCACTGTGCAGTGATCAAGCTTTTCCCACATAACTCAAAAAAATATCCAACATTCTGTCATGAAATTTTTTGTGTGTATTTATGCATGTCACATCTACAATATTATGCAAGATCACTTCATACCTTTGATAGATTGACTGATAAAAAATAAATTCATTTTAAAAAGTGGTCAAATATCAGTAGTCTCTATTACACACACAAAAAAAGAAATATTATTTATTAAGGAATGATATTGTAAACATGAGTTTCAGCATAAAATAAAAGAGACAGAACATGAAAAAGTTAACAAGTTTTTGAGTTATGAGGGAAACGCTTCATCACTACACAGTGAACTGCCAACATTTTGAATTTTGAAAAGATATATATATATATATATATATATATATATATATATATATATAAATCATTTTTTTTTTAATCACAAAAACATTTTTTTCATATAGCAGAAGGACAGTGTTTTATACATACCAATTTTCATTATTGTACAAGAAACAGTAAAGGAGGAAAAAAATGTTGAATATTTCCAAAAAATTTACTGCTGTAAGCTGTACCTAATCCCTTAATCGAGGGTAAACTCCGACTCCGCCTCCAGCACAGCGGTAAGGTTTAGTAACCTCCTACAATGGAGTTTTGCTAGTTGTTAACCTATAACATAATAAACTAGAAATGTTAAAAATAAATTTGATCTTCCTATTTTATGTACTGTTAACACGAAAGCAATATAAGCAGTGGAGCGTAAAAGACTAAACTCAATGAACGAAATTGTAACTCAAATTAGGTGTTTTTATTAAACCATATTGCAGACTTAATGTCTACTAATTTAGTATCAATAGACGATCAGCAGAAGACCCCATTTATCGTAAAAAAATAGACAGCCGAATCTTATCCCTACGAGACATTGTAGTAAATTTTGAAGTGATTTATTTATTTTTATTTTCCGGCTTAGTAAGTATAGTACGCCACGTACTCCGGATAGAACTCATTGTCATAGTACTTGACATACACAGAGCCCCCATTACCCATGGTGGTGCAGCAGCCTTCCCTTGGAAGCTCTGTAATATAACAGCCATCATGGGACTTCCCCACGAGCACCCGACACATGAGCAGTGCTCGCCGGGAACCCACCATCCTGTTGCAGTACTTGTTGGCGTAACTCGCTCTGGGAGAGAAACTAACTCCCTGGCCGTATCTCGTGCGTGAAGAACGCCTCCAATCCAAATTTCCCTCAACTATAGACTGGACATTCCTCTGTGCCGTAGCGTGGAACAGATACGTCTCTATAGTCGACGGTTGGCGTTCCTTGCATTCGGCCTTCTTCAGTAAGTAACAGCCCCAGAGATATGGGTTCTGAACTCTCTTCACACTGTCGATGCTAACAGCAAGGGTGTCGTGGATCTTAGCTTCAACTTTTTGGAATTGTGAACCCCTTGAAGGGACGGTAATTAATTCCACTTCTGAATCTGCAGACATGGTACTCCAGGTGGAGGGTTTGAATTTGTCCAGAACAGCTGAGACCAGCGATGGTTTCGAAGTTTCTTCTTCGACATTGCTGCTCTTATCATTCTCATCTTCAGAAGTATCTGGAGAATTTCGGTCCCTGTTAACGGTATGGAGAAAAAGTATTTAGCGTCATTGTGTGTATGGTATTAGATTTAAAATGAAGATCTACTGACTTTGTATAAAATCATACTTCATATGCATAGTTTCGTAATATTAGGTTAGTTCAAATGAAAGTCGGCCGAGGATTACTACACTATCTACCAAAAAGTAATTGGGCACTGTTTTTGCTCCTTTAGAACCTCGTAGTACCACCTATTGTTGTCATAACAGCAGCCGCCCTGTCAGGCATGCTCTCCACTAGTTTGTGTAGGATATCCACTGGAATGCGTCGCCATTCCTCTTGCAACATGGCACTCAGTTGGACAATGGAAGTTGGCCACATCTCCCGAGATCCCAATCGCCGGTGCAATTCGGCCCAAAGGTACTCAATGGGATTGAGATCAGGACTCTGTGCAGGCCAGTCCAACCGGTGAACAGTATTGTCTGCATACCACTGCATAGTAGCCGTCGAAACATAGTGCCAACACAGTCTAGTATATACAGTCGCGAAGCTCAATACGTAGTAAATATGCAAACATTAGATAGTTGCTCACCACTAGGATCGCTAATATCGCCTCATTACAGGCAATGTAAAATAGTACAGTCACAGTCTATTGTTTCTAGCACCCTCAAAACTCAAGCTTCGTGACTGTATATAGTAGATTGTGGTGCCAACTTCCATTGTCCAACTGAGTGCCATGTTGCAAGAGGAATGGCGACGCATTCCAGTGGATATCCTACACAAACTTGTGGAGAGCATGCCTGACAGGGTGGCTGCTGTTATAGCAACAAGAGGTGGTACTACGAGGTTCTAAAGGACTAAAAACAGTGCCCAATTACTTCTTGGTAGATAGTGTATATGCAACAGGAGTATTGACTGGAGTTCGCTTCATGGATATTAGCAACAATGGTTAGAAACCGTTCCACGGTGGTTGAAGCATGACCTTGGATGCGCTATGGACGAAAATTCGTCTACCCCGTAAGACTTCCACGTGCTGCAGCCCTTGTAATCTGCGCGAGATGACAAGACCATACTTCAACTACGGTGGAACGTCTTCTCATTGTTGCTTCGAATACATGAAAAGAAAAGCGAATGGTGTAAGATAAAAGCGTCCAAAAGTGAACACCGTGCTATAATTCCTTTTTTTTCATTGCAGAAGGGCGTACACTTGCTGAAATTACTTAATAATTGAAAAGTGTGATCCCAAAACTCACTCAGTCCATTTGGTCATTTTTATGATTTATTCATATATGTATTATTATGTTCGAGACTTTTATCATTATATTTCAAGCTTATTTGTAGCATTTCGAGAAAAATTTCAAAAATTGCAGTTTTATACGAAGCAATCGATTTTTCACGGAAATTTTCCAAGCAAAGTCCAATGTTATCCAAATATTTTTCGGAGACTACAGTACGTCTTCTACGTTCATACCTGTAAAATTTTCTGTCGCCCGGAATTCATTCACGAGGTCATGGATCCTTCCGGATATCGCCTTCGAACTTAATTAATCGAATTTTATTGACACACATTACCATCACTCGATATTCAATACTATACATATGTCTGCTATTTAAAGCTATAAATTTTAAACATACGAATACAATGCCTAATCTTACTCGTATCTTGCCTTTCACTATGACTAATATTGTAATCACCGATTCAGACACTATTTCTAATAACAATATTCCCGTGATTAATCTGTAACCGGAGCCACTGATCACGTATATATCAGATCAAAGTTATGAAATGGAAACATATAAAAGAGAACAACCACTAAGAACTTCACTGTCGAAAATGAATTTTTTGGTAATGACCGCTTGATGGAAGTACTGTTGCAAGCTATTGCTCCATACAATTCCATTAGGGTTATAACGTAATTTCTTTTGTAGTCGCTAGATGGCAACATACTGAAACTGATAAAAATTTGTCTTGAAAGTGCATCAGGCTGATCAATCTGTTATATGTGCTCTGGACCGGAACGTCGGAGCGTATCGGCCAATAGTCAAGTTGCCTGTTCTTAGTAAGAAATAATCTATTCACCCAGTATTTAAATGGACTTAACGTAACATCAGAATTGATGCAACAATGTAACTTCACATAATTTGTTATTTAGAGTACATACAGACTATTTTATATTATTGCATTATTATTATTATTATTATTATTATTATTATTATTATTATTATTATTATTATTATTACCACCATACTGACATAAAAACTACGACTGTTAATATATTCATAATATTCATAAGCAGAAATTGGACTGGTTTGTCACCAAGAGATGTAAGAAAGAAATTACTGAAATTGAGTTATTAGTATCATCGCTATTTTCCACATAAAGACGCATTAATGCATTAATCTGACACGTGAAGTAAGTCGATAGTACATAAATCTACCAACAAAGCGCATTAGAAGTTTCAGCACAAAATTATTTTCTTGTCTCGCGTTTTGTATCTCAGGTAGCCTACCGCTGCTGCACTTGGACAGTCGGCCTACGGTTTTACTCCATCACAGAGTGGACTGTAAGTAATGTCATTAATCTCAGGAGGTTATTCTTTGAGATATTTCAAACAAAAACTGTTTAACACAATTTTGCTCGTTTTTGCTTTCTTTTCGAGATAAAAATTGTTTTATATGAAACATTTCGAGATAAAAATTGTTTTATATGAAACATTTCATAGCGTGTTTTGGGAAAACCATTGATTTAATTTCCCATATGCGTAGTCAGTTTAAGAGGGGGGCATATTATGAAAATAAATTATTGAAAGAATTTCAGTTTTGTCCTTCAAATGTGCAGAAATTTGATCAAACAAATGTAATTTTTCGTTCTGCAAAGGAACTTTACAATGTTACATTTGTTCAGATCACACTTCGTTCGATCATTTGTTATCACAATACACAGCCCTCTTAAATTAACTTAGCATATTGGCAATTAAATCAATAACTTTCCCAAAACACGTTATGCAATGTTTCATATAAGACAATTTTTATCCCGAAAAGGAAGCAAAAAGGAGCAAAATTGTATTAAAATATTTGGTTTTAAATATCTCAAAGAATAACCCCCTGAAATTGACATTACTTACGGTTGAATATGTATATTTCAGTATCTATAGTGGGAATTGTTACTAGAATTGTTTAAAATATAAGGACCGCAAAACCCTGTTTTTCTCTTTTTTCTCTCTCTCAAAACAATGTTTTATAGCTTTACACCATTGAAGGCCAAACAGGCAAATTGTAGACATGGTTTGAGTATAAAAAAAAAGGTAGCAGCAGCGATTTCCGCTACGTCGTGGAACTGTTTGTCCAAATTAGTTCAAAGAAAAACAAACTTTGGCAAAATATATCACTATGCAATGACATTGACAGTATGTTAGGTGGTCTTCTCGATCACTTTCAGAATCAAACTTTTGATACATAATAATGACCTTATTTTAACTCTTACTAAAACATAGGCCTATGAAACGTTTCATCAACATAATTATTGATTTTTTTCTACAATTTGCACTCGTCATGTACAAAATTTGGGTCACCTGAATTTTCAAAGTTCCAGTTATAAAACACTGTGCATGCTTAGTGCGGCCCAAATTTTGTTTATGGTACCGACAGAATATTTACATTTATTTTTTTTTACAAATACGCTGGATTTCAAATTGTGGGGCATCCTTTCGCCACGTATTGTGCATATTTGAAATAAAAAAACGGCCCCAGACTTAATTAAAATTACAGGTTTTAACTGCAAAGTAATATGCACAAGAAAACATTTCAAATGACACTGTTTGTTAGGAAAATAAAACTGTGTGTTTTACCTGCAAATTAATATGCACAAGAAAACATTTCAAATGATACTGTTTGTCAGGAAAATGAAACTACGTGTTTTAACTGTAAAGTAATATGCACAAGAAAATATTTCAAATGGCACCGTTTGTTAGGAAAATAAAACTACGGGTTTTAACTTCAAAGTAATATGCACAAGAAAATATTTCAAATGGCACTGTTTGTTAGGAAAATAAAACTACGGGTTTTAACTGCAAAGTAATACGCACAAGAAAATATTTCAAACGGCACTGTTTGTTAGGAAAATAAAACTACGGGTTTTAACTGCAAAGTAATATGCACAAGAAAATATTTCAAATGACACTGTTTGTTAGGAAAATAAAACTACAGGTTTTAACTGCAAAGTAATATGCACAAAAAATATTTCAAATGGCACTGTTTGTTAGGAAAATAAAACTATGGGTTTTAACTGCAAAGTAATATGCACAAGAAAATATTTCAAATGACACTGTTTGTTAGGAAAATAAAACTACGGGTTTTAACTGCAAAGTAATATGCACAAGAAAATATTTCAAATGGCACTGTTTGTTAGGAAAATAAAACTATGGGTTTCAACTGCAAAGTAATATGCACAAGAAAATATTTCAAATGGCACTGTTTGTTAGGAAAATAAAACTACGGGTTTTAACTGCAAAGTAATATGCACAAGAAAATATTTCAAATTGCACTGTTTGTTATGAAAATCAAGTTACGGGTTTTAACTGCAAAGCAATATGCACAAGAAAATATTTCAAATGGCACTGTTTGTTATGAAAATCAAGCTACGGGTTTTAACTGCAAAGTAATATGCACAAAAAATATATCAAATGGCACTGTTTGTTAGGAAAATAAAACTACGGGTTTTAACTGCAAAGTAATATGCACAAGAAAACATTTCAAATGGCACTGTTTGTTATGAAAATCAAGCTACGTGTTTTAACTGCAAAGTAATATGCACAGGAAAACATTTCTAATGGTACTGTTTGTCAGGAAAATAAAACTACGTGATTTAATTGTAAAGTAATAAGCACAAGAAAATATTTCAAATGGCACTGTTTGTTAGGAAAATCAAGCTACGGGTTTTAACTGTAAAGTAATATGCACAAGAAAATATTTCAAATGACACTGTTTGTTAGGAAAATAAAAATATCTTAAGTGCTGCCAGATAATTTGTCAAACTTCAAGTTGGTTCGAACACTATACTTACTCTGTGTTAGACATTGCCACGTTATAAGCAGCAGTTTCCAAAAACGTGTATTTGCGAAGTGTGCTCTTCCTTCTTATTTGAAACTACTGCATCCGTTCCAATCTCCAAATTCCTTAATACCAGTACGGGAAATCCCCTCTCAGTTGTGACCTGTATGACTAACGAGTCAAATTCTTACTGAGCCGTAGAAAGGGGAAATACCTACCTAAAATAATCGATACGTCCACACCGCGCATTGATCTAACGTAGTTACGCTTCATGTGTTTCAAGGTCGTTGCCTAATGCTTTTGTACTAGAATCATATGAAACGAACAAGCTGTATAATTTTTCTTTCGGTAGTCTTCTCAAGATACTATTTCACTTTTAGAATTAGTACGTAATTGTCTCCAGGCAGCACGGACTGCTACCATATACAGTATGTATTTATATTTTTTTTAATTTTACTTGGTTATTTAACGACGCTGTATCAACTACGAGGTTATTTAGCGTCGATGAAATTGGTGATAGCGAGATGAGGCAGAGGATTCGCCATAGATTACCTGACATTTGCCTTACGGTTGGGGAAAACCTCGGGAAAAACCCAACCAGGTAATCTGTCCAAGAGGGAATCGAACCCGCGCCCGAACGCAACTCCGGATCGGCAGGCAAGCGCCTTAGCCGACTGAGCTACGCCGGTGGCCTGTATGTATGTATGTATGTATTGTTGTATGTATTTATGTATGTATGTACTGTATGTATGTATGGGCTATTCCATCTCAAATCGACCGAAATATAGAGAAAATTAACCTTGCAATGAAACTTTTTCTGTCCGTTGACAACTGTGATACAATGCTTTGTGCAAAGTTTGAGACATCAGAACTTCATAGTGTTTAAATTTAAAATATTTAAATTTATCGTATTTTCATAAAATTGGCAACTTTAAACTGTTGTGGCTCCGAAACCCTTTCACCCAATGATCAAAATCATGGTTTATTTTGACGCTGAGAAATTATAGTTTATATTGACATGTAAACAGTTTTTCTTACTTTTTATGGAAATGGAGACATTTACATTTTTCTTCATTAAGACGCCTTTGCCCACGAAAAAATATTTTTAAAATATATGGTTAGATTCCGCATTGAAAGTATAAATAAACACATTTCTTACAGGTGCACCGTTGATAAGAAAGTATTGAAAATATCAAATAAAGAAAAAAAATAGTACGCGCGTGAACTAACCAGCTGACTGTAGGTAGTCGAGACAAGCAAGGCCAGGAGACAAACACGTGATGTGTCGTCTAGTAGTCATGGCTGGGCTAGCTTTATCACAAGTTTTCATAAACACAGGAGTAAAATGACGCCCATTGCTCGCTTATCTTCAGCTCTCGGCCAGTGTGTGGGGTACTGCGCCGTTCAAATCTAGGCGTGTGAAAATAATTTATTTAATACCCTCGAAACTTATTGCCGAGCCACTAAGCAAACAATGCCCAATCCCTCTTAATAATGCAAGGTTTTTTCTCAATATTTTTTACATTTTTACAAATGGGCAAAAAGCCTAAAAGTAAGTAAAATGAGATTATCTGTCTCTCTGTATACAATAAAAATAAGTATTACTTCTTATCATATCCTATTAAATGTCAGCTTCAAAATGAGCTCCCGTTCAATGTTCTGCAGTAAATGGTTCCAGAGTTCTGAGCGCTGAAAGAGGCTTGTTTTTATAAAATACGCTAAATGTGTCGCTCAATAGTACGAAAACCGTTTGACTTTCGATAGTATATTTTTGAAAATACACTCTCCTCAGCACCTTGTATAAATAGGGAAAAAAATTAGAGTATTAAAAAAATGCGAGGTTTTTTACTGATTGATTTCATAAGGAATAGCCCGTATGTATGTATGTATGTATGTATGTAATAGCCTATATTGAGCACCAGATTTTTTTGGATCTAAGAAGCTGAAATTATGTTTTTTCCGAAGTGAGTTTCAAAATTCAGCAGCCCACATCTGTGGAGTAACGTTCAGCGCGTCTAACCACGAAACCAGGTGGCCCGAGTTCGATTCCCGGTCGGGGCAAGTTACCTGGTTAAGGTTTTTTTCGGGGTTTTCCCTCAACCCAATATGAATAAATGCTGGGTAACTTTCGGTGTTGGATCCCGGACTCATTTCACCGGCATTATCACTTTCATTTCATTCAGACGATAAATAACCTAAGATGTTGATAAAGCATCGTAAAATAACCTACTAAAATAAAATAAAATAAAATTATGTACGCCTACTGTATTCACCGAATTTCCTCTCCTTAACGTTTTAGGGCATATTTTTCATAACTTTATTTACTTCGGACAATTTTCCTCTTACATTCCTTTTCCTTTCAAAGAGCGTCTTTCTTGAAGTCTCCAAATATCGTAAGAATACGCATGGAAAACCCGATGTTATTAAGTAGTTCTTTCTACCGTGAAAAACGCAGAGGACTCCTATGACGACACGAAAGGTGACCTCGATTTGTTGTGTCATGAAAGTGCCAGTAATGGAGTATAAAATACATGTAGGCCTACGTTTATTTACGTAATGAGTAACTTTTGACACGAATATTTGCGTCGAAGTTTCCAACATTAGTCAAGGTCAGACTACCGTTATTACAACTGACACACTGCAGTATAAAGTCACAAAACTGCTGATAGACTATGTAAAGGTAAAGTCAATCCCATGACAGGTCAAATCGGCCCAAAGGGTGGCAAGAGGTTAAGGCCCCCACCTTTACAAACAATCGATATTTAATAACAGTAGGAATTAATGTCCTGCAATGTTCGAACATGAGAGGGGCAACCAATACATTACAAACTTCATCTTATTTCATATGAAAAAGTAATCGCAAGATCTACGGTAAAATCCTTAAGCGGTTAAGACATGAAGTAGTGGGAGTGGAGGGCAGCGAATATTGTTATAACAAGGTGGAACAAACACGATAGGCCATTTTCCGCAGATCGAACATCGGCGAATATCGAACTTCACCATATTCGGCAAACTTGAACGAACATAGTGCCTGTAATGCACGACCCTATAGCCTAATCGTGTCGCTGTTATTTCCGGCGTGAGTCCTCTTCTTTGTTTACGCCTTAGGAAGTGAAGGCTCTATAAAGTCTAGGTAGGTAGTATCGTTAGCATTTTGTTCTTTTGTTGCCGAGCTACCAGACGAGGAATCTATTTGCCGCACCGTTAAACATTATCATGTCATAGCTCCTATGGTAATAAATCAAACGCACTGTAATTGAGCAGCAAATAACGTCCTCGTGTGCTTTCTGCGAACGCCAACGAAAGAACAAAAATGGCGAGCGATTGTATTATCGAGCCTTAGGAAGTGCATAACGTCATCAGCAGCGATTGAGAAGACGCACACGTTTAAATGTAGCCGACCTGCAACGTGAATGGCTGTCCGAAATAAGAGCGACGGGACTTTATTAGGAATGTCAGTCCTACGTACCAGCCACCTTTATTCCTAAGGAAATACCCCTGGTACTTATTTGTGTTAGAGGGTGAGTAAACTCTAGGTCATAGTGCGACCGAAAGAATTAGATCAATAGAAAAATCCATGACATCATCGGAAATCGAACCCGCGACCTCCCGGCGTCGTGCCTCCACCCATATGTAGCTACTCAAAATATGTATACATATATATATATATATATATATATATATATATATATATATATATATATATATATATATGTAGTCATTCAATATCGCTGGTTAAAGTGTAAAACCTTTTACTGTAAGCCCTGATCACAGATAACAGATTGATTGATTGATCAGGCTAATGGATTTTCAAGACAACCACTTTGATCAATTTCACTATGCTGCAATCTAGCGACTGCAAAATGAGTCACGTTATAACCCTTATGGAATTGCATGGAGTAATAGCTTGCAACGTACTTCCATTTAGCGATCGTTACCAAAAATTGCTTTTTCGACAGTGGACGTTCTGGTGGTTTTCTTTTTTTAAGTTGTCATTTCATAAAATGGGAATGGCCAGTCTGATATTATATGTGATCAGGCCTATAAGTCATGGGAACGTTGTCAGAATATACGAGGTTTTGCACTTTTACCAACGATATGAAACATTAATTTGATTAGCACATGAATTGTTTGATGCTATTTATGACCAGCTTATCACACATATTTCTCATCGCGCAATTCCCTCCCCTTTGGTTTTTCACTTTTGAACTTTGTAGAAATAAGGGAGGGTATTACGCGACGAAATACGGTAGCTTCTTAAAATACCATTGTTGTTGAATAATTTCGAGGGGAAAATTGTTCCGGGGCCGCGCATCGAACCCGGGACCTTTGGTTTAACGTACCAACGTTCTACCAACTGAGCTACCCGGGACCTCTACCCGACACCGATCCAATTTTTCCTCTGTATCCACAGACCTCAAAGTGGGCTGACAACCGTCAAGCAACCAACTTCGAGTGCACACTAACATTGTACCATTGTTGTTGTTTAGACAATTAACTCAGGAGATAATGGGATAGGGTAGCCAGTTCCTTTCCCCCTCCATTGAATACATCGCTGATTAGTAACATATTGCACTAACACTACAATACCATTAATTATTTTATGTAAATCTTGTCCCACGGTGGGAGAACTGCCTGTACATCTGCAGTGTTAGACGCGGGGCACACATGGAACACATTTAAAGTCAAACTTCACATGGTAATATCATGTATCATCATCATCATCATCGTCGTCGTCGTCGTCGTCCTTGTAGGTATTAGGCCTAGTGGCCTGTTACGGTCTCCGTCCATATTTTCAGGGGGCGTCTCAAAGACCGTCTTCCACGTGGTATATAACGGAGAATTTGTCTTGGGAGTCTGGAACGGTCCATCCTATTAACATGGTTAAGTCATTTTTGTCTATAGGGGCGAATCCAGAAATGCATATAAAGTGTTAGTTGGGACGCCGGAGGGAAAAAGACCTTTAGGGAGGCCGAGACGTAGATTGAACTCTAAACAACCATTTGACCCCTCAGACATACATGTCAATTAATGCACTAATAATGTTATTTCTCTGTTCCAGGGTCATCACGTTATTGGCTGCATAGATGCTTTGAATTATTTGTAACAAATTAATATGTATTTTAATGTACTTGTACTTCAAATTATGATTAAATGACAACCTCCCACCTGAACATATTCCGACCACACTATAGCCAATTGGCTTGTCGTCAGCACATCTCATCCTGCTCTAGGTTTTTCCGTGGTTTCCCTTGAGCAATAAGGCAAATGTCGAGATGAGCCCTAAAAGAAATGGGCCACGGACCACTTCCCTTCCCCCACTCTTTCTCTTCTACTATCACAAAGAACTTGCTAATTTCTTAGATAACAACCCTGTATTATGATAATAGGGGAAAATAAATATATTGTAAGTTCACAGGGCTAACGGCTTCGAAGCTGGGTACCTGGTTCTAATGAAGTGCACTGGTAGCAATCTAAAACATGGCGGCATGAGATAGTTACTCTGCCTGCCATTAAAATTCACTTCAACTCAATCCCCAAGGTTAAAAAAAAAAAAACCGTAGATGGGAAGATAATATTAAAATGGATGTGAGGGAGGTGAGATATGATAATAGAGACTGGATTAATCTTGCTCAGGATAGGGACCAATGGCGGGCTTATGTGAGGGCGGCAATGAACCTTCGGGTTCCTTAAAAGCCAGTAAGTAAGTAAGTGGTTGAGATGTTCATAAATAGGTGTAATTTTCAATTCTTTTGTAATTAGTTCATTCCTTTTGTGGTCAAGAAAGCTGTAGCCGGCAATCCTCCTTAGAAATCTTATTTCCGCAGTTGTTAGGCGTTGAGCATCTGAGTTTCGGACAGTTCAGGCCTCACTACCATACATGAGTACATGTCTTGCTAGAACTTTATATGCTTTTACCTGGTATGTTTTTGGGTTTTTAATATCATGTATTTATATTCAATATTACGAGTTTAAATATAATATTACAAAATCCAATAATCTGTGGACATAGTATATCAAATGATAGAACAAATATTATCAAAATCATAGTTTATTAATATATTAAGCTTACAATATTCAAAAGATAATACTTATTTTGATAATGAATATACTTGTAAATGTGTTAAATGTTAATGCATTACGTAATACACAATTTACAATTAAGTAATACCACTTTTTCACTTAAATTAGCATTGCTGTGGAACCAATTATCAAAGAATAATAATACCTACAAACATTCTTACTTCCATTATGGGTTTAGGTCTCCATATTACTTGCAACTTCTTTTTCAATGTATGATGTAGGACGTAAAAAGCATCAATAATACTAGTAATGGACGCTATAGTTGCTGTTTCATAACCTCAGAGCAGGGCTGTCCACAGGGGAAGTCACTCAAGTGAAGGTGCCCGGACCGATTTCTACATATTTTTTTTAGGGAGAGGAAGACACTAAACATTCGCATTTTCTTTTTTTCTTTTGCATGAAAGAAGAATATATACGAGTATTACTGAAAAGTTGTAAGAAGTAGGCCTACTATTAAAGGAATATGACTGAAGGAGCCAATTTGTTAAAGAGTTTCTATAAAATGTGATGTTTCAGTTAGGACACAACTGTAGAATTATTAATTAGGCTACACTACAGTGGCTTACTTATATCTGCAAATTAATTTTTCTTGAATACATCGTAATCGTTTTAAATATATTATGTCTGCATTTCTTTTTAAAATTATACCTTCTTTTTTACTGACTGTAGAATTGATTATTAAACATGTCTATAAACTGAGTTATTCATTTCTCTTGCCCGAATAATATTTCAATTTTAGTAACAAACAAGGTTGCCAGACATTGTAATACAATTTCCTTAGTACTGTATTTAAATTATAGAAATTTAACGTTCATTAAAATATTGACGAAGGGGGAGTGCTCTGGCAAATTTCTGTGGGGGGGTGGGCACAATTTTTATCGGCGGCCCTGCTCAGAGTACTACAAAACTGTCATATCATGTGAACAGAATTATAATACGAACAAATTACAGAATAAGTCAATTTAAAATAATAAAAATCCGAGACCAGTATATTAAAGTATTAACTCAACTCAGAATGCACAATGGAAGTAAACTGTTTTGTAATTTGTCTGTTTTGTAATCAGATGTTTCAGTTCAGGAAATACATAATGTTGAAATAAATTATATTAGTTTCAATAATGTAACAAAGCAGTAGTTGTTAGAAAAATTTTTGTGAGGTTACATTCGTTTTGGTTGTACTCTCTTTATTTGGTCTAAAAGTCTAAATCTACCACTAAAATACGCACGATTCGTTGAAGAAATATTATTAAAATGAAATAATATGGATATCAAGTTGTTGTATAGTTTTGTCTACCTGATTTCAATGGCAAATATTACAGATTTAAAAAGATACATAATATAAAATCTCGAAAAATTTATATAATACATACAATCAAGGATTGCCTCGCGGAGAAATTTATTTTTCTGTGAAAAATGTCCTTCTTGTACGATAAAAAAAAGATTATATTACAGGAACAGTATAAATCTAAAACGAACTATCATAATTCAATTATACACACAAAGTGAATTAAATATGGCAGCGATATACTGCTATATTAGTTAAGTTTCACTAGTGTATTGTATTCAAGGTCAAAGAATATAGAAAATAATGTTTTCCCACTTTAAAAAGTGTTGAAATTAAAGAAAAAGTAAGACTGGATTATTAATTTCTATTTTGCAAATTATACTTAGTAACTTAATTTCTTTTTATTGTCTTGCAATTTCTTTTGTAAATTTTAAAGTTACTATGCAGTCTGTACTTATTCATTCTTTTAGTTTCTTGTTTTAAAATATCATTTATTCTGGACATAATATTACTCAGGTTTGTAAGTCATACTTCTGTGTAAAAGATTTACGCAAACACGCACTTCTATAGTTTTCTTTTATGATTTTCCCTTAACCGTTTTGTAGTCAAATTTTAGAATATATTTATATATTTTCTTTGCGACTAATATGTATTATTCATATGTTTCTTAATAACGGAATTGTTCATAAAATCAATTCAGACTTTCCTGTTGAAACCATACTCAAGCACTGTATTCCCTAATTTACAACTTTTAGGCAAGGCAAATATAAACATGTGCAAACCAAGCAGATTTTTGTCTAGGTAACAGGATACCGACAAATCTTGAAATATTTATGAAAATCAAGACAGTATGAAATAAAATATATTAAATAGAATAACAACAATCTTAATTATGACAAATATCGCATATATTGTGTAATAATTCAATTTATAGAGCAGACTGAGCCAAATAATTTAAATACTCGAAATATATACCATAATTTATGGTGTAAGAATTGAAATATGTAATTTGAAAGACATGAAATAATTTAGTGAGAGAATGAAAGAAAACAAATTGCTTGTAAAAATATAACATCTCTGAAACATAACTAAGTTCGAATTATAAGCTGACAAGTATAAGGAGCTCTCTTAAAATTTACCAAGCAGATGAAAAATACTATTAATTTAATACCAAGATACATATTAATATACATAGCTTCTTAATCACAAGTTAAATTAACTTCGAGGAATAGTGTTTTCCTTAATGCTAATATTAGAATATTATCAAATTACCCTTTAAGATATTAATTGATTTTAATGGTCCCATTTTATATTTGTACTTAATTAGGAAGTAGCAAAACTTATACAAGTCTACGTTGAACTTAATTAAAAGTACAGTACCCGACTAATAGGAATAGACAACGCTGGTAACAGGTACAATATTCAATTGGAAACAATTAATTTTGACGATAGAGTTTAATTTCTATTAGTGAAACAACTCAGATATTTGTCAGATTTAAGAAATAATTGTTCTGTTGACTTTGTAAAGGCTGAACTGAAAGTATTTCTAAACTTCATGAAATTTATTTTGGATAATATAAATAATACACTACTTCAGGTTGCCAAATCATTTGTTAAATAAGTGATGTCAACAATGCTTCATGTTTTCCTAGGTATACTAACAATGTAGGCAAGGGCGCCCGCAGGATCCAGTCTCAATGATAGCAAGATGGTTAGAAAATTAGAGGAAACGGATAGACGAGGAGAGAGAAAATTGAAGATAAAAAATAGCCAGTTCTGAAATATACATTACCCTGTGCACGCATTCATATTTGAAGCACTCGCTTTTGTTGAATTGTTTACTGAAGGTTTGAGAAAACATGTATCGACCTATTAATAAAAAAAAACTCCTGAAAAATAAAAATCTCAGTGGTAGCAATTGCGGGCGCCCTTGATACTAAGTGGTTTATTACAGTTATAATGGAAAATATACGTAGGTCTAAAATGCAAGTTCTGTAAATATATTTTATAATGTTAAATGTCTAAAACAGAGTTAAGGATGCTAATGATTAATGATATTACAACTTAAAAAATTAATCAAATTATAATTATGCTACTAAATCCTTATGAAGTTCCATACAACTTCCTCATTTTTTGTGAAAATCTTCTTTCTTTCTTAAAACAAATCTGGCATCCCTAGTATGTATGTTAATCTCAAAGAAATGAACCTGCACTGATTTCCCGAATGATATTTCATTTCCAAAAATTTGAATAGGGTGACCACCTTTCAGTTAAGTTTAATCCTGGAAAAAATAATAACTTTTATTATTGTTAAATCTCAGTATATTTATATTTACTATTGCTGAATTGTATCGTATACAAATTTTATTGTGCAATGGTTATGTTGTAAAAATGGAAATAAACTTTAAGAATGATATAGACCTGTATTGTATACTGATAATAAATAATTGTCTTTACTTCGCGTTCCTTTCAAACTTACAGTTAAATTTATGATTGCTTTGACAACATTTTAATGGGTGCTTTTGAGCGTCCTTGACTATATATTTTGCAAACTGCTGACAAGTCATCTTAAAATTCAACGTAATGCATAATTTGCTTTACGGACACGATATGACTCGAGAATAATTGAGAATCACGCTTAGAAGTTTCACCTGTGTATTTTTTTTTTTTTTTTTTTAATTTTGCCATAGGAAACATTAATGAAAACTAAGCTAACTACAGTAAAATAAGTCAATTCTGTTAACAACGTATTCTGACACAATAGAAAGTCATTGCTAGTATAGCTATTCTTTTCAACAATCATATCTGTAGCAACCTTGAGATTATTATTTTTTTTAATTATGTGACTAGGGTTTCAAGAGTAGAAAATTGCTGTACTTATATTTATTGTTTACAAAGTTATGAATTTTATTATTAATACTCGCTTATTAATTTTATAGGAAGTTAACATTGTGTTCTGAGAAGTTCAAGCTCTACTCTGATAAATAAGATTTAATAGAAAAAATTACGTCAATAAGCTACATACTTTTTGAGATATCACCGTTTAAATTTAGCAATGTATCTTAAAATCGACATTCCATGAAATACGGGATGAATAGCATACCTGCACTAAAATGCTTATTTTTCGAAAAATATTTATCAGATTTACATGAAACAAACACCGCCTTAAACTTAAAAAATTAGAGTACAAAAACCTAAAAAATTAGAGTACCCATGACGAGTACAACATGATATCAAATTTAAAAAAAATAACAAACTGATCATTTTTTTATATTACAATTGTCGAGTCATATCTTAACTAAGTTTACACTTAATTTATTCCGCTCGTCAGTCCACAGATTGGGCATAAGAGAAAATACGCGCTCAGCATAAGCATTGCTACTTCATCCTTCATTCAAAAGAGCAATTCCATGATAAAGACTGCCTTCATCTACATTTGCTCGACGAGAGTTCTTAGCTTTAATAGTTTCGTTGAATAATATTGAACGTATTGAACCATTAAACAATTCAAATTACCCGAAGAAATTATAAGTTAAACCCGGAGCACGGAGATGAGGTATCAAAACCCGCAGATTCATGGGTACAGACATTTTTGACGCCAATTTAAGAAGTTTGGGAAAAATGAAGTTTTAAATTATTTTCACCCATATTTGATCTAAAGGAATTTCATTAAAGCAATTGTCATTAAATGTACTAAAAACTTCATTCTTCATACAAAAGAGCAATTGTATTATAGAGATTGTCTTCATTTACATTTTTTTCGGCAGGAGTTCTTGGCTTTAATAATTTTGTTGAATGAAATTGGACGTATGTAGGCCTATTTTGTTCCAAGTATCTAATGCCATTAAACCATTCAAATTTATCCGGAAAGAATAGAGTTCATTCCGGAGCAGGGAGATGAGGTATCAGGGTCAAACCCTGAGAGGTGGCAACACTAGTCGTGAAGTAATGGCTAAAAGTTGCACTTCATGGAAGCCTACAATTGTCTGTGAGCAATATGTAAACAAGTTAATCTTGTATTTCCTGTAATATTGAACAACTTTAGAAATAGTGCATAAAGGAGGTAACTTGAATTCCAGACTAGATATAACTTCAATGTTATACAAAAAAAAAAAAAAAAAAAAAAAAACTGAATCAATAGAAAAACCTACGCCTTCTGAATACAATTGGTGGGCTGGTATAATAGGCCACGTAAGTGGGATAGAATTCATTATCGCTGTACTTGACATAGACAGAACCGTTGTTTCCAGTACTTGTATCAGATCCTACAGAAGGTAGCATCATGTACGAACTTCCCAGACATGTTGAATGCACAAGAACCTTAGCAACGAACATGGCGCGTGATAAGGGGTTGCTTCTGTTGCAGTGCTGATTGGCATAACTGGCGTCTGGTGAGAAGCTGACACCCATTCCAAACTTTGTGCGGGTACTGAGTCGCCAATTAAGGTTCTGCTGTACAATGGATGATACATTATGGGTCCCTGTGGCATGGAAAAGTTCTTTTTCTGTTACAGTTCCATATCGGTTTACATATTCCTCTTTCTTCAGAAGGTAACATCCTGAAAGTGAGACAACTGTTAGAACATGATAACGGTAGTCATCTTAAAAATACTCAATACTAGTCGTGTCGCTGTTATTTCCGGCGTGACTCCTCCTCTTTGCTTACGTCTTAGGAAGTGAAAGCTCTATAAAGTCTAAGTAGGTAGTATCGTTCGCAATTTTTGTTCTTTTGTTGCCGAGCTACCATACGAGGAATCTATTTGCCGCACCGTTAAACATTATCATGTCGTAGCTCCTATGATAAAAAATCAAACGCACTGTAATTGAGCGGCAAATAACGTCCTCGTGTGTTTTCTACGAAAGCGGACAAAAGAGCCAAAATGGCGGGCGATTATATTAAGTATTTATCGAGCCTTAGGAAGTGAATTACATCATCACCAGCGAATGACAAGACGCACACGTTTAAATGTAGCCGACCTGCAACGTGATTGGCTGCCGGAAATAAGAGCGACGGGACAATACCGGTACCTTTTTTTTTTAAGATGGGACTTGACAGTTAAGCGGCCGTGCTTGGAACTAAAGCGCTATTTTGCCAATTTGGGCGACCACGCGATCAGCTGATGCGAGCTACCAGCCATAGGCGGAGAGAGAATAGTTTCCTTGGGGTGGGGGGCAAAGCAAAGCTACAGAATCCCGATATAACAAGATTATGGGGGACATTATTTACCTTCTCCTCCCGTTATAGCTTGACCGTGGTACATTATATTATCGGATTATGATCATTTAATAAAGGCAGTGGCGGCTCGTAAACATTTAATGCCTAGTGCCAGAGATAAGGATAATAATAAACAGTAACAATAATGACATTATTATTATTATTATTATTATTATTATTATTATTATTATTGTTAAACTCGCCAAAATGTATACAACTGTACACAAAGTGCAGACAAATTAGAGGAAAAATGCACACTCGTCGGTTAATACACAGGCATTCCATCAATAATGTAACGTAATTTATTTACTTGGTTATTTAACGACGCTCTATCAACTACAAGATTATTTAGCGTCGATGGAATTGGTGATAATGATATTTGGTGAGATGAGGCCGAGGATTCGCCATAGATTACCTGACATTTGTCTTACGATTGGGGAAAGCCTCGGGAAAAAACCAACCAGATAATCAGCTCAAGCGGGAATCGAACCTGCACTCGAGAGCAACTCCGGATCGGCAGGCAAACGCCTTATCCGACAGAGCTACGCCGGTGGCTCGTAACGTAATAGTAGGAGGAGTTAAAACAGCAGTCGTATGGTAAACAATGATAGAAACATAGTCTATAATCATTAGTTATTTTTTATTTCTACATGGTACACTTTCAACATCCAGTCAAGCAACTCGTTTTCAATGATTTTAGAAATACCCTTAAATGCTGTTGACTTGGTTAAGTGCTCTTTTAACTTTTTAAGTCTTTATCTAACTCAGAACTGAAGAGAACTAATTCACGAAACACGCCCCTGTATTTTAAGTCGTCGGATTTATCGTACCTTGTTAATACTAAATCTGCTGCTAGTTAAAATTTTATACAATTTATTATTAAATTTAAGACATATCTGTTTTCTTCAACTTGCTCGTTGTGTTTTGCAATCACGAGTCTGTAATGTAAGTTTAACTGAATTTCAATATTCTCTTTAACTAGCACAGACAAACTGAAGAAGTTATTCATACAAACCTTTGATTTTTTGTGTTTTAGTTTATCCCTTAGCCCTAAGTGTAGTAAATCTGTAAGACCGCTTTTGACTAGTTGCGTTCACCTCGGGACAGAACACACGGGAAACAGAACACTTCTCCATATCTCATCCACACAACCAGTTGTTTTTTATAATAAACATCCAAGTTGAATTTGCTAGATCTGTTAACTTTAGCACTTTGCTGTTTTTGGCGAGAATTTAAACGCCGTGTAAGTCAATTATTTAACAGGAATTTAGTTTCCAAAATGTTAATATTGAAAGCGGAGATTTTAATAAAGTGATAACTGAATTAATTTCTTCACAACTTACATAACACGATAACACTTCACAGGTTTATAGTTTCGCACTACAGTTAGAAATATACTGAAAGAAAAGCATTCTTAAACAAAGTATTTTAAGAAACCGGCAAGGATTTTATTACCTCTTTTTTTTTTTTTTTTTTTTTTTTTTTTTTTTTTTTTTTTTTTTTTGCATCCTTTCCTCTAAACGTAAACGGACATTGAATTTCGGTACATGGAATGTTCAGGGTATTAATGGAAAGATCAACGAAATAGTAAGGGAAATAAAACCTCTGGAAATTGATATTATGATACTTACTGAAACAAAGAAAAAAGGAACTGGCAAGAATTAATTGATGATTATATCTTTTTCTGGAGTGGGGTAGCGAAAACAACAAGAGCAAAATCAGGGGTTGCAGTCCTCTTGAAAAAGAAATGGAAGAAGAATATAATAAACTGGAGAGAAATTAATGATAGGATAATACAAATAACAATGGACATACATGGCATAAAATTAGATATTATAGGAACATATGCCCCAAATAATGATGCTCCAGTAATTGATAAAATAAATTTCTATGATGATTTAAGATGGGCATGGGCATGAATTGTTAATTGTGGGGGATTTTAATGGACATGTTGGAAGAAGAATCAGTGATGAGACTGTGGGACCTTGGAGAGAGGATAAAGAAAATGATAATGGACAGAGATTGGTTGATTTCTGTAAAGAACAGGAATGCGTTATAATGAATGGAAAATTTAAACATAAAGACATTCATAAGTTTACTTGGTTAAATCCATCAAAAAACCAGAAGTCAATAATAGACTATATTATTGCAAAAAAAAAAAACGCGAACAATTAAAATACAGGATGTGAAAGTGAAGAGAGGATTAGAATGTGGATCAGACCATCATGCGGTTATTGCAAAAGTTGCATTCCCATTAAAGGCGAAATTTAAACAAGTAAAGAAGGAAAATGGTAATGGAAGGAATGTAATAGAAGAACCGACATATATGGTTAATCTATTGCAGGACGAAAGTATAAGGTTTTTATATCAGAGTAGATTATCCTTGAAATTGAAGGTAATAAATGAAGATTGGGAAGCTAAGGAACTGTATGAATTTCTTAAAAAGTCTATAATGGAGGTGGCAGAGGAATCTTTAGGAAGGGAGAGACAAAGTGGAGGGAGAACAGAATGGATAACCAAGGAAATACTGGAAACAATAGACCATAAGAAAACTCTGTATAATAAATGGCTTAGCACAAAATCTAATGAGGATTTGGAGCAATATAGGGAACGCAAAAGAAATGTTAAGAGACTGGTTAAGTCAAGTAAGAATGAATCCTGGAAAAGAATATGTGGTGAAATAGATCATGAATTGGGATATAATAGATCGGCACAAGCTTGGAGACTGCTACGTAAAATGAGAAAGTCCAACAACCCTTCACCAGTACTACAGCTCATAACTATGAATCAGTGGGAAAACTATTTTCAAGATCTGCTAGTTGAGAGAAGGAATGAAAAGGAAAGTGATCAAGATATAACTATTAGGAATGGAGTGGAGCCGATCTCAGAGGAAGAAGTTAGAGAGGCATTGAAGAAAAGCAAGAGTGGTAAGGCTAATGGACCTGGTGGTGTTACAGCAGAGTTATGGAAATATGGACCTCCTCTGTTAGTAAGGCTTATTACTAAGATGTTCAACCAAATTCTTGAAGGAGATGAAATTCCAGAAGCCTGGAAAATATCATATATTTCCGCTATCCATAAAAAAGGGGATAAGGACCCCAACAACTACAGGGGAATAAGTGTCATGCCTTCCATTAGCAGGATTTTTAATAGTATCATCAAGAATAGATTAGAGGAAGAAATAGAAGGGAAGATATCGGAAGATCAGGCAGGCTTTACTACAGGAAGAAGTTGTATGGATAATATATTTAATTTGAGACAGATAAGTGAAAAAATGTATGCTAAAGGAAAGGAAACACATTTAGTATTCATTGACTTAGAAAAAGCATAGCGTTAATTCAGAGGCTATATAAAGACTGTCAAGCTGCTGTTAAGATAGGAAAAAGGTTATCAGCTGCCTTCTATACAACCAAAGGCTTGAGACAAGGCTGTAGCATATCCCCTACCTTGTTTAAAATATATATCAGCAGATACTGAAGCAGTGGAATAATTCATGTCGAGGAATGGGAATTCCAGTTGGAAATGAGACAGTGCACTCGTTGCTATTTGCAGACGATCAGGTGATAATTGCGCAATGTCGAGAAGATGCAAAATTTATGGTAAGGAAACTCCTTGAAGCATTTGAAGCAGGGGGACTGAAAGTTAATATGAGTAAAACCGAATACCTGGTGATAGGTGGAGATGGACGCAATATAAAGTTGCCCCAAGGAATAATTAAAATAGTGAAGGAGTTTAAATATTTGGGGTCGGTTTTGCACGAGACTGGAAACTGTAAAGCGGATATAGATTATAGGATAATGCAGGGTAGAGGAGCAATAAAGATGTTGAATGGAGTGCTATGGAGCAGGACAATAACAATGCAAACAAAAAAGAGAATTCTTGAGACTATAGTGGAAAGTATATTGACATATGGGGCTGAAGGTTGGAGTCTATCGGAAGGCCAAAAAAGTAAGATACAGGCAGTTGAAATGGACGGCATAAGGAGAGGTGCTAGAATATCCAGGCTGGAAAAGAGAAGAAACGAGGATGTTAGAAGGATAATGAACATGGAAGAATCGGTGATTGCAAGAATAGAGAGTAGACAACTTCAGTGGTATGGTCATGTAAGGAGGATGGATGAGGGGAGGTGGCCAAACGTGCTACTTCAGTGGTCTCCAGCTGGTAGAAAGAAACGAGGAAGGCCTAGAAATTCATGGAGGGCTGGAATATTGAGGATGATGAATAAGGGACTAAATGAGCAGGATTGGAATGACAGACGCAGATGGAAAATGGGAATAAAGGGTAACCACTGAAAAGTGGAGAGGCCCTCAAAAGTAAAAGTAAGTCCTCTAAAGGTGCGTACACACTTAGCGAACGAACAACGAACGAATAATGAAGCAAAACTTCGTTGTTCGTTTGCTGTTTGGAGCAACGTACAAATTATCAGCAAATTGTCAGAAAACATTCACATTCGCAGATTATCCGCAATAAAGGCAGACGAAAATATAATTATAGCAAGTGCAACCGTTGTTATTATAGGCAGTTTAACAAAAAGAAAGTTAAAAAACAAAAGGCGATGGTGGCAGACGCCACTCTACGAAAGTCGCAATCAGCATAGAGGCGCTGATTTGCTTCATGATTTACGTCGAATGGAATCGGGACAGTTGCACAACTTCTGTCGCATTTCAGAAACACAACTTCTGTCACATTTCAGAAACAGACTTCGAAATATGTATTACTGTGCAAAATAGGGCCAAAAATTTCCAAGAAAGACACAGGCTGGCGAGAAGCAATACCTATTCAGGAAAGACTAGCATTAACACTTCGATATCTCGCTACAAGAAATTCGTATACAAGTTTAATGTATTTATTCGAAGTGTCGAAACAGCTAATTACCAGGATTGTTCCAGAAGTATATATATACAGCTATAATTGAGGAACTGGAAGATTAAGGTACGACTGCAAGACAGGGGAAAGTTTCAGTACACGGATACCTCACTGACAATAATTATCTTAAAATATTAAAAAGAGAGATTTGTCTGTGCTTGTCGAATGCGCATCATGCTTACGAAAAGACACTTTTCAGTGCTAATAATTTATTTTGTGTGCACAAGGTTGGAACTTTGTTTTTTTCTGGGCGTGAATTTGTCCGAAAGGAACAACATATGTTTATACGAGAACCAAGTTGACTCGTACACTTCATCACTCCCCATTCCAGATCTTTTTGTGGACTTCTGTCTTTCCCTCCGGAATGATGTCAGTAGGGATTCAATTTTCAATTTTCATTTTGACTTCTGCTCCCTACAATAAACAACAAACATGTATACACTGAAAATAAATAAACAAAAATAATTTTAAAATTTTGCACGTGTTTGATTCGCCTATCTTGCAGCTGAACATCTTTCCAATAGCTTCCCAAACATCATGTTTTCTTACTTTATTGTGGTAAGTAGGATGCTTGGGATTCCATGAAGTTCCCTGCTCCCTATATGCATTAATAAGATTTATAACAGCGTCTTCCGTCCACTCCAGTTTCGACATCCTGTTAGTGAAATTGAACTAAGCGCTGAATTCTGCTACGAACTACAAGCTAGTGGAAAATCCCGTCCACAACGAATACCAACTTCCTTTGATGTACCGACAAGCGACGGATCACTTCCGAAGGCAAATCAAACGATCGGTTTGCCTTTGCTGCGACGTACACACGTACCAATTTCAATCAGCGAATGCAATCGTTTGTCGTTCGTTGTTCGTTCGCTAAGTGTGTATGCACCTTAAGAAACTTATTCCGACAAAGCGGGACAACAGACAAGAGTTGCGAGGTAAGGGAGTGAGATAGTAAATGGGGTTGTATACAGCTACCCAAGCATTTAAAAACGAAAGCGGTAAACTGTGCCTGGCACCTTTTGGAAGCTGAAATGGACGGGAGGAGATGAGAACAAGAGGAAGACAAGAAGAACGAGAGAAGGCAAGGGGATGAAGAACAGGGGACCACAAGAAGAACAGAAGGAAGACAAGGAGAACAGGTGTAAGATAAGGAGAACAGAGGAAGTCAAGGAGTACAGGATGAAGTCAAAGAGAACAGAGAGAGAAGTCATGGAGGACAGGGGGAAGACATGGAGAACAGGGGGAAGTCATGGAGAATAGGGGAAGTCAACGACTGCAGGGAAAAGAAAATAAATGCAGGGAGAAGACATGGAAAAGAAGAGGAATACAATACACCTAGTTCTACGTAAAGATATGGAGTACAATAGTTATGCACCTGTCGATTTTTTTTCTTCTGGACAATGCTTCGACGAATCAGAAAATATTTTACATCAGGGGTCATCTTTCGAGAAGCGTGTAATACTTACCATATAGATAAGGGTTCTGAACCCTTACCACCCGGGATATAGAAACAGGCAGACTCCGTCGAATTTTTAGCTCGACATTTCTAAATTCTGCAGAGGTGCTACCCAGTTCTTCGAGCAGTACTTCCTTCTGTGTTGTCATGGGACTCCATTCTGTTGGCTTGTAGGTTGATACGACTGACTGTGCAAGAGAATATGCAGTCATTTTGATCTGCAAGCATGTAGAAAAAATTAGCAAGAATACATCCATGTTCGAGGTACAAGAGAGAAAAACTGCAACATTTTAACAAGAAAGGTTTACTCTGACCATGGAAATAGAAATGTGTGATGAACGCCTTGTGGATTTCCACGCGGTGCGTCTGCTACATTCTCTACTTAATGTGATTCCAAGTTTTCCACGGTCTCCACCCTTCAATGTGGTAGCTATTAGGTTAGGTCCATTTTTCGGCTTTCTCTAAAGTTTCTTCAGTGGATGGACGAAACTCGGATAAGTGTGCAACAGGCTTGGAGATCCATATTCAGTTTTTCTGAGCCCCAAACTCTCTTGTCTTCGCATACCTTTCAAATGTTTCCCCCTCCTATTTTCTTCATTCTATTCTTTCACTCATTCACGGTTTCCATGTCCATTTTCGGCTTTCCCCTTTCAAAATAAATCATCTAATGTACCTTCAAATGGAAGGGCAAAAATCGGAGTAAGACAAGTAGGTAACAAGCTTGGAGTTCACATAAGGTTTGTTTCTGCAGGGAGTTTGTGATGGTTTGAAAACTGTTCCAACCTCAACGATTGCGCATTATTATTATTATTATTATTATTATTATTATTATTATTATTATTATTATTATTATTATTATCCAAATATTGAAACCCTATTTTACCCTTTGGTATAGGGCTATTAGGGTTGTAGTTTGTTACATGTGAAATACATTATGTACATTAGTGGCAAAAAAAAAGAAAACCGAACCGACCCTTGTAGCTGATTTCAGAGCCTTGTTCACTCCAGAGCACGATAGACTGGTAACTAAGACTTTCGTGGTTCGAATCCTGCCTGGGAAGGAAACTTTTTTTTGTTCCTTATTCAAATTTATTCTCAATACTTTTCGATTTCTGGTAAAATTTATGTTCTGAGAATAAGTTAATTAAGTAGTAAAATATTGCTGTAATCGAAAAGTATTGAGAATAAATTTGAATAAGGAACAAAAAAAGTTCCCTTCCCAGGCAGGATTCGAACCACTAAAGTCTTAGTTACCAGTCTATCGTGCTCTGGAGTGAACAAGGCTCTGAAATCAGCTACAAGGGTCGGTCCGGTTTTTTTTGCCACTACTGTACACATAATATACAATTTTAAAGAAGTAGCTAGTAGTAGGCATGAGTCATAGTTACAATATTGTATTTATATTTATAAATACATGAATTAATAGACTTTAAACAATAAAATACATTATACAAAAATCACATTCAGTTAAAAGAAAAAATTAAATACATAAATTAGAAATTGTAAACGAAGATGTAGATATATTGCAAGAATATGACATAAATTTGCGAATTTATACATAATTTTAAACAATAATAAAGCGATAATGCACAAAATTGACTTAGTTACAAATTAAACACCTATAGGTAGTAACAATAAACAATAGGAAAGAATACGGAAATGATATTCAGTTGCTTTCGATTATGTATAAATACCGGTACCTTAATTTATTAAAAAACATTGAAGCAATAAACAGCAGCAAAAAAAGATAACAGAAGAAATAACTTAGTTACAGTTTTCGATGCATGGTTTGCGATAGTAAAGAGATAACAAAATTACTTACGGTTACAAACTGTATACCTGTCATGAAACACTGAACCATAGTAAAATTCATAATACAAACATAGTTATTATTGCTATTACTATTATTATGTCCCAAAGAGAGACAACTTGTTTTAGATAGTGTATTAGAATTTTATATTATCAATAATTTACATCCACTTCATAGCTACAGTCTTGCGCAGATGTGGTGTATGAACTCTGTGAACTATTTATAACAACATTTTCTCTAAGTAAATGGTAAAGGGGTGTGCAGTAATTTAAACTGCAGTCCGAGATATATCTTAAAAAACGTCTTTTTCTTTCGAAAACGTGACAGTGAAAAATTAAATGTTCAACAGTCTCATTGTCTTTGCATATGCACTTAGATTCTTCTGCACTTTTGATCCTAAATCTAAAGTAGGAACCGAATTTTCCACTAGTGGTGAACATACATAGCCATACATAGTATAAATACCAGTAAAAAGAATGTTTCTCATACACTATCATCAAAGTTTTCATGCTACCAAAAGGGAGTACGTTACATGGGAATAAAAGTATTCAATATTCTTCCTGAGGAAATTAAAATCATAACCAAAACACTATTATTTAAGGCCAAACTAAAAAAAATACTTAATTTCTCACGCTTTCTATTCAGTAGACGAATTCTTGACTTTTCACAGTAGGCATACCATGTAAATATGAATGTAATAGTCCTGTGTATATACTTCAAACATTATTAAATGGTAACCACCACACGCCATTCTATATGTTAAACATACATATTAATGTAATAACCCTCTGAATAAATTTCAGACATTATTCATTGTACGGTAACTAACTATATATTTGCATTTTCATATCTTAAACATAAGAATATTATTATTATTATTATTATTATTATTATTATTATTAAATATCTGTATTAATTGTAACTTGATTAAGTGGAAGAGAAGGCCTCAAGGCCATAACTCTTCCGGGTATAATAAAATGAATATTATTATTATTTTACTTGCCTATTTAACGACGCTGTATCAACTACGGGATTATTTAGCGTCGATAGAACTGGTGATATCGAGATGAGACCAAGGATTCGCCATAGATTACCTGATATTCGCCTTACGGTTGGGAAAAACTTAAAAAAACACCCCAGCAGGTCATCAGCCCAAGCGGTAATTGTACCAGCACCCGAGAGCAACTCCGGATCGGCACACAAGCGTCTTAACCGACTGAGCTACGCCGGTGGCATTATTATTATTATTATTATTATTATTATTATTATTATTATTATTATTATTGCTTCCTATCACAACACTGAAAAAGACAAAACCACCACCCTCCAAGTCTTTAAAATTCGATATGATATTCTGGTTAGTGGAAAACAATATCCCCTTCCCTGAAAATCCAACAAAAGCAAAAGTTATGATTAATTAAAGCAAAATTATGCCTGCACCGGAAACCTACCAAAATGACAAAATATTATCCGAAAACGCTCCACCTTACCATTCCCACCTAAACCCTATAGAATTTCTGTGGAGCGATGTCAAATAGTAGGTTAGAAGCAGGAACAACAATCAAACTGAAATATGCAGAAGTACTGTCTCCAAAAGTTTGAAGAAATTGATCAAGTAGAATGGGAGGTGTGCATTCACTAGCAGAAGCATTAAATTTGACTAATCAAGGATACAAGTTTATTCAGCTATTGAAAGTAATAATTTATTGTTACAAATGAATGCTTCAAATGTACTTTCCCCACCTAAGTCAGTGATCTCATTAATCAGATGTTACACCTTTTTCCGGGGAGATCTTCAATTGAACATTGTCAAGACAGGCAATTTTGCGTATCCTTAAATATAACAAATATTAAAGAATGAATCACATCCATGTTAGTGAACTCCCAAGAGGTTGCCTGATTATATGCACAGACCTTTGAATACACAGTTCGCTTACTCATGTTGCAATGTAACCTGACACTGCAAGTGCTCACATGCCGCAAAAAGTCAAGGGCAGTCAGAGTGGGGATTCCTAAAATATCCACTGCATGCGATCACATGGCGCAACGAGGAATAAAAGAAAGAAATGAAAATTAGCATTCTAGAAAGAGAAAGAAAAGGTATATCACGTAGTTCAACATCACGTCACCAGGAACGCTAAACAACGCTATAAATTTCAAATGAATCGTTCAGTCTAGAAGACAGGTGGCCGTTGGATGTTGCCAACAGTTGGGAAAGAAATTCCACTATTGGGAATTTCATGCCCGAAAGGTAGAGGAATTTTTCAGGAGTTGTACCAAAACGTAAAGAGTTTTTAGTTTCTATATGGAGTATGAATAGAAAAAATGTAGGGCCTACTGTAATGCTATTAAAACATTTATTATATATTCAAGGAAACAAATATTCTCAGTACCAGAGAGAGAGAGAGAGAGAGAGAGAGAGAGGGGGGGATGGAGGGAGGGAGAGGGAGGGAGGGAGAGGGAGGGGGAGAGGGAGAGAGAGGGAGGGAGGGAGAGAGAGAGAGAGAGGAAAAAGATGCTTCCGGTACCGTCTACACTTCCATTTACCTACATAATTATCTTTCTATCCAGTCCATCAAATCTATTCAACCCAATCTATCCAACCCAAAGCAATCCAAGCCAATCAATCGATTTAACATAGATATAACAGAAATGAAAACATGACAGATGTAGCTTTTTATGATTCAGTATTGACAAAAAAAATCCGAAATTTTATAAATCGATAATAAATTGTAGGATCAATACAAGGGAAACCTTTTGATATTTTCTCGATATAGAAGATATTGAATATCAAATGTATTCTATATATATTTGGAGGAATATAAAATGGAATTAGTTTGAGTATTTCAGCGGAATCAGTATTATTGTTCATAATTTTCTGAGACATATCATCATTTGTAAAGTCATTTTTCTGTCAATGAGCATAAGGAAAACAAAAATTCATCTCAATAATCTAGTTGCGAACTGGAATGGGTAAGGTATTTTGAATATGTTATAATACAGGAACCTAACTCCTAAGGAATTTATTCTGTATCAACTCGATAGAATGAACGTTGTTTTTTGCAACGAGCATTCCAAATTATTGTACCATATTCCAACTTGCTTCTAACCAGGTGTAGGCCTAACATAAAAGAGGTGGATACTTGAATAATTTCGATTTACAAATCCCAGTGATTTGTAAGCAGAATTAGTAATTGTTAAAATATGGGGTCTGAAAGTTAAATTAATCTCAAATTCGATTACCTAAATTAATTAGATATTATATATATAGCCTATATCTGCTTGCAAGTTGCTACAAGTTAGCATTCTCACGCGGAAAGTGGTGGAGTCAAGTTGTTCACGTGATGGAAAAGTGAACACAAAAGTTGCAACTCGAATTCCGCTGACCACCAAGTCACAACTTGACTGTCTCGATCATATCACACGGGGAAAATCAAACGAAAGTCCACTTTCTTCTAGCGCTTGACTCCTGTAAACTATCGCCGTGTGAATTGGCCTTATGGTGTTAAGTTATTCCATATCCCATTTTCATTTCGTCATAAAATAACGCAACACAAACACAAATCAGACGTCAAGAGCGTGTGGAGTGTAGCGAGATCGAAGATTAATGTCAAGAGAGATAATTTAACAATCCATTCGCTCGTAACCGACGTGTGGACAATATGGCAGCGATACATCCAAACTGTACTGTACTCCAACCACGAGAAAGTCTCAGGGGAATGAGACGCAGCGGCGCATGCTGTGAATGAATGTTGATGTCATAAGGTCACACACGTGGGTACACGCATCTCCCTTGACTAACTCTCACAGCACAAACGATAACACTGATACACACATACTTATACTACCCTAGTTACAGATTAGATCACGGTTAATCTCCTGGTCTTTTAATCCCTCCATACAGGAAATAACATATGCAGGAGAGCGCATGTTTTTTAAACTGACGTTATAACGCTAATTATTCATCTACTTCGCTCCAGTAGATGACGCAATAGTAAGCACATTCCTTTCACGGTTAATCTCCTGGTTGGAGAACAGTACGTCACTTCGCACAACAGGTAGTTCTAGGTTATTCTGTGGAAAGTATTCGGTGCCGGAAAGTAAAACCACTCACATGCTTGGTATTCTTCGTAGTACGACATTATTGTTAAAGAAAAAAAAAGGGGGGTGGTTGTGAAAGAAAAAAATGGTGCCTCCTTTGGTAAATTCTTTTGTAAAAGGTATTTTACGGTGTATCAAATTTGTGGTGAAACGGTTTATGTACACATTATATTGAATCACTACAGCTGTTTCGATAAATTTTCGTCAGAATTATGTTCGAATTAATTCAAAGATGTATAATTTGTTATATTTTTGTATTAATGTATCAGAATATGTTACTTAATAAAGGTCGACCTGCTAAAGCCGCTCATGCTAGTCGTCTTCGCCTTATAAACGTTGCGCAATATATGGATAACATGACGATAGTTTACTGAGGTAGGGAGAAATATGAATTAGAAATGATTAAGTATTATATCAATTAATTAGGTATATATGTTTTAAACTCCAAGACTCAACATAAAAAATATAACGGTCTCATACTTATCTAGTTATGCTGATATATGTAGTTGAGGTTAATGTAACAACTTTTTCTTCATGCGCGTATAAACTATTACAACGTAACTTCCAACAGATCCTTTATGTTCACTGAATAACCTATAAAACTGAAGCAAAAAGTACACACTTTATCCTTACCTTCAACGATAATAATGTAGAAGCAGCTGTGATATTCAAATCTTCAACATAACGCTTCCTATTGTACAAAAATCTCACCTAGCTTTGCAATGGTAAACACTATGTCCCACTCACAGCAAAGCGCAATCACAAATGACGCTATGCAAGTCTGGTGGGGATTCCTCGGAATTTAAGCCGGCTGCATCACGTGACACTCTGTGGCTTGAGAATTGCACAATCAACTACAAAACACACGAAGCACAACACGTTTGTGGATTTCACACACTACCGATACAGTACCTTAGCGTCCATTATGAAAGGGACAGCTTTGACGCTGCTTGGAATACAAAACCATGAGTTGGTTTCCTATCTAAGTCACGTCTGTCGCTCAATGCTAGCACGTTGGTCTTCCATCCAGGCAGATAGAGTTCGATTCCCTGCGAGGTCATGATGGAATTTATGGTGGACAAAGCAGACGTTGCCGAGGGTTTTCTCGAGGTACTCCCGTTTTCCTCTATAATTCCACATTCTCCACCTCATTTCATCTACCATCTGCAATAGTTAAAAATAGGCTGAGATGAAACAGTGGGGGTACAGTCGGAGGCAGCGATTTTGGCAGGTGACCTTGATGACATTTCCAGTAGGTGAGCCAATGTTGTTTGTGTGAGCTGCGAGAATGAGATGCGGTAACATTTTGAGTCGTTTATATTTTCATATCAGCATCGGTCCCTATCCTGTGCAAGATTAATTCACTCTCTATCATCATATCCCACCTCCGTCAAATCCATTTAATATTATCTTGCATTTCTGGATTCGCCCATACGTGCTACATGCCCTGCCCATCTCAAATGTCTGGATTTAATGTTCGTAATTACGTCAACTGAAGAATACAATGCGTGCAGTTCTGCGTTGTGTAACTTTTCTCCATTCTCCTGTAACTTAATTCCTCTTAGCCCCAAATATTTTCATAAGAACGTTATTCTCAAACACCCTTAATCTCTGTTCCTCTCTCAAAGTGAGAGTCCAAGTTTCACAACCACACAGAACAACCGGTAATATAACTGTTTTATAAATTCTAACTTTCAGATTTTTTGATAGCAGACTAGATGACAAACGCTTCTCAACCGAATAATAACAGGCATTTCCCATATTTATTCTGCGTTTAATTTCCTCTCGAGTGTCATTTATATTTGTTACTGTTGCTCAAAATATCTTAATTTTTCCACCTCTTCGAAGGATGAATCTCCAATTTTTATGTTTCCATTTCGTACAATATTCTGGTCACGAGACATAATCATATATTTTTTTCTTTTCGGGATTTACTTCCAAACCTATCGCTTTACTTACTTCAAGTAAAATTTCCGTGTTTTCCCTAATCGTTTGTGGATTTTCTCCTAACATATTGACGACATCCGCATAAAAAATGATGATGATGATGATGATGATGATGATGATGATGATGATGAAGAACTTGCTAATTCTAAATGAGAGCAAATGGACAGCTTCAAATGCTTTGGGTGTACTGTAAGCAGTAACATGAGCTGCTGCCAGGAAGTCAAACGGAAGATAGCAATGGCCAAGGAAGCTTTTAATAGAAAAAGGAGCATCTTCTGCGGACCTCTGAAAAAAGTACTAAGGAAGAGACTAGTTAACTGCTTTGTATGGAGCGTGGCACTGTATGGGACAGAAAGCTGGTCATTACGACAAAGTGAAGAGAAGCGAATAGAAGCATTTGAAATGTGGATATGGAGAAGATTGGAACGTGTGAAATGGATAGACAGAATAAGAAATGAAGCTGTGTTGGAAAGAGTGGGTGAAGAAAGAATGATGCTGAAACTGATCAGGAAGAGGAAAAGAAATTGGTTGGGTCACTGGCTGAGAAGAAACTGTCTACTGAAGGATGCACTGGAAGGAATGATGAACGAGAGAAGAGTTCGGGGCAGAAGAAGATATTATATGATAGATATGGATCATATGAGGAAACGAAGAGGAAGGCAGACAATAGGAAAGAGTGGAGAAAGCTGGATTTGCAGTGAAAGACCTGCCCATGGGCAGAACACTAAATGAAATTAATAATAATAATAATAATAATAATAATAATAATGCCTGCGGCAATCTTTCAGAGTGGTCCTCTCAAAATCAATACATTTAAGGAAAGTTTGAGAAGATTAGACTGAAAATGTAATTGTAGGTGCAGTGTAATTATTTAAGTTGTGTCATGTAATTAAGATGATATGTAATTAAGTTGATACGTAATTACTTAAGATGATATGTAAATAAATTAAGGTGATATGTAATTAATTAAGATGTTATTGAATTAAGTTATGTAATTAATTAAGATATGTAATTAAGTTGTGTAATTAATTAAGATAATATGTAAATAAGTTGATATTAAGGTGATATGTAATTACTTAAATTGGTAATAGTTGGGTGAAATAGAAGTACTTATAAGTTAGATTTACTTTTGCTTATTGTAGCCGTTATTATAAAATAGTTTTTATTTTTAGTCCTAGGTTTATTGCATCTACTTATTTATAGTTAGAAATAAATTTACGTTTATTTTATTTTTTTTATTGCTGTAATTATTGTATTATTGTAATGGTATTAAGTTATTGTATATTATATATCACTAGAGAGCGGATTTTTATGTGCTAAAAATTTTAAATATATTTATTTTTATGTGCTAAAAAGTACGAAAATATTTGCTAAAAATAAAAAATAAATATATTTTTTAAATATGACAAAAATACCTTGCTTAGCTTGAAAAAAATGTTACTAGGTGCTCACCAATCACACTTGAGTATCAGTTGCTAGTAGTTGTCCGAGAATTGCAGTGAACAACAAAGGTCATTTCCAAATTCTCCATCACAAATGCATGACCATTATCTCTGAACAACGACTTATACTGTGAAAACGATCTTTCCACACCACAGGACGTCAGACGTGCATATTTAAAGAGAAGAATGTCACAAACACCTACACCGTCAATTTCACCTACAGGCATACCCTCCAATACTTGAGCAACTTTACACATTTTTTATATCCACTGTTTTGCCGTGAATACACACATCAAGCAGCGGCAATGTGCTTGTTTCCAGACAAATGTTGGGTTACCTGAGAGCTCTGACCTGCACTTACTGATTTACCACATGGTTGGCAAAATAACACTTTTCCGTCGGTAGTAAAAATGTTTTAAAATTCATCTATATATTGCTGTAAACGCGATCTTAAACTCGATTTGATTTTAGGTATCTTAAGAGGCTAATATACACACACGTCTTAACGTAAAACATGTTTCTAGCTACTGACTGACAATGTTGGAGAAAAGCTTCCTTTAGCGACTCCACCACGTCTACACTACGCAGCTTATGCTTATGGTCCGATACATCACAACAAGATGTATTTCCTCACTTCATAGGCATGAACGTGAGGCGAGAGATTTGTTTAAATTAAATAATGTTCATACCCCAGCTCTTGTCTGTTGTTTCACAAACAAAGCGTGGAATGAAATCATCTTCAGCAACAATAAACATTCATAATTATGTGTTGCAAGATCTCTCCTTCTTGTCCATGTTAATTTATTCTCTAATAATAACACTGATATGCTGCCTAGCAGTTCTCAGAACTTGAGGCGAAACTATTACAAAAATGGATCACGGATACACCACACAGCCCATAGAAACACGAAGAAACCAAGAATTCTTAAAAAGATAACGTATTTCTGAGTGATATAATTGATTTAGTTTTAAAATATTTAAAAGTTCTTGTAAAAAATTATTTAAGTAAAAAAACTCTAAGATTTATGTGTTTATAATAGATTTCCTGAAAATATGTATTTACATAAATTTTTTGTGAAAATATGAGTTTTTATGTGAAATAAAATTCTGGTTTTAAACTTGAAACTTGACATTCGGAATTTTTAACTTTGTTAATTGTGTTTTATCACACGCAAGAAAAATATTTAATTACATAGGAATCCGCTCCTTATATATCACTACCATCGGGCGTATACCCAATTGTAGTGTTAATAAATAGGTCTACATACATATACAACAATAATAATAATAATAATAATAATAATAATAATAATAATAATAATAATAATAATAATAATAATAATAATAAGACCTACCAAAACAAAGAAAACAGGTTATAAGCGTTCCACGATTATATTATAGATTACTTGGGATTCCGCGTTGCTGGTTTAATGCAGTCAATAGAATGTGAGTCACAGTATGAATCACTGAAGATTATCACAAATTTCGATACTGACCTTGGATCACAATTAGTTCTTGTGCTGCTGGTGACATTGTTCCGCTGCGGGGCGGCGCGGCGTGTGGAGTGCAAGGTCACGTTTACAGAAATTTGCCCTTCTCTCACAGGACGTATCTGTCCACGATTAGGGTCGACATCAACGGATGCGGACATGCAGTTGGTATGATTACTTCACGACGCAACACGTCATCTCTTTCTGAACAGCACACGCGTCCACAACACAAAAGTCTGAAGTCAGACAATAATACGCAATTTTATGTACTGAAAGTACAGTCGGGTTCTGTTACTGATTTTACTTTTGAGGTTTTTTATAGAGATGTTTTATGTACGTAATATTCTTATTGAATTTGGTATTCCCAAGAAACTAGTACGTTGATCAAAACGTGTCTCAGTGAAACGTACAGCAGAGTCCGCATAGGCCAGTTTCTGTCAGATACTTTTCCAATTTACTGTGGGCTAAAGCAAGGAGATGCACCATCACCTTTACCTTTTTTTTTTTACTTTGCTCTAGAGTCTAGAATATGCCATTAAGAAAGCCCAGAAAAACAGAGAGGATTTGAAATTCAAGGAGTTACATCATCTACTTGTTTATGCGGATGACGTGAATATGGTACAAGAAAATCCACAAACTATTAGGAAAAACACGAGAATTTTACTCGAAGTAATGACATAGGTTTAGAAGTAAATCCCGAAAACACTAAGTATATGATTATGTCTCGTGACCAGAACTTAGTGCGAAATGAAAATATAAAAATTGGAAATTTATTCTTTGAACAAGTGGAAAAATTCAAACATCTTCCACGAATATAAAAGACACTCGAAGGAAATTAAACTCAGAATAAATATGGGAAATGCCTGTTTAGAAGCTTTTGTCATGTAATCTTCTTTAAAAAAAACTGAAAGTTAGAATTTATAAAACAGTTATACTATCGGTTGTTCTGTATGATTGTGAAACTTGGATTCTCACTTTGATGAACAGAGGTTAAGGTGTTCGACAATAAAGTGCTTAGGAAAATATTTTTGTGCTAAGAAGGATGAAGTTGCAGGAGAATGGAGAAAGTTACACAACGCAGAACTGCACGCATTGTATTCTTCACCTAACATAATTAAGAGCATTAAATCCAGACGTTTGAAATAGGCAGGGCATGTAGCACGTGTTAGTTGGGGAGATGAGGGAAAAGACCTTTGTGGAGGCGAGACCTAGATGGGAGGATAATATTAAAATGGATTTGAAGGAATTGGGATATGCTAGGGACTGGATTAATTTTGATCAGGATAGTGACCAATGTCGGGCTTATGTGAGGGCAGCAATGGAACTCCGGGTTCTCTAAAAGTCATTTGTAAGTAAGTGAAAATGACAATCTCATAATATGAATTTGAAAACATGTTAACTTTGCTCTTTCTTGATTAAAATGAAAAAAATATAATGAAAAAAAAAGTTAAGTGAAGTGGAAAAGCCAATTCACCCGTGTATACTGTACCTTAATTCTATAGCAGTTATCCGGTTAAAACGGTGTGGAACTCCTCCACTTCGTATTTCCATTTCTGATAATAATTGCTTGCTTGTCCAACGTTGTAGAAATTTCATAGGGAATCTACTCGTATTCCATCCGAAAAGATGCACACGAAGAAATCTTGTGTACGGTGTACTGCATCACTGTGCTCTATCTGTGCACAGGGCACATTTTGCACTTCACAATACACAGCCAATTTCGCTGGGGACTTCGAAATATCCTGACATAATTTCCTCGGCCAGCATCATTTGCAGACCTAGAGAAAAACAAGAAGCAAGTTGTAGAACCGATATCGCAGCAACAACAAAATTAACGATCGAAGAAAAGTAAATATCGGTACTTACCTTGTGGTCTCGTCGCCACGAATTTCGTTCACCCCCAATTAATAGCCGTAGAATGTTTGAAAATAATTAATATGATACATTTTATGTAGTGTTGGTGATGGTGTGCCAATAATTTATAGTGAATTAAAAACGCACAGTATGTAATTGAACTGGGTCAGTAACATACGTCTCAGGTGCAGAGTTGGCTTAGTTTTAGTATAGCATCAATATGGTCGAATAAGACCACTTATTTTGGTGTTTTATATTGGATCAGGCCACAGGTAATATTTGTTTTGGTTATTTCGAGAAATATTACCCAGACTATGGAAAATAAAAGTAGTTCCGAAACATCAAATATATTTCTCAACCATGGCTCAAAACCAAACATTCTTCTATTGAAAAAGTAAAAATACGAGTATCTTATCACACGTGTAGAATGTTGAATACATATCATAACAAATAAACAAAACGTAATACAGGCACGGACATAAACTAACACGAAAAAAATAAACTCAAACAGAAATATACTGACACACACTAATAAGAGAAACGCACAAACAACATAAGCACAGTAACAAATGAATATAGAAATGTACATACAACAGAAAAACACTAACTGATAAAAATATAAAGCACTAACAGAGACATTTAACAGAAGAATACCAACAACAGAGACATGCTAACATGAAAAAACAGTAACAGATAACAAAAGAGACATACTAAGATCCAGTGGCGGCTCGTGGGTATTGAATTAAGGGGGGCTGCACACAAAATAAACCAAGCAACTTACTATATTTAAAGATTAGTTCCATGCGCCTTGTCTTGTAGGTTGCAAACTTTTGAATCATCTTCTTATTAAAATCCGATACGTTGTTTAACATAGTCTTTACAATGGAAAACATAGCTAATGCGGTCAGTCTCTCTTCTCTCATCGTATTTCTAAGATAGGATTTTACTCTCTTCAAACACGAAAAGCAACGTTCTGGTTCGGAAGTTGTCATTGGTATGGTGATAGTTATGCGTAGTAGTGTCACAACTTCTGAAAATGAGACCTGCAAGTTCTCAGATAGAAGAAACTGCAAGAGCTTGACTGCGTCACTGATATTTCTGAATTCTTGTTTCTGATACAACACAGTGAGTTCCGTTTTTAGTTTTTCTTTATCGAGCATTGGGAAAAGCTTCACACATAGTCTACATTTAGGTCATTTTCAGGAAATGAGCTTTTGTAGCATTCAAATTTTTCTTGACACAGAAGAGAAGATAATATCAGATGATCTATGAACTGGAATCGGGTGTTAGCCTGTGTGATGATGAGGTCACACACTTCCTTGGCTGCCGCAACCCTTGTCTGAATCCCTTCGATCTTACGACGCTTTTTAGGATTTTCATTTTCACAGATCTCGCTGCTCAGCATTACTGTGTACTGTTCCGTATTGTCTGTATGGCATTAACAAAGCTTGATATGCAGAGTCGGCCTCGGTAGCATAGTCGGTTGCGGGTTCGATCCCGGCCCAGGCCGATGGCATTTAAGTGCGTTTAAATGAGACAGGCTCATGTCAGTAGATTTACTGGCATTTAAAAGAATCCTGCGGGACAAAATTCCGCCACACCGGCGACGCTGATATAACCTCTGCAGTTGCGAGTGTCGTTAAATAAATCATAATTTAATTTTTTTATATGCAGATTTGAACCTTAGAAATATCTAACTGGCGATGTTGTAGTTGGTTGTATAATATATCTACATGATACATCAATAAATAATAATAAAAAAAACTGAGCCAGAAATTGAATTCAGGATCTTCAAGAGTATGCACCAGGACGCTTGCCTCATTTATTGTGATGATGTTCAGATTCCATTATGGTTTGAAAACATTCTAGCAATGGCTCCTTTTTCTCATTAACAACATTTATTGTTCTTATTTAAAACTCCATCTTGTTTCCCCAGCTGATGGAATTGTCTTTCAAACACATCTATACTAATAATAAATCTGTAAGCGAAATTTTTCTGATAATTTTCGCTTTTCCAAAAATAATTGGTGTTAACATATATAATTAATCATCCTGAAACCGAAAATCGCTTTTTTGAAATTTTTGTTTGTATGTCTGTCTGTCTGTCTGTCTGTTACCTTTTCACGCGATAATGGCTGAACGGATTTCGATGAAAATTGGAACATAAATTAAGTTCGTTGTAACTTAGTTTTTAGGCTATATGGCATTCAAAATACTTTATTTAAAAGGGGGGTTATAAGGGGGCCTGAATTAAATAAACCGAAATATCTCGCTTATTATTGATTTTTTTTAAATGTTACATAACAAAAGTTCCTTTAAAAATTATTTCCGATAAGTTTTATCCCAGGCAAAATTTTGATAGGACTGATCTTTAAGGATATACAAGAGTCTTAAAATAACAATACAATACATTTCCACCGCCGCCTCAGATTATAGTGTCGTTGTTCCGTAACTTCTATGTGCAAAATATTAAATTTTTTAGTAGGAAGAAAAACAAATTTATTCATTCTATGGCAGTAGTGCATAGGAGATCGTGAATTATTACATTTTCGAAAGAAAGAAATATAATTATGTTATATATAGTAGATTGTATTATTTGCTGCATCACTATTTAAGTTACGTATTTAATAGAGCAAAAATCTGAAAATCGATAAATATGTCACATAGGAGTTACTGTAGGAACGACGACGATGGCTACAATGAAATCAAAACAAATGACTCCGTCTATTTAAGGCGGCCTTGACGTTTATCAATATTAATATACAGAGAATATTTTGTGTGTTTGTATGATGTAATCGCAGAAGCAAATTAACCTTCACTATTTTAAATTTGTAGTTTCTCTAGATGGATGTAATGCTACAAATGAGGACTGAGGTAAGATGAAAAGAAATCTGTACGCACAGAAAACTTGATATTCTGTCGAAATATTGTATAACTTGATTATTGCAACTTTATTTGGTGCACATAAAATACTCTAATTTTATACGCTCATTTTACCATAGAGATCACTGGAGCGGAGTTATTTTAAAAGGTATCATGAAATGGCGTTCCTGCGCTCATAATTTACCCATATTCATTTCCTGTGTTTCTTAAAATAATATTTATGTAGGGTACCTCATTTTTTTTATTTGCATAAACGATGATATACAACCGAGCGAGTTGGCTCAGGCGGTAGCATTTGAGACACGCACTCGGGGGTCCCGAGTTCAAACCCCGTGGCCGACCAATCTGACTGGGATTTTTCGTGATTTCCCTTAGTCAGAAAGGCAAATGCCGGATTGGAAAGATACATGCCATGATTCATCACCGCCTCAATTACCAATACCAAAAACATTAATCAAAGTCTATAATCAGTTACATGAACACAAGCCATCTACAACACACAATAGAAACAGGAACTCAAAAAGAGTAAAAACGGCCTGCTGATATACGCACACATTCTAAACACGCGACAATGCCCACAGATGTTAAGGCGTGAATAAAATAAACTAAAAAAAAAATGCACACTAAGGTTGACATAAAAATGAGCTTCCTACACAATCAACTCTATTAATTTGATTAAATGATGCATTCAAGACTAATTTAGAAAAATGTTAAACGAATTATCTTTGCACGAAATGAGTGGTCTCTGGACCAAAATGATAGCATTTTAATTATTTAAATACAATTTAAATTAAGTAGCATATTAAACGATTTATTCTTCTATCAAACACGAATGTTCCCTGGACCCAATGTTCTATTTTAATTATGTAATTACTTTATATATATATATATATATATATATATATATATATATATATATTTCTAATAAGTGCAGCGGAGCGCACGGGTACAGCTAGTTAATTTAATATAGACTGTGTGGAGATCAAGAGAAGAAAGCAGGGATACTGGATACATTAACAAAAAATATGCGAGCATTGTAGGCTATTTTCTTTAGCGGCTCTTTCCATTATGAGATTCAACTGCTGGGCACTTAATTTCACATTTCTCCTGAATTGTTAAGGTACTGAACTGAATAGACTGTAAGTATTGTACAGAATTAAACACTGTCGCACTTGTTATACTCACAACGTTAAAGAATTTAAGTATTTAAAACTGCGCGCTACTGACAAACTGCTGCAAATTTTGCAGCGCCTGGAAACTTTGGATTCATGGCAAGTAGAGATGGGTAAAAAATAACACAACAGTTATTTTGGAACTGTTCCGGTCTCGGAACTGTTGCAAAAATGAACAGTAGGTCGGAACCTCCTGTTCCGAAATAACAGTGTTCCGACTCCGAGCTGCTCACTTGCCCAGCTGTTGCGGGCTCGCAGTACCGCGTTGCACAAGGTATGTTCCGACTCCGAGATAACAGTCGGAACGTCGGAGCTTGTTCCGATGAACCAACGACAGCTGCAGTTACACTGTTCTCGTTGTTCTTTATGTTATACTTGGAACTTCGTTAGATGAAGTTGGTACTTGAAACTCTCACGTGGTTGGAGGGGGGCGCATGGAAATTGAAATCCTTGCGGTGGCGCGAACTTTAATATCAACATTTGTAAGACTGGCCAATCATCTGTAATGTTATAGTAAGTATTTAATAATCTGTAATATTCATTCCCGCTTTATGGTTTATTTCACCATTAGTTGACTAATTCTGTTTTATAAACATTCTACAAAGTCATAAAGTACGCATACTATTATTAATTCATTGATCAGCTGATTCTATACAAAGGTTAAAGTCGTAAATGGTAATGAGTGGTTTAGTTACAATGTCTGTATGTCGTTTGTTGAGGTTAAGTCTGACAAGCACAAGTTTTTGTGCTATTTTCTCTGTTATCAAAGAACGACAAAAATGTTGTAGCATTATTTGTTGGAAACTACCCATATAAGTACTGATTTGGAGAGCGAGGTTTAATGCGAAGTTTAAATTACACTTTGGTAAAGATGCGATTCCAACATTTTACTAACCCACTGCGGGGTTTCCAGGTTTCAGTACTGCCAATATATATCTTTTTTATTTATGAAATTGTAATATATATTATTATTATTATTATTATTATTATTATTATTATTATTATTATAACTGTGCATTAAGAAAAGTAAAAATAAAAATTAATGATTTGTTTTTTTTTATTATGTAATAGAGAGAACAGAAATTACATACCATATGTTTTAAATGTTATGTTACTTTTTTTTTTTAGTCGGCTACCATGTCTTTATAACTTTATGTACGAAAACAAAGTGTTGTATTCTGTCCTTATAGTCAACAGCTGTGTAATTACTAACATTAAGCTTTTGAGTTCTGTCCGCATGCACAGCAATTTTCCAAAATCGATTCGAATGTGCATTGCAGTGCCATCTATAGATAAGAAAGTGAACTATGTCATGCCTATGCGTGCTCCAGTGTGAGCAGCATGGTGAAGAGGGAAGGTACTGTACCGTTCGTTTGAACGACTCAACGACTCCGACTCATCACCACTGGTGACTGTTATTTCGGAACTGTTATTTGGAACATAGTATTTTTTCGGAACCGGAACAGTCGGAACTGTTCCGGGAAAAGAACAACTTCGCCCATCACTAATGGCAAGGGGCTAGCAGGGGGAGGGGTAAAACTAACGCGCAAAGCTTCCGAGATGAGACTGGCAGCTCCAGGGGAGAAAGTGGCTTCATCCAATACTCCTTGTCTCTGGTTTCGCTCTGGCAGTGCCAGTGGAGGAAGTGACTTCACTAACGATTGCGTGCATGTCAATGAGAGCGATTTTTTTTTTTAAATTCGAGCCGCTAAATAGAGACTGTATAATAGCTATATTTCACAACATAAAACGAGGCAAGAACCACAAATGTCTGGGGGTGCTGCAGCTCCGCAGCCCCCCTTCGAAAGCCGCGCCTGCTAAGATCAGAAAGACAAACTAACAACAGATAACCCTAGATACATCATACCAATAGGAATATAACACAAAAACACAATTACGGATAGAAAAGAGATATATGAATAGAAAAACATATTAACGAATTGTTGTTCCAATTATTAATAGTTCTTGATTACTTTATATTATATTTGATTATACTTGTTATTGATACTAAAGCTCCAATAGCTCCGGTTAATGGTCATGGCCTTCGATGAAAAAAACAACAGTCTTACCAACAACTACTAAAAAAAAAACATAAAAACCACACTAACAGAAAACTACAGATACTTACTAACATCAGAAAAACACACTAACAGAAATACAGTAACAGAAATACAGTAACAGGTAACAAGAGACAAACCAAAAACAGAAATAACTAACAAAAAAGTACTAAAGCACTAACAGATACCAAATATATACTAATAAGGCAGAGATACGAATAGAAACATGACAGAAGAGCAATAATACATAACAATAGAGACACATTAACAACAAAAAAAACTCACTAACAGATAACAACATACATACATTCTAACAGAAAAATACCCTAACAACAAAACATACTAAGAGATATACCTTTGTTTGAGGTTCTGGCAGATATGTACATCTAATCAGGCAGTAGGCTACATCTCACTTGGCGATGTGTCAGAAGAAGAACATATTTTGTTTGTACACATTTCTGAAGTCTGGTTAGTGTAAATGTAGCTAGTCAGCGATGTATGCAATGAAGGGGAAAAGGAACTGGCCACCCTACCCCATTTATCTCCTGGCTTAGTTGCCTCATGTCTTATTAACGTTATGAGATTCAAACCCAAACCTGTCTTCGGACAGTTGACTAAATAACAAACAACAGATAACAGACATACTAACTGAAAAACATACTAACAACAGATAACTACAGCACACTCACAATGGAGAACTACAGATAAATATTAACACCAGAAAAACATACTATCCACAAGATGGGCAACACTTTCAGCAGCTACTGTGAGGAGGGTGAGTACTGAATGTTATTATTATAACATAGTACGTAAATTTTAATCTGTGAAGCTCAGTCAGTTTGCGGATGCAAGCAATGGTGATAGCGGGGGTAGGGATCTGCTGTGCTGGTCGGCAAACACCGTGAAAGTTTGCTGGGACTCACTGTATAATACAAGGGCACAAATAAAATTATGTAATTGGTATGTTTCCAGAAATGTGCTTATATTAATGTAATCATTTCCCATATAAAAAATTCAGATGATAAATTTCGGGCTTAAATAAGAAGAAATTTTAGCAAAATTATAGTTTATTGAATACATTAGCTTACAATATTCATTAGGCAATAAATGGTAAATGTCAAAGAAATTATGTAAATATTTTCAGTACCTTTGTAATCAAGTAATGACACTTTCTGACTATCTCATCTAAGCTAAAGTTAGCAGTACCCTACATACTAAATCTAAATATCACAGAAATGAAAGTATCCACAAAAATTGTACTTCTATAATACTGTAAAAAAATATGGATGGTTTCAAATTGTAACGTCTTTTTTAATGTTTGGTATAAAGACATCAATATTAATACTACTAATGGAGTCTAGTTGCGGTTTCATAATCTCCAAGAATTGTAGTATGTACTACAAAATTGTTAGGCCTACATATTGTGAATACAATTTTAATAGTTGTGGTTTCGTGACCACCAAGCAGTTACTACAATATTGTTCTCTCATATGAATACAATTTTAAGTAATAGGAGCAAATTACTCTCATAAGCTAGTAATTGCACAACACAAAGCTCAACTCTGAAAACGTAATAGAAGTAAATTCCCGTGTAATTTTTTTAGCATTGTGTTTAATAGATTTAAAAAAATATTTAAGTTTCTATTTGTAAAACGTCTTAGATATTTACCAGAAGATGTATCTTGATTCTTCGGAGTAAATAATTTGATTACGGTGAAATTTGGACCAGAGCACTTGTAAACTGACAAATCACATAAAACGAATTTCAAAATGTACCAATGTTCGATGTGCAGGCTTACAGTGATTATTATGAAATTGATGGTCTACCAAAATTTGACCATAGTGAAGGGACTTTAACTAATATAAAGTTAAAAGAAGAATTGAGGTATTATTCAAGTGATGAAATTTATAGAGCATGGATGTGACTGTGGTGCAACTATTGCATAATCACCCCTCGGACTACATAGTTTAAATGAAGACTTTGTATGAACATTCAGAATAAAAATCATTTTGAAAATAGTAAAGACATTTAAGTTTTCGAAAAATTATATAAAAATGCTATCTTACATTAAAAAATAACTCATAAAATTTCACAAATTAGGTATGTGTTTACAATTTTAAAATCAATTTCATTACTCACGAAACCCAAATTTCAGAGAAAATTGTGAATTTCAGATTAAGTTGTTCAATGCAGTTATATAGATGTGTCAGTGGTATAGAGTGCTTTTTCAATGTGTGCTACAACTTATAACTTAATTTGAATTAAAAGCAACTGGAAACGTACGCGAAATTGCAAATTTATCACAAGATTTATGAATACAAAGGTATAAGATCCTGTACTTAAAAATAAAGCATTTGCATTATACAATGCAGTCTCGATGTAATGAAGATATATATAGTACTTAAATCTGTACCTAATACTTTTTGTAATAAAGTTATCCTACTACTAGTTTCAATATAATTGCTTCTGTAATAAAGATTTCCTATTGTAAGTTTGAATGAAGTTACCTTCAGTAATACAGATATAATAACTAAATCTCTAACTAATACAAGCTACCTTTTGGAATAAAGTTATCCTACTACTAGTTTCAATATGATTGCTTCTGTAAAAAAGAATTCCTTACATCTGTAACTAATACAAGTTACCTTTTGTAATAAAGTTATCCTACTACTAGTTTCAATATGATTGCTTCTGTAATAAAGAATTCCTATTGTAAGTTTGAATGAAGTTACCTTACATCTGTAACTAATACAAGCTACCTTTTGTAATAAAGTGGTCCAACTACAATTTGCAATATGATTCCTGTTGCAATAAAAATTTGGTATTGTAATTTGGAAGGAGTGGTTTCTGTAAATCACACTTCCTGTTACAAGTTGGGTGATGCTTGTTTTGCAATGACGACTTAATAATAAACGTTAGGTGACGTACCAGGAGTAAAGATTTTCTAGTACAAATGGAAAAATTACTTTTCTTTCAATAAATTATATATGTATAACCTCCAAGAAAAGGACCTGCATAGATTTGAGGAATGAGGTTTCATTTTACAATTTGTAAAAAGAACCATTTGTGGAAGCCTACAACAGTCTGTAACTACGTACACAACAGTTAGTCGTCTTTTATAATATCAAACAACTTTACAAATATCATAGAGGTAACCTGAATTTCAAGACTAGATACAAATTCTGACATTGTTACATAAGGAAGCATATCAGAATCTTGTTGTTGTATTAATAATAATATTCAACAACAGATGGGTCGATATAATAGGCCACATGAGTGGGATAGAATTCATTATCACTGTATTTTACAAAGACAGACCCGCCGTTCCCCGTGCTTGTATCAGATCCTCGAACAGGCAGCTTCATGTTCGGACGTCCCAAGCAAGTTGAGCACACAAGAACCTTGGCAACCAACATGGCGCGTGACGAGGGGTTGTTTCTGTTGCAGTGCCTGTTGGCGTAGCTGGCGGATGGTGAGAAGCTGACACCCATTCCAAACTTGGTGCGTGTGCTCAGGCGCCAATTCAGGTTCTGCTTCACAATGGATGATACATTATGGATCCCTGTTGCATGGAAAAGTTCTTTTTCTGTTACATAACCATATCGGTTTATATACTCTTCTTTCTTCAGAAGGTAACAACCTGGAAGTGAGAAAACTGTTTGGACTTCATGAGAAAAAAAAATAGTGTACTAAAGATTGGCTTCTAAAACGTGAAACATTTTCGCTTGTTTATCTTTAAAGGAGCTCAAATTTGAAGAAGAAGAAGAAGAAGAAGAAGAAGAAGAAGAAGAAGAAGAAGAAGTAGAAGGAGGAGGAGGAGGAGGAGAAGACAAAGAAGAGGTACTTGGTTTACCAATCTAGGAATGGATTAAGAGATTCAGATTCGGGAGGTCCCTGTTTCAAATCCCGTGATAGACCAGTCTGACTGGGGTTTTCCTCAATCACAAAAGCAAATGCCGGATTGGAAATTGACATACCTTAATTGTTCACCATCCCCTCAATCACAATGACATAATAGATAATGTACTTCCCTCCAGCTAAGAACTGATAAGAGCAACGCGTGAAATGACGTAATCTGCACACATACTGTTCTCCAACCAGGAGATCAACCGTGAAAGGAATGTGCTTACTATTGCGTCATCTATTGGAGCGAAGTAGATAGATAATATTATCATTATAACGTCAGTTTAAAAACCATTCGCTCTCCTGCACATGTTATTTCCTGTATGGAGAGATTGTTTGTGCTGTGAAAGCTAGCCAATACAGATACGAGTACCCACGTGTGTGACCTTATGACATCTTATGACATCAACATTCATTCACAGCATTAACCCCCTTCGTCTCAGTCCCCAAAGACTTTCTCGTGGTTGGAGTACAGTACTGTATATTAGAGTTGGGTCGATTCGTGAACGAATCGTTCATTCGAACGACTAATAATAAACAATCGTAAGAATCGATTCGTGGTATCAACGAATCGTCGTTCAAAAGAATCGTAAGGAATCGTCGTTCAAAAGAATAGCAACGAATCGGCATGGTATCGCAACCAGCGATTCTATTTACCTGTTTGATGTAATCTGTCAGCGGACATTTCCGAACCGTGCCGAATGCTCCCGAGCGAGAGTGAAATCAAAATACTGCATTTGTTAAGTGTGAGAAATAATGAACACGAACCTGAAATTTACATGGTTAAATAGAGATGTAATGCAAAAAATATACTTGATAATAAGGTTCAGTTAATAAATTATAATTAAGAAGCACTGACTTGAATAATTTTGTAGACTAATGGAGGTCATGATGAATGGTTACAGCCAATGAGAAAGAGACAATCCAATGTCTCGCCTCTTATGCCATCTATGCGAGAGACGTAGAACGTGTTTGTCCTACCCGTGGTTTGCAAAGGAAAGTGTCCTGTAAGTCGTTCGTTGATGACTCGTTGGAATCGCAGACTAGGAAGAATCGTGAACTCGTTGACGATTCAAAAGAATAGTTGAAATCGCAGACTGGAAGAATCGTGAACGAATCGTTAGAATCGATTCGTAATGAATGATTGAATCGTTGGAATAGACTTCTGAAAAAGAATCGTGTTGCCCAACTCTACTGTATACTGCATAGTCAACGTCTCATTTCTGGCCTGATTTAGAAACTGTTCATATATATCGCACATGCGCAGTACAACAAATCTGCAAACAGTCACTGCTTCTTTACTGGAACAAACCTAATATTTAATGAAAGCATAGGTGCGAGTTTCTTACTTTATGCTTATGTTATCGAATCCGCTGGATGATGTCATCAGTAACACATGCATTTTGAAACAGTACAGTCATTACTAAATATAATGGACACTACTGTGGTTCACAGTTTTAATCACACGTATAGCTCATGCAAGGAACGATTACCGAAAAGCAATGGTGGCATTGCTGTCTGTTTTACGTGTGTGTATAGGCACCCCGAGGTGGGGCGAGAGGTACGGGCAGATGGAAGTAATGTCTCTTCAAAGAAGGTGAACAAATGAGGATATCGATGTTAGAGCTGGGTACGGAACGAGTAGAACTGTTGAGTTACTCGGTTCTAGCGGTTTAATATGCTTAGCGCGGACCACCGAAGTTACTCGGTTAACCGTAGCCGTTACCGATCAGTTCAAACGTTCGAACAGAGTTCACGTGTTTCACTTAGTTCTAGCAGGCAACGACATAGGTTCTATTGTTTTAAATATTTTCTGCTGCAGGACAAATTATTTCCGACAGGAGATATCCCCAAGGCGGGCTGAAACCCTAATATTTTTGGAGAGGAATTCATCCTATACATGACCTATCAAGTGGGCCTAATAAACACTGACAGTCTGTACATATTACTATATAATAATAATAATAATAATAATAATAATAATAATAATAATAATAATAATTATTATTATTATTATTATTATTATTATTATTATTATTATTATTATTATTGTGTTAGAGTGTTTGATTAACATTGAAATATGTTAAAAAAAAAAAGGAAGTGCAGTACATTTTTCTATTTGTGTTTATTGAATTTATGTTACCTTATCAGTCATCATTTTATTTGTAATTTATTTATATGATTTATATTACCTAATTACTTTGATTTATCAATAATATTACTCTTTACCAAAGAGAACATATGGAAGGCTAGTCATGTTATAAAATAAATAAGCATTATGTTCTTCAGTTAAAGGTTCCACGTTTTATTGATTATTTTATACACTTTCCGTAATAATAAACAATTCTGTGTGTTATTTTTTAAATGCATTAGGCAGCGCTTCATGGAGCACGTGTATTTCTACCTTCCTTTTTACTTGCATGCAGCGTTTGACGTTTACCTCACACGTTAACTTATTAGCCGTTAGTATTATAAATTATTTTATCAATTTTATTTCGTCTGTCATATATAACAACACTGAAGGTTAAATAGGCCGTAATTATAAAATAACTCCGAAAATAGCTGCAATCACTCAAATAAAATTTGCAACCGCTATTTTACAATGAAGCGAAGCACTTTTTTCCTCGTCAATTGGCTAAGCGAAAGCGCTCTACTACAACGCTTGTAAAACACGCTTGGTTTCACTTTCAAAGTACGTTCTAAAATTGAGTCAATCCAAATTTTAAATCTGCCGCCTCAAATTTGTACTCGGATCAACCGAGTAATGACGTCACAGTACTTGCTCCGAACCGAACCGCTCCGTCCCCAGCCCTAAGCGCTGTAGAAATAAAGAACGTAGCAAGAGAAAAATTCGAAGCTAATTAAACGCTCAACAATACGTTTACGAATGAAATAATAGGCTAATACCGTGCGATACAAGACACGTATCCACATGCAATGGAACAAACTAAAGTCGTAATGTAACTATCACAACGCAAGACTGATTCTATCGATGTCATTTCTTTTCCGACTGTACTCTTGAATATCATTCAAGCTATCGCGTGACCTTTTCTCTCGCCCTCTCTTCCTTATCGCATTGTTTCATTCGCATTCCTTCCGTCGGTGTTCCCTGCTTGCGAGACCTATATCATCACTCACTGCAGACCTAAAGGCTACCACACACAGAAAGCTAAGCTAAGCTACGCAAGCTAAGGAAAAAAATAGCTCTAATGTAGTTATATGGAATGGCACATACAGAGCGCTATGCTAAGCTAAGGTAAGCTAAGCTACGCTAAGCTAAGTTTCACAGATCGCCTAGGAAGCGATTTTCGTAGTTGTAGCTGACTTCGCGCATGCGCATAATCAGTTGTTTTCCCGGCATCTAACAGACGGCTGTGTGTGTGTAGGCCAATTGTAATAGTTATTTTATTGTTCGTACTAATTATCATGGAAGGACGACCAAGAGAGGAAATATTGATTGAAGAAATACAAAAATATCCCTGTCTCTATGACACGAGTTCAAATTATTACTGTACAAACATTTACCTACACCAAAAATTAATCCTCCTCTATTTCTTCCACACCAAACATTTCTTCATTACATAACATGTCTTCTGTTGTGTCCCTTTCATGTTCTATATCTTCTTCACTTCTTTCCATTTCTTTGTCTTAAATTACGATTCTTTCAATTCTTTCTTCCACAATACCGGTACCGTCTTTCTCATAATAATGCTGTTGATTTTTTCAACGTGACTGTATATGTCTTCCCATTCTCTCTGGCCGATTTGCTGAAACCTTTGCCGACATAGGTCTTCGACGTCTTTTATTCTAAATGTCACATTCCTATTAACAACCCTGTCTCAAATTAGATCTAATTAAATGGGATTCAAGTCTGGACGGTTAACTTTAAATTGTTTTATATAACAAAATAAATAGTTAAAATAAATGTGACAGAAGCAAATGTTCAAAATGTTGCCAATTTACGATCTGGCAATGTGAAAAACGCAAAACAAATTCCTGTTTAACTTTTTCAATGACTGCTGGTGGTATTTCTGTGCACTCCTCATTAAAATCAGCAGGCTTCGTAGCAAATACCTTACATTTCAAAGTAACCCCATAGAAAGTAATTAAGAGGGGAAAAATCCGGCGATCTTGCAGGCCACTCTACAAATTCTCTTCTTCCGACCCATCTATTAGTAAACACTTCATTCAGATATTGCCGTATAGGAGCAGCATAATGAGGAGGAGCCCCATCTTGCTGATACCAGATGGAATCATTGACATAGAACAGTACCCGAAATTATTAATATCCAACTTTATCCATTAAATGAACGAAACACAAATCGAATTCAAAACACCACATGCACTACTGTTACTCTAGCAGGCAGCGGAGCCTGAGTGCTGTCTGCCATGATTCTCGATAGAGCAAGGCACAATAGCGTGGTGTCTTCTACAGAGCGTTCATTTAGGCCTATATATAATATAGGTCGACCGGCACGAAGGCCTAGCAACCCGCGGCAAACCACCTCCCCGACGCTCAACATCCATTTCAATAAATCTGTTAGAGTGGCTGTGTTGACATTAGATTGCGTGTTATTCTTCTGATTGAGTTAGTGTAGTCTTTAGATTAGCTCGTTCACATAGCACCACAGAAATTTAAAATTTACATTAGAGCAAAGGATCTTCACATAGCAACACAGAAATTTAAAATTTACATTAGAGCAAAGGATTTTCATGGCAGAGACTTATCGAAAAAGAGTGATTGAGGAAAGGTAAAAAGATGATTTGCAAGAAGATTTTTAAATGTTACTGTTCCACAATGCAACCTCGTCAAACATTTAGAGAAACTGGGTCAATATCATAGGCGGAGAGAGAACCGTTTCCTTGGGGGGGAGGGGGGAATAAAACCATTGAATCCCGATATAACGAGATTATGAGGGGACATCATTTATCTTCTACTCCCATTATAGCTTGACTTTGATACAGTATATCGGAATATGATCATTTAATAAAGGTATTGCAAAATAAAGTAAAATTGTAACAAAATATACCGACAATTTTACTTCTTTTTTCCTCTTGTAAGGCACAGGGACCCGAAGGCTTGCACTGCAGCCTGAGGCTTACTGTGCTTACCTCTCCTATTCTGTGAATTATTTGGGTAGCTGAACGGTCTAGCACTTGTATTTTTTTATTGGGTTATTTTACGACGCTGTATCAACATCTAGGTTATTTAGCGTCTGAATGAAATGAAGGTGATAATGCCGGTGAAATGAGTCCAGGGTCCAGCACCGAAAGTTACCCAGCATTTGATCGTATTGGGTTGAGGGAAAACCCCGGAAAAAAACCTCAACCAGGTAACTTGTCCGGACCGGGATTCGAACCCGGGCCACCTGGTTTCGCGGCCAGACGCGCTGACCGTTGCGCTCTTGTACAAGTACAGCACTCCATACCGTGAACTTAACCCGGACTATTGTATGGATGATGATATGTGACTTAATGATGGCGAAATGAGTCCGAGGTCCAACATCGAAAATTACGTAGCAATTCTGCTTCAATTGGTTGAGGAAAAACTTCGGAAAAACCCCAACCAAGTAATTTGTATATTGGTGTGATTTCCATTCTTCGTAACGGTTTGCACGACTCTACATCAAAGTCCCCGAGCTCTTCTTTCGAGAAACGTGCATTACTTACCATAAAAATAAGGGTTCTGAACCCTGTCCACTCGGGACACAGAAGCAGGAAGAGTGCTCCGAATTTTCTGCTTGACGCTGATAAATTCTGAAGAGGTGCTTCGCAGTGCTACGAGCTTGACTTCTTCCTGTACTGTCATGGAACTCCACCCTCTTGGCTTGTACGTCGATATGACGGACTGTGCAAAAGAATATGCTGCCATTTTGATCTGAAAGTACGTAGCAAATACAGGGACATCATTTTATTTTTACTTCAATTTTTATTGTACCTGAGTTTTTGAATGTACTTCACTCCCACCCCTTCTACTAAGGAAGTTCCAACTCCACGCAGAACCAAGACCGCAGATAGTAAGCAGTACTGAGTTACTGAGTATAGTACGTTCCAGAAATATGTTCGCGTTTTCCAGTGACGAAAGAGCTTTCAATATTGAATCATATTTTCGCACAGGTACTGTCCGTTTGCCTACGTCGCATCCCGATTTCCCCCACCTGCTTCTGCTCGCCCCTCTGTAAAAGCTGGGCTGTCTTAGCTCTTTTCTGAAAACATTAATTTCTCTTAGGAATTGGACGTTTACGTAATATTATACAGCTGTTTAATTTAACTTAAATAAAAGGGCCTCGTTAAGTAATTAACTGTCACGTGATTTACTCCCTTTCTATAATCCTGCGGCATAACCACTTGGACGGACAGTAGATAGCATGTCTGAGTAATTTTATATTTTCGGGTCGGGCAGAAGTGAAGATTGAATTCACAGTACGTAGAGTAGGTACAGAATTATTTCAACATGAGTTACTAGTACGACGGACGAAACTGGCAATTGGAATTAGATGCAATAGTCTATAGTGCGATAATATGCACAAAAGAACTGAAGCCTGTATCGAAATGAACGGCCACCATTTTCAAAATTGTGTTTAAATATTCATATTATGATTATTTTTCAATTTAACTTCTTTCTCTATATTGTACGCTAATGTGCTGTAGACAGTATACACTGCATAATGAATACGTTCGCATGGATAACTCACTTCGTGAGTAAAACCACTTATTCTTAATACAGTACTGTACTTTGATTAAAGAAAAACCTAATGAAAATTATCAAACTCAAAATCGCGATATTTCCTAGTTTACGTGAATGGATGAACTACTTTTCTTCCATCCTATACCTAGTAGAGTGATTTGTGTTTTACGCCAGTATCATCGAACTCCAGTCTTGGAGGGGGGAGCAAGCGGTGTTTCCGGTTCTCTAAAGGTATAGACAGGTTAATATTAAAAATGTTAGTAAAAATAAAATGATGTCCCTGTATATACAAGGTTACAGGTGAAAATTACATTGAAGAGAAAGCAGAGAATTTCACTCACTAGCATAATGTCACAACACTACACAGAAGACGCACTGCACAGCAGGAGCCACACTTCCACTAATTTATGTATTATTTTGTGCGAATTGGTACAAAACTGCAAACATAAACAACCTTATTTACGCAGTAACATTGCCACGTACACAATTCAATAGTAATAAACACGCAAAACCCTGTTAAAACGTCCGTCACAAAATTTGTTACACAGTGTTCGATTCGCACCCTTCGTAAAATAGAAATTCACCTGAAAACTGTAATTTCCCCTCTCAATAATAAAGAAAAGGTACGAGCGGGACTCGTGCTTCGAGACTGTGCTAGGCCGTAGGTTCGAATCTCAGGCTGATTACCTGGTTTTGCGAACTGTATGGCAAATGTCAGGTAATTTCTTGGCGAATCTCAGCACTCCGCCAGTTATAATTTCACTGTTACCAACTTCATCAATCTCATAGTTTATATAGCGTCGTTAAATTACCCAACAGATAATAATAATAATAATAATAATAATAATAATAATAATAATAATAATAATAATAATTCAATCTGGCTATAGGACCTTCTCTAAAACTAGGTCATTGTTGCGAATGTGTGCAGTGCTAATTTGCAATAGGCCTATACAAGCGTTTTTCAACATGTGGCACACTGAAGTTGTAATTTAAAATTCCGTGGCACGTTTCAAATACTCGGTGTATACTATAAGCAATAACATAGGCTGCTGCCAGGAAGTTAAAAGCAGGATAGCAATGGCCACGGAAGCTTTTAATAGAAAAAGGAGCATCTTCTTGCGGACACCTGGAAAAAGAACTAAAGAAAAGACTAATTAAGTGCTTTGTATGAAGTGTGGCATTGTATGGGGCAGAAACATGGACATTACGACGAAGTGAAGAGAAGCGAAGCGAATGGAAGCATTTGAAATGTGGATATGGAGAAGAATGGAACATGTGAAGTGGACAGACAGAATATGAAATGAAGCTATGTTAGAAAGAGTGGGTGAAGAAAGAATGATGCTGAAACTAATCTGGAAGAGGAAAAGGAATTAGAAATTGGTTAGGTCACTGGCTGAGAAGAAACTGTCTACTGAAGGATGCACTGAAAGGAATGGTGACAGAGAGAAGAATTCGGGACAGAAGAAGATATCAGATGATAGACGACATTAAGATATGTGGATCATAATATGCAGAGACAAAGAGGAAGGCAGAAAATAGGTAAGACTGGAGAAAGCTGGGTTTTCAGTGAAAGACCTGCCCTTGGGACAAAACACTGAATGAATGAATGAATGAATGAATGAATGAATGAATGAACGAACGAACTCATATGGACCTAATTTAAACCAGTGGTTCCCAACTTGGGCAAATATGGTTCATAAAACATGTCAAATATGATATTTTTAAAGGTTGGTGGTCCTTAGTGACAATTGTGGCGGAAAAGTTCGCAGTTGGGGCTTTTCTCGGAGTTCTCCCATTTCCCCAAATTAGGCTTCTACATCATTCTGTCAACATTTCTCCATTTCGTTATCATTCCACAGGCCTCTATTACACTACCAAATTTCTGTGTCACATCAGTTTGATAAAATATATATGATAAAATCTTTTACATTGTAATAGGATCTTTGATCACATCTAGCTGTGACATAGTTCTGTGATAAAAGTTATGGTCACCATCATACTTTTGATAAAGTCTGTGACTGAGAAGAAAGAAAATGGCGGACATTAAGTACACTTGGTCTGTGAAAACTATAAAACTTTTAATATCACATTATGAGTCAATGAAATGTTTCATAATCCATTATTAAATTATATATATAGAGGATTTCACATGTTCATACTGAAGTTCTCTCAGTAGAGTTTGATGGATTCCTTTCGTATCTTTTCTCCCTACCCCAATCTCTAACCCAATTTGTCGGATTAGAGAGTAAACCTGCTAAAAAAAAAAAAAGGAAATTTTACAGGGGAAACAAAAAACTGAGCATAAATTAGGGTGACCAGATTCAAAACGCGGCAAGTTCACTCGCGATCGTAAAATTAGTTTGAAGCGTATTTCTGCTCGAGAGTGAATTTGATGCGTCGGTGCAAAATGTGAACAGTCCAGCTCCTTGGTCTGATCAAACTGCGAAATGTCAATTTTCACGAATATGATAAGGAATTCCCATTTGTTCATGTAAAATTGTTAATGCCATCTGTATTTATAATTATGCGTATAATTCAATGCTGAATTTGTATTTACAGCTGGAGGGAGTATGTTAAGAGTTTTTCTTGAATAAAATTGTTCGAGGGTAGTAAAAACTGCTCAGGTATCGCAACTTACATTATTCCCAGTATCCCAGGTTGCTGTTTTTAAAAACATGGAAGACAGTGTGAAAGTTGGAGAACGTTCAAGAGGCTCGAGGAAGAGACAGAAGGGCTCAACGAAAAGAACAAGGGAATAAGAAGAAAGATAAAGACTAATTTTAACACTCTTTGGGTATGTTTAGCGAAAACATGTAAAATATTATATTCAGAGCAATTTACGGTTTTTATTCTAACGACACAATATCCGTATACCGTTGTTTCAGATATAACTTATTGGTAAAGATCCTAGCATGCTGGAGTTCGAGTGTCATTGTAACTAGAGGTTATTACGCTGTGGAACGGAGAGCATATGAAATGCAAGGCAGACGCTGATAAGCTACCGGCTCCCGAGTAGCGGAGTAGAATCCCGCAGTAGCTTAGGGTACGAACACGTTGGCGCCTAGCTTTAAAGCTAACAGGTTCCGCTATCAGTGTTTATGAAAGACAAGCGAGCTTGGTGTGCACAAATTGGAGCTTGTTTGCAGGTCGCTTTAATCTCTCAGCTGACTCACAGCTGATTAGGTCATCTCCTTGGAATCTCTGCGTAGACTTGATATCGCAATGGATTCAAGTAGTGAGGACGAATTCGATTTGTTAGATAGTGTAGGATCAAAGTGGTTAATTTTACAAGAATCCTCTTCTCGAGAGTGTTCCGTTCCCCCTATAAATAATGAAAGAGGTGCGTTTGGCGAATATCATCATCTTTTTAAAAATCTGCGGAACTTCCCAGAAAAATTCTTTAGCTACCTGAGAATGGAAATCGAAACTTTCGATTATCTTCTCAATTTAACTAAAGATTCCACGCATAAGACTTGGAAAAATTGCCACGGGAATCCTATTTTGCAGGAAGAACGCCTTGTACTCACACTGAGGTAAATACTGTACAATTCTTATAAAATAGTGCCTAGTGAACGTTCTCAATAATTTGATTGATATTGGTTATTATTTATTTTACAAAATAGTGCCTAGTGAACATTCTCAATAATTTGATTGACATCAGTTATTATTTGTTTTCTTTTTCTTAATTTTATCGTGGCATTAAGATATATGCAGAAAGCGATTAAACTCTTAAAATGAGATCGAAGACTTCCATTATATCAATTAGGCCTATTGGTGAACACGTTACACATGTTTGGTGATGTTCGTTTGTCCGAATTCACTAGTATTTGTAATTTTAAAATTGATTAAATTTCAGCTCCAGTTACGAATCTATACGAAAAGTTTATGTCATATTTTTGTAGACTAAAACATCATTTCAATGAAATTTCATGGAATATCATCGGATATAAGAGCTCCTCCAGCCTACTACCAAAATCTGATTTAAATTACATATTTTGAATATGCAGCCTATTTATGTTTTCATGGGCTAACACTGGATTCATACTTATAGGTACCTTGCAACTGGGGCTTCTTTTAAGCACCTTGCTTTTGAATTTCGCATGGGGTCTTCTACAGTTGGCTTAATTGTAAAGGAAACTGTGGAGATTTTATGGAAAATTTTACAACCGCTGCATATGCCAGTTCCAACATCAGATACCTTCAGGAAGATTGCGGAAGAGTACTTCAATGTATGGAATTTCCCTAATTGCTTGGGAGCGATTGACGGGAAACACATTCGTATCAATTGCCCTGCACATTCGGGTACGATGTATTTCAATTATAAACACTTCTATTCTATTGTTCTGCAAGCAGTGGTAGATGCAAATTATAGGTTTACTATAATTGATGTTGGTGGCTATGGAAAGCAGAGCGACGGAGGCACATTCCGCTCCTCAGATATGTATGAGTTACTAAAAAATAAGCAACTTAATATTCCTTTGAATGAGTATCTGCCATCAACAAACACATTGGTACCATTTGTTTTCATTGGCGATGAAGCCTATCCCCTTCTGGAGAATTTGCTAAAGCCCTACAGTGGTGAAAATCTTGAAAAAGACAGTGAATGTTTCAATAAACGCCTATCAAGAGCAAGAAAAACAGTGGAGTGTGCCTTCGGCATTCTGTATTCTAAATGGCGAATATTTTCAAAAGCCATAGAAACTACCGAAAGAACAGCTGACGATATCGTCAAAGCTTGCTGTGTGTTACAGAATATGATCATAGACAAGGAAGGGGTGCAGCGCCACCTAAAGGACATTGTTTTCTTTCCAGCCGAAATGGCTATGCAAAGGCCACAACACTCTGGTCGGACTGCCGACAATGCAAAACTTATAAGAGATACTTTTAAAATATATATCTGCAACAATGAAATAGGGTACTTGTAAATCAGCATAAGTTAGGTGTACACTACTGAAAAAATTTATTGAAAAATTAAATTATACAGAATTGATGCAATGTTTAGCAATGACTAACAATATTAAATTGCAGCTAACATAATGATTATGATGATGATGATGATAATAATAATTAGTATCGGTTATGGTAATATTTATATTTATTACCTTTAAGCAGTATGGAGATGTGATTATAAACGATATTTATATAACTTATATTTGTAAAATTATTATAATTATTACTAGCATCATTATCAATATAATTTATATAGTTTATAGCTTCAATCCACACTAACAGTAATTTAATTTTAATTTATGAAGTGTAATGTAAATATCATGTTTTTCATAATCTGATTATTACAGTAATTGTTAGTAATGATATGTTTATCGTAATATAATATTAAGTAATAATGACCTTGTCTGAATATTATTCACTATAACCATTATTTTTGTAATATAAAATTCGCTATATGTTCCTTAAAACTATGATAAATTGCATTAATTATTAATTATTGTTTGAATTGTTACATGTATGAAGTATAGAATTACTTGTCTATTACTTTCTCATATATATATATATATATATATATATATATATATATATATATATAATCTGATCTTAATTGTTTAACGAGCCTCCTGAAGTTGATGTAGACATTTCTGTCGGGTAAGAAGAACAAAGTACAGTTGCCCTCTGCTTATGGCAGTACGCAAATTCCTGTACCAACTCTGACACTTTGTTTCTAAATAATAGTTTCATTTCAGGAGGAATCTTTTGAATATGTGGCATTAAACTTTAAAAAAATAGCATGTCTTCATTCTTAGAATTCTTTTTTTCCCGCTTTTCTTTTAAAAATTGTAATTTTTCCTTCTCAACATTCAATAGTGCCTCCCCATTTCTTTCATTTGGTCGTTTTCTTACTCTACTGTCCAATTTAACACGTGGTTCAACAACTGTTTCCCCTGCCACCCTGCTTAGTTCCTTCTCTCTACCAACCCCTTCTACTTCCACAATCCCTCTATCTTCCTCAACTTCCACACTTTCAGCATCCTCGACTTCACCATCTTCTCCTACTTCTATGGTTTCAATTTGTTGTTTAGCACTGAGATTTCCTGTGGAATTTCGATTTTTTATCTGGTCCTTTAAAAACAGGAGTTGCTTGTAATATGGCCAACATGGTGAAACATCCTGGTTTCCTGCGTCTCCTGACCGAATTGGTTTAATTTTAGTCGCCTCATTTCTAAAATAATCCCTCAGATACTTCCATTTCTTTTGTACGTTATCTCCTGCGATAAAATTAATAAAGAGCATTTAAAAAGTGGTACCTAAAATAAAATGAAAAATACTACTTATCTAGTAACAGAAAAATGTTAAGCTACTTACTGCTTAAATTCATCTCTCCCGCAACTTCCTGCCATAATTTGCTTATTACGAACCGATTTTGGTGATCAGGATGAGCCTGATTCCATATAGTAGGTCTTTCGAACACAAGAGCAATAAGTTTTTCTACATCCATTGTTTAAAACTTCACAATTACTACTGACACAAGATTCCCGCCACGTGTGACAAGAGGGCAGGATTCCCACCACTTAGTGACGGTATGCACAAGGCGGCGGAGCTTGACAGGCCGCTAGCTGATTGTGGGTAATGAGTAGCCGAGAACATATTCTCCGCTCCGTTTAACATATCACGTCGTACCATCTATGATATTCAAACAATCGCGCTGCAATTTTTTTTATTGTTAGGTCAATGTCCAAGGGAAGCATAGAAAAAAATTCGAAATCAAAATATTGTTCTTAAAAGTGAGAAAAAAAATACTAACTTTGAAGTGATCTGTTCAAAGAAAAAATGTTTCGATAAGCGACAAACTTTTTTGTTTTTCACGTTAGATGGAGGTCAAAGCGAGAAAAATGTTGAGTAAGAATGGAAATTTGTTTTAAAAGTTATTGCTGCTCAAAATCTTTACTGGTTACCGAGTTACGGCCAATTAACGTCAAAACTAAAAACACGCGCGTAGTTTAAAATAAAATACAAATTTGTGTAAAATAAAAAGCACGAATTACACAAATAATTGATAAAAGTCGTCCCTACTAATTACAAAAGTCATCATTGACATCTGGTCCTCAGACCACCTCTCCAATATCTCTGTACTCCACGCCGAAACTTGCGCTGCAAGCTTGAAAGAATGACTGAAACCATTCTTGGAGCTTACAGCGTGCTGGAAAGCTAGCAGTAAAGCGACCATCCATGAGTCAACGTGTGCGGTGTCATATGATTCTAGCGATTCATTTCCCCCACTACCGCTACCAGCTACTCTACCAGCTAGTCTACCATCGTCAACGTGTCCGTACCCTTACGCATTCTGTCAAGACACTCGCGATGTGCGGTACGAGAACGTCTCTGTGGAGGAGGTAGGAATAGAAGAGAAGGTCGTGCGTGTGTCTACCGAGTTCAAGGCAAAGACTAACCCATTCCCCTATAATTCGTAAGTAGATTCATCCGATCTCGTGTGCAGCTCTGTAGGAAGAGTGAGGGAGTGTCTGGACATAATGCATGCGCAGCGAAGACAGGTTTAAATACTGCTCCATCCCTGCCTACCACCTTATCAAGATCAGAAAATTATTCTATAATAGTAAGAATTATGTTGACTTACGTCTTAAGGTGGTAACTGTTGAAGAATTGAGCAAGAATTGGCATGTACATGATTTTAAGAATCTTTGCAAATATTTAAAGAAACTATAGGGTATAAGGAAAATGAAAGGAGTAATACTTAAGGGTATATGTACGTGAACGACCACAAATATTTTCAGAAAATGATGGCTCTAAATTTCTAAAATTTTATAAGGAAATGAATTCACAATTGATAAAAAATTACAAGGTACCACAACAAGACTTATTAGAACTTAAATATCTCATAAAATTATAAAAAGGTTACTAATAATAATTTTAAAACCAGTCTTATCAGAGTCTGGAAAAAAAAAATTCTGCAGTTACATCATTTGGTAACCGTAACATTGTTATGGTCTCTCTGACATCTTTAATATTTTTCCTGCGTGTAATAAACACTTATTTCTTAAAAGTAGACTACTCTCAGACATGTAGAGTTGTTTATTTTAATATAATTAATTAATTTTTTATTTGCCCTATATAAGATATAGGTATTAAAATTTACATAATGTTTTATGACCAAATTTCTCTATTTTCAAAGAAATGGGCATTATTGTAGTCTAACTTTTGCATAAATGCATGTTAAATCAGTGTAAAGAAAATCAAAATTCAATCTCTAATGGTTGTGGAATTATGAAATAATATGTGCGAAAATTGTCAAATTTTGGAAAATTTAATTTAAAGTAAAAAGTGAATTCTTAAAAATATTATTAGTAACCTTTTTATACTTTTATCAGATATTTAAGTTCTAATAAGTCTCGTTTTGGTACCTTGTTATTTTTGTCCAATTGTGAGATCATTTCCTTATACAATTTTAGAAATTTAAAGCCTGTATTTTTCTGATAATATTTGTGATCGTTCACGTACATATACCCTTAAGAAGAAAATGAAGGCGAAAAGTCTTATGTTTCTTTCAAAATGGAAATGTTATACAGATTAGATGATGAATATAAGAGTTTCGTTTCCATACTTGAAAGAAGAGTGAGTAAGAAGCAGTGGAACAAATACCGGATTTACTAGTTTTGCCGTTGGTACACCCTATAAAATTGGGGGAAAAAAATGTTTTGACGAAAATTTTGAAGGAACGTTTCGGTGACAACTAGAATGGAAATAATAAGTTAAAATTCTTGCAAACATATTTGAACATGAAGATGACGCAAGACCCATAGAGAAAGAGAGTGAGAATGAAGAATGTGTTTGGAAGTACAACAAGGCTAAAATTCGATTTCTGTGGCGATCATCTTACACTGCTTGTCGTAGCCTCTGGTTATCTACCTGAATCAGGTACCTGGATTAGAAAGCTTCAAACATCCGTCCACGGTTAACTATAGCTACAGGCTTCCGCGTATTGCAGCAAACTGCAAAGGGTTTCCCACAAAATGTAGTTAAGTATCTACATCTTCGTGTAGGCCTATGAAAGAAATGTTGAATTATTATGAGTGGTGTATGTAAATTAGACAATTATGTGAATAATATATTCTAATTTTCATCGAAGTAGTTTTAGATACTCCTGTCCAAGGAATTTGTTTTTCTTGTTTATTTAACGGCGCTGAATCAACTACTGGGTTATTTAGCGTCAAAGGGATTGGTGATAGCGAGATCGTATTTGGCGAGATGAGGCCGAGGATTCGCCATGAATTATTCGACATTCGCCTTACGGTTGGAGAAAACCCCAATCAGATAATCAGCCCAAGCGGGAATCGAATCAGCGCCCGAGCGCAGCTCCGGATCAGGAGACAAGCGCTTCAGCCGACTGAGCTATGCCAGTGTCTTGAAATTTTGTTTTGAACTGAAATAATGTGGATCTGCTAAAAACCCGCTCACGCTAATGACAGCAGTTTTCATCTTACAAATGTTGCACAACACATGCATATCACTGAGGGTTAAAGAAATATGGTTATAAGTAAGCCTACCAATTAATCAGTAGGCCTATGTTGGTTAGAAAACGCAAGCCTACTTCACCGCAAAAGTGTAACGTAATCAGTAATCATAGCTATGTCGAAGTTGAGATTAATATCACAATTTTTCACTTTATGCATGAAATGAAGTGAATTTAATAGCAATAACTACTGCAACGCAACTTCCTAGTGTTCCTATTAATTTATGTTTGCCGAATGGAAACCTGAAACTAAGGTTCGTGCATGATCAGAGTAATATTTTTATACTATCATAACAATAGTATCACAAGCCCATCATCATCATCATCACCATCACCATCATCATCAGTTAAGGCGCTTGCCTGCCGGTCTGAAGTTGCGCTCTGGTGCGGGTTCGATTCCCGCTTGGGCTGATTACCTGGTTGGGTTTTTTTCCGATGTTTTCCCCAAACGTAAGGTGAATGGCAGGTAATCTAAGGCGAATCCTCGGCCTCATCTCGCCAAATACTATCTCGTTATCATCAATCTCATCGACGCTAAATAACCTCGTAGTTGATACAGCGTCGTTAAATAACCAAATAAAATAAAAAAACCATCATCATCATCATCGATAATAATACTAATACTCGGAAGGAAATTAAACACAGAATAAATGTGGGAAATGCCTGTTATTATTCGGTTGAGAAGCTTTTATCATCTTGTCTGCTGTCAAACAGTCTGAAAGTTAGAATTTATAAAACAATTATATTACCGGTTGTTCTTTATGGTTGTGAAACTTGGACTCTCACTTTGAGAGAGGAACATAGGTTAAGGGTGTTTGAGAATAAGGTGCTTAGGAAAATATTTGTAGCTAAGAGGGATGAAGTTACAGGAGAATGGAGAAAGCTGCAAAACACAGAACTGCACGCATTGTATTCATCTGCCATAATTAGGAACATTAAATCCAAATGTTGGAGATGGGAAGAGCATGTAGCACGTACGGGCGAATCCAGAAATGCATATAGAGTGTTAGTTGGCAGGCCGGAGGGGAAAAAGACCTTTGGGGAGACCGAGACGTAGATGGGAGAATAATATTAAAATGGATTTGAGGGAGGTGGATATGATGATATAGACTGGATTAATCTTGCTCAGGATAGGGACCGCTGACGAGCTTATGTGAGGGCGGCAATGAATCTCCGGGTTCCTTAAAAGTAAGTAAGTAAATAACAATAATAATAATAATAATAATAATAATAATAATAATAATAATAATACACATATTTGCCCGACCTACCACTTCAGCCACGAACCGCTACTGGAATAAGGCGTACGGTAGGTCTAGATTTTCTTTAGTTAACAATCGTCAATTCATTACTGAATTCCAGAAAACTCTATATGGGGGATGACGGTTTCACTTGTTAGTACGGCCCTCATGGAAAAGTGATAAGGGCTTTTATTTGCATTTATATAGTCCCCAATAAATGCTGCAAACATTACAGCTTTGAACTGACCAATTGTTGAACTTAATCTTTGTGAAACGGATACCGCGCGGCGATATAAGCAAATCATAATCTCGACACAACCAATTCCACTTGAAGATCACAGGGGAAAACTTGATAGTCCAGAATGATCGATTTTCTGTTTTCGATGTCATGTAGTAGCTAGTTCAGATAGGGTAGAATTGTGAGTTTAACTGTACAGAATAAACACCTCATTTTAGTTCTAAGAAGTTTGAAGAATGATAACCCAAAGTCCATAGACTGTAATGGATCTTGAAACTTTTAACTTACTCTCTTGTAAAAACAGTAAAACGTGACTCATCAGGTTCTTCCCCTGCACTCTTCACTGATATGGATTAATAATAAATTAATTACTCGCTATCATTTGCATCTTTCACTTTACTGAAAAGAGAGATACGAGGAGGGAAAGAACAAGATGGAACACTGCCGCGGCAGCAGCCAGAATGATACAGCATACAATACAATATTGTTAAGTCAATAATGCTAACTGAAAAGAAACATGGATACTGAATACTTTGAAAGCGCAGATAGTAAACATCATTTGGCACTATTATTGGAAATAATTTGATGATATTACTACTACTACTACTACTACTACTACTACTACTACTACTACTACTACTAACTTATTATTATTATTTCTACGTATATTTGAAAGTACTAGACCTCTTTCTCCATAACAACACTACCAAAGGTAGGCATGATTTATTTAGTTACTTGACTTCTAGTCGAGTTATTCGTACCATTATTATTATTATTATTATTATTATTATTATTATTATTATTATTATTATTATTATTCCTACGTATATTTGAAAGTACTAGACCTCTTTCTCCATAACAACACTACCAAAGGTAGGCATGATTTATTTAGTTACTTGACTTCTAGTCGAGTTATTCGTACCATTATTATTATTATTATTATTATTATTATTATTCCTACGTATATTTGAAAGTACTAGACCTCTTTCTCCATAACAACACTACCAAAGGTAGGCATGATTTATTTAGTTACTTGACTTCTAGTCGAATTATTCGTACCATTATTATTATTATTATTATTATTATTATTATTATTATTCCTACGTATATTTGAAAGTACTAGACCTCTTTCTCCATAACAACACTACCAAAGGTAGGCATGATTTATTTAGTTACTTGACTTCTAGTCGAGTTATTCGTACCAACAACAAAAGCAAAACTGAGGGGCGATGTCAATTTTGGACCGAAAATCAACTACTTCGTCTTCAATCTTCTTGCTTAACACGCAGTGGCATCCTGAGCAACTTGACTCTTGAAACGCATTTCCTCCAATTATTGTACGTAGCAGCATTGCTAACATATGAATTATTCCTCCCACGGTCGTGAGAAGACTTATTCCCCTGCATGTTACTTAAAATTGGTTTATACAGCACATCTGGCGCACAAGACAACCCTGTTCTCTTACATCGTATAAACTATAGAAATTCTCTTATGTGTACAAGAATTGTCGTACGAGACATTCCATGTGAAATCGGATAGCAAAAAACTTTACAAATATGTAATTTATTGAAGAAAAATTATATATAGAGGAGTAGGAGATACTTTATTGTGTGAAGTCCATTAGTTTTGTTTTAATGCGTTAAATTTGTCATAATTCCGTAAAAATCTCCAGTTTAAAAGGGCATGGACTTGAAACGACTTATGATAGACACTTCAACAAAAGTTCATTACATAGCTAATTGTGAGAGTACGATTTTCATAACCAGACATACACCATGTTTTATTCTAATATTTAACACGGGCATAAGTAGATAATCGATATTTGATAGACTTACCCACGGAAAACACTTACATAAAATTATCATCTGGTTCCTCTTTCTCTGAAGAAATTATATCAATTTTAATTTCGGTGTAGCATAAAGTGCTGCAGTAAAAAAATAATTTCGTTAAATTATATTAATTACGCTCAAATCCCAAGTGGGATGACGTTGCGCGTTCGCTTCGCTCTGGACGCATGACGTACAGAATTAACTGACGATAAACTTAACGCATTAAAACAAGAAAACCAATGGACTTAAACCAGAACAGAGTTCACACAATACAGTACCTCATACCCCTCTACACATAATAGGCCTACATAGCAAGTTTTTTTCCTGTCCGATTTCACATGGAATGTCCCATACGTATACGAACTCTACCTGAAGCAGAAAATAATTTTCTCCTTACTTTCACAGATAAAAAATACCGTAGTAAAGTTCAAATCCTCTTTAATGCTTCCTACTGCACACAATAAATACCACTTCAATGTTCTTCCAAGAGACAGAGAATAATAAAAATTCAAACTTCGTAACGCTACACCCCTAACCAACACTGCATCCAATCGCAGCAAAGGAGTGACTGATGGTGGCGCGGTGGGCCTAGTGTTGCCAACAATCGTCACCTCAAAATCGCCAAATAAGATGTCAAATGTCGCTAAAAAGTCGCTAAATTCAATTTACAAATAAAGAAAAGCGTATATAAAGAAAGGGGTAAGATCAACAGTAGCAAAAATGTATCGTAACTAGGCTGAACTCACACGGACCATATCTTTGCTATTATTTTGCAGTTTTGTGTGGTTGTGCTGCCGCATGCGGACGCTCGAAGTCCATGTCGACCACAGACAATCACAGCGCAATACCAAAATGTGCTGCCGCATGCGGTCGCTCGAAGTCCATGTCGACCACAGACAATCACAGCGCAATACCAAAATGTGGTATTTGCCGTCGGCAGTTAAGTAAGAATCTGTCGTTTCCAAGGATACGGTGTCGGCGGCGAGTGGTCGGCATGTCGCACTGTGCGAGTTACTCTCAACCACTGACAGTAATAATTCTGTGGGTGATACCGACCACTCATTGCGACAGACGTTGACAGTGACTACAGCTAGTGGTCCGTGTGAGTTATCATCATCTGTTTCCACACTAATTTTATTCCTGACAGCCCACAAGTGAACCACCGCTTTATGGTGTGAAGTGGTTGTGCTGTGGTCCGTGTGAGTTAAGCCTTACAGATATACGTAATAATTAAATTACGGTTTGTTTAACGACGCTCGCAACTGCAGAGGTTTGCGACGGTCGTCGGTCGTCGTTGTTGCCCACGACGCCTTTCCTTGCCCTCGGCTGCCAGTCCCTTTGTGTATGGAGAGTAGCTTAAAGAGGCACGTCGATGTCAATAATTAAAGATGTACACTAATTAATTTGGGCGCCAGCCTCCTCGAGATTACTCCGGTAGAGATGAGATTTCCCAGGTAGCTGCAAACGATTGGGACATGGGGTTTGGGAGACGTGCTCGTTGATTGAAATGATGTAAGCGCACACCAGAAGTTGTTGGTAAGAAATCTCTATGAGAACGTTTATTATTATTATTAAGTGTTTGTTTCGGATTAGCAGAAATGCGCGTCCAAGTGTATAATATGCTGCTCTCTTAATGACAAGTTGGTAGACTAATTTCTGGGTTCACGTAATTATATGTTTTGTACTATAAAACACCGGTAATATAACGGAGAGTTGATAACGTGATGACAATTTATTCCTAAAGTAATAATAATGACGAGAAAAGAATTCAGACTTATAAGAATGATATAACACACGACTTCTTCCTATACCCACTAAAAATTCTAAGTCCGTAAATTGTTATCCTTCCGAGTTAGGTTCGCCGAGAATATGTGGAGTGCGTCCTCACCGCAAGCGTTCTATCTGCCAAATCTACCCTCTACTTGCAACCACCAAATATCCAATTTCGCCCTATCTATAAATCACGTGTCTCTATTATGAATCCTGATTGGCCCTAATTACTCTTACGTTACTTAAGACGCGCTCTTCAAAAATTGCTCGTTAACTATATCCTCCCCTACTTCCGGTGTTTTCTGACAATTCTCTGACATATTCCAGATCACCTCCTTTTCGAACCTGTCTTGGCGTCATCTTGCTGACCACCCGCAGGCAAAGTCCACGCATTCCCTCAACGGTAAACTCCACGCCTGGACACATGTTTCCTGTCCGCGTAGCGTCGCTTCGGCCTTTCTGCCCAGCTGTTACTTCCGTCTCACATTCTGGAACTTTCTTACACGTCCACGCTTCCTATCCATATAAGAATATTAACAAGAAATACTAATTTGATGAAAACCTCCTTATCCTATACGAGGAACCGTCTCAGGTTATATCAGTGTCACCGGCGTGCCGGAATTTTTGTCCCGCAGGATTTCTTTTACATGCCAGTAAATCTACTGACATGAGGCTGTCGCATTTAAACACTCTTATATGCCATCGACCTCGGCCGGAATCGAACCCGCAACCTCGAGCATAGAAGGCCAACTGCGCTACCGAGGGCGGAGATATACGTAAATCATCCATATCCTCCTCTTCCACTGTAGCTGCTGACGTGGAAGACAAGGATTCTTATAGGCCGAAAGTGGAACGTAACGTATGTACGCATCAGTATTTCCAGTCTTCCGCAGAACACTTTCAGGAAATTTGGTATTTGTATTTCGTTTTCCCCGAAATCCTCAAGGCGTTCCTGGCGTGAGGTATAGCACTAGCTGTTCTGATATGAATTCTATTGCGTAGTTTTAATTTCACGAGTTAGACTGGCTGAACAGGCGTTCTACCTCTAAGCATTCGAATAGGAAAGAGCAAGTACGACCATAACAAACAGAAAATTATTTAGATAGCCACGATAGAATATCTGTACTGGTACACCTCAAGCCAAAAATGTATACTGCACCATTTAACAACACCAGGAATTCGCCAAAGGAAAGACAATGCGTATGTCATGATACGTTGTGCAGGGTTGTTCTGATAAAGTTTTGAAATTGTACGAAGGAAAATATTTTCTCTATTATAATATATTAAAAATGTCGAAATATTGTCAAATTAAAATGTTTCAAAATAGATCTTATTAAAAAGTTAAATGACAAAACGTAAAAATCGCTCAATTTGTCGCCAAATGATTAATAAAAACTCCAGAAAAGTCACTGATCGCTATTTCGTAATTTTGGTCAGACACCCCTTCAAAAGCGCTAGATCTAGCGACTTGTCGCTAAAGTTGGCACACTAGCCGGTGGCTGCCGTGGCGGGATTCCTTAGAATTCGAGCGGGTAAGCCGGTTTGCGAACAAGTCGTATTTTAAACAATGTACACTCAACTAAAAAAAACATACGTCTGTTTCGTCTTTTTCTTGTGCAATTTTATTTTCAGAACAATTATTTTTTATTAAACTACCAGTACAGTCGCTTTGCCACCGGTTGTAGGCCACAGCCTTGGGTTAGAATCCCGTTTAAATCATAATTAAGGACCAAATTTTTGATGGAATGAAACTCCTAATTTTAGTTTCACACTGGGTTTGCGACCTCGATGTTGGATTAAGATTTAATTTGGGTGTAGAATTTCAATTTGTTTAGGTCTGTTCGTGTATAGTACATCCTTTCTTTCGATGGAAATTTCTTGAAATAAATAGCCATTTTAATGCATATTTCTCACTATCAATTGTTATTTACGAAGCTTATTGCTTAAAATTTTACATATAATAATAAACAAAACGGAACGTTCCTGCATTCAAATACTGCACATCCCAAAATACACAACTAACATACAGTAGTTTCAACATTATCTGCACGAAGGGTTGCGCGACAATCGGTCTGAAGGGATTTTGGTGTATGTAGGTTGTAAAATAGGAATTTCAAACACAGAGAAAGCTCACAGAACAGTGGCGGCGCCAGGTTTTCACGGATGGGGTGCTACATATACAGTGAAAAGTGCTATAAATAATTTCTAAAACGAACATGTACCTTAATATTTTATGTTTCTGAATCGACAGTAAAAACAGCAACTTTCACTACAACATATTCTAGCCAAGACTAAGATTTGTACATACCAATCTGCCTGATAACTCTTTTCATTATCGTATTCTCTTTTAGCGAACACTTTTAAGATAGGTTGTCGAATGCCAACTGAAACACTATCACAGTGTCACAAGGAACTGCGAATTCTTAAACACTCGCCTCTTTAACATCATACTTTGCCAAATCACCCTCGAATTCTAACACGCTTTCAGATTCAGAGACGTCAAGCGATTTTTCTTTTTTTTTAGTAGCAATTCTCTCAAAGAAGTCCGGAATACTGCATTTCCCGTCAGGACCCAATATTTCTAAGACGCTTATTAGAGATTATTTTTAAGTTTCGGTTAGCAAGTTCTAAAGAGTGAACCCATCTAATCGAAAATTTACTTCACTTTACCACAACATTTTATTCCACTAGACCTATTGCATTTGAGCACGAGGAACTGAACGAAATTATCACTTGAAAAGCACAGAGGAAACTGAAATTTAATCTGGTACCCATTCATTATGTACCTACTTTAATATATACAGGGTGTTTCAAAAATACGGGGCATAATTTCAGGTATGTATTTCCCACATGTAGACAATCAAAATAGTTCATTACAACATGTGTCCGGAAATGCTTCATTTCAGAGTTATGGCCTTCACAACATTGAAATTCACCGGAACGTTTTTCTTTCCGCAGGTCGTTGTCATTACAGAAGATGTTCAAAATGTCCACCTCCTGCTTGAATACAGACCTCACATCGATGTCTCATTGACCTGCGAACACGATCCCAAACTCCAGGAGTATTGCGTATGTCCTCAGAACATGCCACAACTCGATTCCGAAGGGATTCCAAATCAGGCACCGGAGACGAATAAACCAATGATTTTAAATGGCCCCACAAGTAGAAATCGAGAGGGTTCAGATCAGGTGAGCGTGGAGGCCAAGCAATTGGGCCACCTCTACCTATCCATCAATCAGGAAACCTTCGATCCAAGTACCGGCGAGCCGTACGACTGAAGTGTGCAGGAGCGCCATCATGCAAGAAGTGAATGTGTTCACGATTGATCAGTTGAGTGTCTTCTAAAACATGAGGTATGATGTTTTCCAGGAAGTTTGTGTACGCCTGCCCCGTAAGTCTGTTTACAAGTACATGGGGTCCAAATAATCGATCACCAATGATACCGGCCCACATGTTGAGGTGATGAGATGGAACAGTTGCACGTGGGTTTTCATACGCCCATACATGCTGATTGTGGAAATTTGTTATGCCATCTCGTGTGAACTGTGCTTCATCTGTAAATAATACTAAGGCAGGAAAGTTCGGATTTACACCACACTGCTGCAAGAACCATTGACAGAACCTAACTCGTGCAGGGTAATCTGCTGGTGACAGGGCCTGTACACTTTGCAAATGATAAGGATACAATTGATACTCTTTCAACAGTCTCCAGACAGTCGTATGAGGAACATTGACTTGCAACGCTACCCTTCGTGTGCTGATAGGAGTCATGTTCACAGCCTCCAGAATCTCCTCCTGTACTTCTGGAGTTGTAGATCTTGGTCGTCCCCTTCCCAAACTAGGAGAGTTAAATTTTCCATACTCGCACAGACGGTAATGGAGACGTACAAATGTCTTCCGATCTGGACATTGTCGCTGTGGGTACCTCTCCTGGTATAAACGACGAGCCAGCTCAGCATTGCCGTCCGCCTTACCGTACATGAAGTGTATCTCTGCCAGATCTTGATTTGAATACATGTCGCACAGTCTAACGCCTATACAACACTGAACGTAACCTTCACCTCGGAATGAACTGTCAGAGTGTCCTCATAATGTCTCCTTTGACGGCAACGACCTGCGGAAAGAAAAACGTTCCGGTGAACTTCAATGTTATGAAGGCCATAACTCGGAAATAAAGCATTTCCGGACACATGTTCTAATGAACTATTTTGACTGTCTACATGTGGGAAATACATACCTGAAATTATGCCCCGTATTTTTGAAACACCCTGTATATTCATATTCAAGCTGTGAAGTGATGTACGAATACCATGGAATGTAAATAAATAAAATACAATTTCTGGCTCATACATGTTCATCAAAATTGGTGTGGATTGGAAAAAGAGAAGATTGTTCGGTAATATTTATACGAAACGAGTGAAAGACAGGATAGGAGAAGAAATGTCAGAAGGAAGTGAAATTGGGAAAGGAGAACGTCAAGGTTGTTCTTTATCACCTACCCTGCTCAACATCTACTTGGAGGATTTAGCACAGAACTGTTTTCAGAACATGGGAGGAGTGATAGTAGGAGGAAGTAGAATAAAGTGCATAAGGTTTGCTGATGATATGGCGTTGTTAGCAAAAGAGAAAATGATACTAAGGGCTATACTACTGGAGCTAAATGACAGCTGTGTGCAGTATGGGATGAAGATAAATAAATGCAAATAAGACGATGAGCATGGTCATACGAAGAAAAATACAGAAGATAAACTTGCGAATTCTAAATGAGGCAGTAGAACAAGTGGACAGCTTCAAATACTTGGGGTGTCCTATATGCAGTAACATGAGCCAGGAAGTGAAAAGGAGGACAGCAATGACAAAGGAAGCTTTTAATAGAAAAAGATCATCTTCTTCTGCAGGCCTCTGGAAAAGGAACTAAGGAAGAAACTAGTGAAGTGCTTTGTGTGGAGTGTGGCAATGTATGGGACAGAAACGTGGACATTACGAGAAGCATTTGAAATGTGGATATGGAGAAGAATGGAGCGTGTGAAGTTGATAGACAGAATAAGAAATGAAGCTGTGTTGGTAAGAGTGGGTGAAGAAAGAATTATGCTGAAACTGACGAGAAAGAGAAAAAGGAATTTGTTGGGTCACTGCCTGAGAAGAAACTGCCTACTGAAGGATGCACTGGAAGGAATGGTGAACGGGAGAAGAGTTCGGGGTAAAAGAAGATATCAGATGATAGATGACATTAAGCTATATGGATCATGTGAGGAAACAAACAGGCAGACAGAAAATAGGAAAAACGGGAGAAAGCTGGGTTTGCAGTGAAAGACCTGGCCTTGGGCAAATGAATGACTTAATGAATGAATACGTTCATCTATTATCAGGCAGTACATCTCACTTGACGATATGCGTCAGAGGAAGAACAATATTGTTTGTACGCATCTGAAGATTGATTAGTGTAATATACGTAGCTAATCGGCGATGTATCCAATGGAGGGGGAAAGGAACTGGCCACCCTACCCCATTATCTCCTGGCCTATTTGCCTCAATTGGTGCCTTATTGGTATCACTTGTGAGGTTCAGATGTGTCTTTGGACAGTTGACTAAACAACAAAAAACAACATTACCATTGATTCAACACTGCCGAGAATGGTCTATTAGTATTTACGATTACCGCAACAATGGGCTGAACTGCAAAAACTTGTCATTGCGCGGCTGTGATTTTATCGCCGCGGCCTCACGCTTAACATGCCGGCATCATACAATAACGTGCGGTGTGCTTTTAAAACATAATTTTGCCGACCGATTGTTGCTCTGTAGGTTTCACTCATGCGTCACGTTGCCACGTCTACTTCCTCGATAAGAATAAGCACTATAGTTTGTTATATCGTTAAAAGGGTACTATTATTATTATTATTATTATTATTATTATTATTATTATTATTATTATTATTATTATTATTTCATATACCAGTACGTTGACATTCTTAACTCTTAATAATAACTCTTTAATAAAAATTTTTAATCACATACCTTAATGTTCTTCCTCAGCACAAGACATTGTAACCTCGGTTTTAGTCCACGTGGATTAGACAAGTAGATGTCATTCTATAATGGAAGCAACTCATTGGTTGCAACATTGAAATTGAGGCGAGTGATTGGAGCGGTGACACAAGAAATTGAAAACAAAATACAATTAAATTTCAAAGACCTGCCGAATGTTACGCACGACGCCGCTCAAAGGCCTGCTGAATGTTAAGCATGAGACCGCGGCGATAATACCGAAGGCATGAAACAGAAAGTAACAAAACGGCAGTCTACAAAATACACGATAATTATTTAAAATCTTTTTTCTTTTTTTTCGCAATGTCGCTTTATAATACACCTTTGTAACATACAATAAGCAGTCTATCTAATGTTTAATTGTTATAAGTTTACATGTTATTCTTTAGAGTGGACTTATATGGGAACTCCAAAATTTTAACGAAACATTTTAAATAGTAAATAATGCAAAACAGTTATAACCAGGGAACGGATTTATATGGACTAAAAATATATGAAATATGTAAATATATATGTAGTTATTTTTACCAAAATATGGAATTAAATATGGATTTTTACCAAAATATGGAATTAAATATGGACTTAAAATTATAAAAAAATGACTATGTACGTTAAATATTGGTACATTTTAATCAAACTAAACAAAAAATATAATGGACGTACCTTATCTTCCAATGTAGTTTCAACAAAACACAATTTTTATTGTCTGTTACCATAACAATAGGTTACAAACATTTCTTTCAAGTGCTGAAAAGTGAATCTTCTTCTATTGTCTCTGAGGATAGATTTATACTGACTAAAAGAGCGTTCGACGTCACAAGAAGTAACTGGTACATAATTCAATTTCACAATGTCTGCTGGGGATAAGTCCAAGTTAATCTTCACTGTTGATTCACCACTCATCACAGCAACAACCTTTTGTAGTTCTTCATATCCAGGGTTTTTTGAAAGTACAGTGTCCACCTTAGCTCTTACTGCATCTGCAACTTTACCTCTACCACGATTCAGTTGTTCCACAGTACTATTTATAATTTCAAAACTTTCAGATAGTGAAAGGTGCCTATTTTGGAGACTTTTGAGCGTTTTTATGATGCATGAAAATGTACGCTGAATGTGAGCTAAGTCATTCTTCACACTTATGTCACAGGTAACTGTTTTCGCAGTATCAATTGAGACTGCATCTTCAGAGTCCAATGCAAGGAGAACATTGTTAATAGAGTCTATATGTTCGGCATAATATTCAACTGCTTCTAGCCATGTACCCCATCTAGTTAAAATTGGCTTTGGTGGCAATGGAATTTCAGGGTACATTTCTTTCAACACGTTAACTCTACTGGGAGCTTTGAGAAATACTTTTTTCACTGATGAAATCAACAAATCTACTTTAGGGAAATTGTCTCTGACCACTTCTGCCACACGATGAAATGCATGCGCCACACAAGTAAAATGAGTCAATTTAGGATATACAACAGATAATGCTTGTCCAGCTTTGACCATATAAGGGGCAGCATCGCTAATAAAGAATAACACATTATCGTACATAATACCCTTTGGCCACAGGATACCCATAGCTTCGTTGAACAGTTTAACTATAGTTTTGTTATTGCACTTTTCTAGAACATCACAATGTAAAAGAATTCGTTCAGAATATTGTTCACTTAACAAACCGATAACTACATTACCAACAAGTCTACCTTCTTTGTCGGGAGTCTCATCAATGGAAACCCAAATTGAACTATCTTTAATTTCATCTCTTATCTTCTGTATTGTCTCATCGTAGATGGATGGAGCATACGTCTTCCTAAGTGTTGACTCATCCGGGATTGTATGTTGAGTATATTTTTCAAGGAATTCCCTGAAGACCTTATTCTTTAGTTTGTAGAGAGGAATATCAGCAGAGATGAGAGAACGGCACAGGTCGATGTTAAACTCAGATCTTACATTCGATGTTGTTGGTTGTGTTAAAAACAATTGTCTCTGCTTGGAATTTAGTTGTTTGTTGGCCTGATGTTTACTAGTTGTAATGTGTTGTTGCACCAGGAACTTTTGTGTAGATGATACTGCACACTGACACAAATTACAAAATAATATTTTATTGTCAGTTGATAAACCATCTTCTTTAAATTCTGAAATGTAACTTGTTAGTTTTGATTTTAAATTGACTGAATGACGTACTTTTGGCATATTTACCGTCTTTATAGTATGATTTACAAAACTGAACCTATGTGTACTCTGACTGGCATTTAACTGTTGAGCTGCACAACTGAAGTCTGTTAAAAATTTTAAATTAAATTAATACAGTTTTGTAACTTACTTTCCCATTGTTGATAGGACTGCTAATTTTCAAATAACTCTGATGTTAAAGGGATTACTGAACATGTGTTTAAATCTCTATTGTTGAAATGTATTTTTAAAAGTTAATGGAATTTTGTTTTGTTTTATTGTTAAACCTAATATAATATGGACTGTTTTATATGAAATATGGAAAATATATGGAAATTAACGAAAATATGTACTAAACTCTAAAATATGGAAAAATATGGAAAATAAAAGTAGGATTTTTCAACCCTACACATTGTGAAACATAAAGATAATGCAAAATATAAATTATATTAGCTTTATAAGTAAATATGTATTTACATATAAATCCTTTCCCTGGTTATAACTTATTTTGAAAGATCTATTATCGTTCCACTCATTGGGTTAACGTCGGTCTACACTTCGAGTTTTGATTGCCACTCGCCGCTGTGCCGCCATTATTTGAATCCAATAGTCGCTCTCCTGCAGATATCGTGATTGATATGTGGTGCTTTCACAGTCTAGTATATACAGTCACGAAGCTCAATACGTAGGGAATATGCATCCATAGATAGTTGCTAACCACTAGGGTCGCTACTATCGCCTCATTACAGACAATGCGAAATAGTACCTGTACAGTCTATTGCTTCTAGTACCCGCAACAACTCGAGCTACGTGACTGTATATACTAGACTGTGGTACTATCTAGAGCGCACTTACACTGCCGAGTAGAGTACTACGCATCCTCAGACTGATAGTATCTATTTGCACGACAGTTACAATACTACATCTAGCTGCTCTATTTTAGTAGATAATATTGAAATGATAATGAATAATGAAATGTAGAGTGACGGTGGAATGAAGGGAAAGGGGAAAATTCCGAGAAAACCGCTTCGGAATTTTGGCTTTGTCCGTCACAAATACGACTCCGCCATCGCCGGGATTCGAACCCGTGTCCGCAGTCATCTTACGTCAGTGCTCTGCCAAAAATTGCAACTGCCCAAAAATTCGGCACAGGTGACAGGGAGGCGTACGGTGGAAATAGTCTGCTGAAACTGCAGCTTCTTTGTGCAAAGCTTACGATCGTTGTCTAATGCCGGTAACATAAGGCCAATGGTGCACTTAAATCTGCCGACCGTTAGAAGTTTTCAGCCATCTTTGTAGTATCTCCAGGCTGAAAATACATCCATCATTCACTTCAACAATTTCTTTCCAGGTGGTTATACATGCAATAGCTTGATTTGGTCGCAGTGGAGGACTTTCGCTTGCCTAGAACAAAGTCAGCAAATTAGAATTCAATACAGTAGGATTTTTTAATACTTTTGGATTACTTTCTAAACACGTGCAAAAAAAAAAACGATGGACTATAAATCACAACATGAAACTATGAGAATTCTTATAAATTTACATCGATATTCAATTGTATAGTTTTCGATATTAGCTTTGTATGATATAGCTCGCGCAAGAAACGATTACCGAAAACCAATGGTAGCGTTGCTCTCTGTTTTGACGTGTGTATGTAGGCACGCCGAGGGGGGAGAAGTGCGAGCCGATGGAAGTACTGTCTCTTCAAAGAAGATGAACAAATGAGGACATCGCTGTGGAAATAAAGAACGTAGCAAGAGAAAAATTCGAAGCTAATTAAACGCGCAACATATGTTTACCAATGAAATAATAATGCCGTGCGTTACAAGATACAGGTCTCGCAAGTACGCATTACCGACGGAAGGAATGCGAATCAAACACTGCGATAAGGAAGAGCGGGCGAGAGGAAAGGTCACGAGATAACTTGAATGATATTCAAGAGTATAGTAGGAAGAGAAATAACCGATAGAATCAGTCTTGCGTTGTGATAGCCTACATTACGACTTTAGTTTGTTCCATTGCATGTGAATACGTGTCTTGTATCGTACGGTATCATTATTTCATTCGTAAACATATGTTGCGCGTTTAATTAGCTTCGGATTTTTCCTCTTGCTACGTTCTTTATTTCCACAGCGATGTCCCCATCTGTTCATCTTCTTGGAAGAGGCAGTACTTCCATCGGCTCTCTCCTCTCCACCCTCGGCGTGCCTACATACACACGTCAAAACAGACAGCAACGCCACCATTGGTTTTCGGTAATTGTTCCTTGCGCGAGCTATACGTATTCACATGCAATGGAATGAACTAAAGTCGTAATGTAACTATCACAACGCAAGACTGATTCTATCGATGTCATTTCTCTTCCGACTGTACTTTTGAATATCATTCAAGTTATCTCGTGACCTTTCCTCTCGCCCGCTCTTCCTTATCGCAGTGTTTGATTCGCATTCCTTCCGTCGGTAATCCGTACTTGCGAGATCTATAATTAGTTCTTGTGTGGTTGAAGAAACTGCTTCGCAGCGATTATTGCATCACATTGCAGTCATTCCCTCATCTTTCACAGGACGTTATCTGTTCAGGGTCAGAGATCACGTGTGTTGTATAAAAAAAATACGTCCACCACCAAGAGAAAAGCCAGCACAACAAGGCTGTCGAGCATTACGTCATCTATTAAAGCGCAAAAGAACCTGGGGAACAGGGTTTCCAGATACGGGAATCGAAACTGTCGTATTTACTTACGAAAATTGTCGTACTTCAGCATAAAATTGTCGTACATTTCTCAATTTCCTAATGTATTTCTAGTCCACCGCTGTGTAGTAATGCTTAGCATGTCTGACTGTGAAACGAGCGGGCCCGGGTTCAAATTCTGGATGAGACGAGTTATCTGGTTGATGTTTCCGGGTTTTCCCTTAACCCATTAAGAGCAAATGTTGGGTAATTTTCGGCGCTGGAGTCATTTCGCTGGCAATATCACCTTCATGTCATTACGTAGTTGATTTTTTTTAGTTAGTTATTTAACGACGCTGTATCAACTACTAGGTTATTTAGCGTCGATGAGATTGGTGATAGCGAAATTATATTTTGGTGAGATGAGGTTGAGGATTCGCCATAGATTACCTTGCATTCACATTACGGTTGGGGAAAACCTCGAAAAAAATCCAACCAGGTAATCAGCCCAAGCGGGGATCGAACCCGCGTCCGAACGCAACTTCAGACCGGCAGGCAAGCGCCTTAACCGACTGAGCCACGCCGGTGGCCGATAGCTGATAAAAAAAATCGCAAAATAAAATTTTATATATATAAAACCTATCTGTCGAACAAACAAGGAAGTTAATATTAAACTCGTATTACTATGATATAACCGCACCTATATATATATATATATATATATATATTTTTACTGGTAGACATATATATATGTATATATATATATATATATATATATGTCTACCAGTAAATTTCAATTCGAATTTAGTTAATTATTGTTCACATCCACAATGACATTCAGCATTGAAATAAACCACCACTCATTTCTTCATCATCGACCTGGTTGGCGAGTTGGTATAGCGCTGGACTTCTATGCCCAAGGTTACGGGTTTGATCACGGGCCAGGTCGATGGCATTTAAGTGTGCTTAAATGCGATAGGCTTATGTCAGTAGATTTACTGGCATATAAAAGAACTCCTGCGGGACAAAATTCAGGCATCCAGCGATGCTGATATAACCTCTGCAGTTGCGAGCGTCGTTAAATAAAACAACATTCAACACCGTCGTCGCCGCAAAGCGTGCATGATGATGACGCTTGGTTAGAAACAACTTTGTTATATTTAAAGTCAGCAGAAATGTGATCTTTGGCCGGCGCGGCGGCAGATAGGCCTATTTTAGTATCAATAAATGCGGCGGCCGAAAATTATATCAAATTAATTCATCTACAGTCGACTCAAACCCGAAACCTCAATAGGCCTAATGTCGGCGCGTTAATGTTACTGCGGTATTATTTCACTGATAAAAAACTTCCTTTGTCGAACAAACAAGGAAGTTAATAAAATTAAACCTGTATTACTTTGATATAACCGCGCCGTATACGTGAAACCTTTATAGAGCTCAAGATGACGAATTATGACTTGCATGACAAGGATAGTTAGCAGATCGATTTTCAAAGCATTCCCCCCTTAAAAGCATTTTTTTTCAGTGAAACTTGGACTCTCACTTTGAGAGAGGAACATAGGTTAAGGGTGTTTGAGAATATAGGAAAATATTTGGGGCTAAGAAGGATGACGTTACAGGAGAATGGAGAAAGTTACACAACGCAGAACTGCACGCATTGTATTCTTCACCTGATGTAATTAGGAACATTAAATCCAGACGTTTGAGATGGGCAGGGCATGTAGCACGTATGGTCGAATCCAGAAATGCATATAGTGTGTTAGTTGGGAGGCCGGAGGGAAAAAGACCTTTAGGGAGGCCGAGACGTAGATGGGAAGATAATGTGAATTTTATTAGTTACAACAATGTAATTTATTCGTCACAACAATAATTCCTTTCTACAATTCACCTTAAACGCTCTCGTCAACAATTGGATCTTCACTCAACAAAGTATTCGTTATAGCACTCCACCGACGACAATGACAGTTTACTTGGATTATTACGCACAACAATGAACTGTTAATCTTAACTAATATTTACAAAGCACTATTTACAAATCAGAACTACCAGTTCTCAGTTCACAGTTCTTCTATCTCAGTCACTCGAGTTCACTGTATCTCGAACCACAGACCTTCAGAGACAGTTCACTGTACTCGAACTCGGGTCCCTCCAACTGCGGTCCACTGCACTCGAACTCAGGTCCCTCCAACTGCGGTCCACTGCACTCGAACTCAGGCCTTCGGATGCTGACGCAGATGCGGACGCACACTCGAGTCGAACTCCGGCTGGCTTGCTTGCTCTGGCTTTCTCACTGACTGAATAACTGAAAACTCTGACTCTAGTTCGCTGGCGCCTGCTCTTTTATAGCAAAATCATAGTTGCGAGAACCTTCTACAGGTGTGTAGAGAATTATCTCAATATCTCTACATCGACAGACGTCTGGAATATTCGGGAAGGTCGTTCCACATTCACTGCGTTAAAATAGCAGCTGCGCGCGCAGACTCGTCGCGTTGTCGTAATACACCCTCTCTCTTCTCTTCACCGCGCGACGTCACTCAATGTTCCGTGGAGCCTGTGCGATCTGCTTTCTTGCGGGACGCTGGTCGTGAGTTCGATTCTCACGTCGCTGTCACATTGCCCCCTCCTTAGGGCTGCTCGTCCCGGGCAGTCCCTTGGTAGACGGCTAATCGGTCCAGATGCACCACCATCATCTTTCCTCGAGGTTGTCGCTGGATCCGGTACACCACGTCGTTGATCCGGGTCACCACGCGGTATGGTCCATCCCAGGCACGCTGCAGCTTTGGTGATTTCCCTTTGGTCCTGGTAGGTCGATACAGCCACACCAGGTCGCCCTCCTGGAATCCTGCAGAGTTGGCCAATCTGTCGTAGCGCACCTTCATCCTGTCGCTGGCCATTTTGAGGTGCTCTCTGGCCAGTTGGTGAACTCCATTCAACTTCTCGGTGAGTTCTGCCACATAGTCAGTTGCTGGCTGGTCGGCGCTGGGTGGCGTGCCAAACAGCAGATCACAGGGCAGGCGCAGCTCTCTCCCGAAGACCATGTTTGCCGGTGTCATCCCTGTTGTATCGTGGACCGAAGCTCTGTAGGCCAAGAGGAACAATGGGACTCTGGCATCCCAGTCTCGTTGATGGTTGGACACCACCTTCCGCAGATGCTCTTCCAAGGTTTTGATGTAGCGTTCCACCATACCATCGGACTGTGGATGGAGGGGAGTGGTCCTGGTTTTATGCACCCCCAGACGCTCGAACAATTCTCCCATCAGGTTGGATTCGAAGTTGCGCCCCTGATCGCTATGCAATTCCCGGGGCACCCCGAATCGGCAGATGAAGTTGTCAAGCAGCGCGTCGGCCACCGTCGAAGCCTCTTGGTTGGGAATCGCGTATACCTCTGGCCATTTTGTGAAGTAATCCATGGCCACTAGCAGGTAGCGGTTCCCGCGATCCGTGACCGGGAACGGTCCAGCAACGTCGATGGCGATCCTCTCAAAAGGAGCTCCCACGTTGTACTGCTGCATGGCTCCCCTGCTGCGGGTCCTTGGTCCGCGACTGGCTGCACAGGTGTCGCATCTTCGGCACCATTGTTCCGTGTCGGTTCTCTGATGCAACCAATAGAACCTCTGCCTTAACTTGTCCAGCGTCCTGTTGGCTCCCAGGTGGCCTCCAGTCACTCCAGCATGAGTCTCCTCCAGCACTTCCTTCACCTTGCTCCTGGGCAGGACAAGTTGTTCTATGTGGGTCCTTCCATCGGCCGACTCCCAAATCCTCTTCAGGATACCGTCCTTGACAGTGAAGGATTCCCACTGGGCCCAGTAGCTCTTGTAAGTGGTGCTACGGTTGGCGATATCGGCCCATACTGGTCTCTGGCCGGACTCCACATCACGTAGTAGCTGTCCAATGTTTGGGTCCTCCAGCTGCTCCCTCCTTATGGCGGCGTTATCCCATCCTGGGCTCGGTTGGGCGGCAATTGCTCGGACTGCGTGGGCGCCATCCCGCTCTTCTACTTTCAGGCAGTGTTTACAGCCATCCGGGCACGGGCGTCGTGATAAGGCATCAGCGTTGGAATGTTTCTTCCCTTGTCGGTGTTCGGAGGTGAAGTTGTACTCCTGCAGTCGTTGAACCCAACGGGCGGTCTGCCCTTCCAGATTCTTGAAGCCCAATAGCCAGGTGAGTGCAGAATGGTCTGTCCTCAGATGGAATTCCTGGCCATACAAATATTTGTGGAATTGCTTCAGGGCTTCCACAATGGCAAGAAGTTCTCTACGGGTCACGCAGTAGTTTCTCTCAGCCTTGGATAGTGTTCGGCTGAAGTAGGCAATCACCCTCTCTTGCCCGTCCTGTTCCTGAGAGAGTACTCCGCCGATGCCTACGTTGCTAGCGTCCGTGTCGAGCGTGAACTTCCTTCCCGGGATGGGATATCCCAGTACAGGAGCAGTGCAGAGCGCTTCTTTCAGCGACTGGAAGGATAACTCCGCCTCGTCTGTCCACTGGAATTGTCGTTTCTCCTCGGTCAGCTGGGTTAGAGGCTTAGCGATGTTGGCGTACCCAGCTACGAACCTTCTGTAATAAGTGCAGAGGCCGAGAAAGCGGCGCAGCTCCTGCTTGTCCCTCGGTCTAGGCCATCCTCTGACGGCTTGTAGCTTCTCCGGGTCCGTGGCCACTCCGTTGGTCCCTACTACGTGTCCCAAGTAGTTGACCTTCTTCTGGAATAGATGACATTTCTTCGGGTTCAACTTCAGCCTGGCTTGTCGCAGTCTCTCGAACACTTTCCTCAGGTTCAACAGCTGCTCGCTGAAAGTCTTGCCCACCACGATGACGTCATCAAGGTACAGCAAACAGGTGTCGTATGTCAGGCCTCTCATTACGGACTCCATTAGTCTCTGGAATGTAGCCGGGGCGTTGCAGAGGCCGAACGGCATAACGGTGAACTGCCATAGTCCCTGGCCTGTAGAGAATGCCGTTTTCTCCTTATCCTCCGGATGTAGCGCCACCTGCCAGTATCCTGACTTGAGATCCAACGTTGAGAACCACTCTGCTCCGGCCAGGGTGTCCAAGGTGTCGTCAATTCGTGGAAGGGGAAAGCAGTCTTTCCTGGTGACGTCATTCAGTCTTCTGTAGTCCACGCAGAAACGCAGGTCCCCATTCTTCTTCTTCACCAGCACTACAGGTGATGACCAAGGGCTGTCGGATTCCCCGATGACCCCTCTTGCTTTCATGCCCTCCAGTTGGCTGTCAATCTCCCTCTGTTTAGCTAGAGGGACGCGTCGAGGAGGTTGTCTGATTGGGCGAGCATTTCCGGTGTCAATGCGGTGCTGAACTTTCTCCGTTCTCCCGTAGTCGTTTTCAGACAGACTGAACACGTCCTGAAACTTGTCTTCTTTCTCTTTTGCTTAAACTCGCCGGCAATTCTCGAGCCAGCTCTTTCAGTGATGGGTCTAGATCTGGATGTGGTCGGTGACACTCCTCGTTTTCTGCCAGCGACGTCACAGACACCACCGGCTCGACGCTACCTAGTACAGTTCCACTAGGCACCTCCTTGTCCCGATTGGTGATATTCAGGACCCTCACCGGTACCACCTTCTGATTCGGGAGTAGGGATCTGGCCACATAGACCCCATCTATCGGAGTTGTTTGCGAATCGAGGAGCAGGTTTCTCTTAGGTTGTCCGTCCAGTCTTGCCGTCACCACCATCTCGCAGCCTGCCGGGATTGTCACATGATTCTCCAGGGTGAGTCTGCTGGCCATGGGTTGGTCTTCGACGTCCCTCAGGAACACTTCATCCTGACCAAAACGCAGGATACGGCGCCTGACGTCCACCGTTGCATCGAAGATCCGCATGGCGTCGAGTCCCAGGATGACGTCTTCAGTGATGTTGGCGACGAACACCCACATCTCCAGTCTCCTCTTTCCCAATGTCAGATCCAGGAAAACCTCCTTTTGGATGGGCAGGTTCTCGCCAGAGGCAGTACGTAGCTCATACCGGCGCAGCGGCGTCCTCCCAGGTAGGCCACGCACGACTTCCGGTCTGGCGATAGTGAGCGAAGCCCCGATGTCTACCAGTACTCTGCATGGGCGGCCTCTTATCCATCCGTCAGCAATCAGCCCATCGTCGCATCTTCTGTTAACCGTCTTCAAGATCAGCCGAGGGGATGGTGATGACGGCGCCGACGTGCCCCTCGTCGCATCGGCCCCTTTTAGTTTTCCTGTTTGTGACCAGATCGGTCACAGTCCCTCCTCAGGTGTCCAGGCTCGCCGCAGGACCAGCAGGTAGGCAATCCTCGTCTTCGTCGCTCGGGTGATTTCGGTTGACGCTCCTCGACGTCGGCCGCCGCGACGCTCCTAATCCGGTGCGATGCCGAGACGTTCGCCGTCAACTTGGCTGCCTCCATCCTGAGGGCCGCCGCCAGAGCTAAATTGATGGTGCGATGCTCTGCCAGGAGTAGCTGTTGCTTTATTTCCGGGTCTCGAACTCCGCTGCCGAAGGTGTAGGCCGCCTCTCCAGCGATGAAGTCATTAGGTAGGCCCCTGAGCGCCTTATGGGCCAGTTGTTCCACCGCCATCGCGAATTCTTGCAGGGACTCGCCTGACTGTTGGACCCTCGTTTTTAGTTGGGTCCTAAATGCTGCAGCAAGTTGATGGTCACCATAACGTCCCTCCAGGGCCGCTATTATCTCAGCGGCTGTCCCATCTTCTGGAACGCTGTGAAGAATCTCCGACGCCTGTCCTTGAAGCGCGGTCAGCAGCTGAGTAGTCTTCTCCGCTGGGGTCCACCCATTATGTGCTGCGGTGGCCTCGAACTGGCGACGGAATATCGCCCAAGACGTCGTACCGTCGAACTTCGGCGTCTTGACGTTGTGATGTCTGGCTGAAGGCGATGGTTCCACAGGGCCACTATATGGAGTCCTCAACTCTGTGGCCGCTTCTTGCATGGCACGTCGAACCTCCTCGGCAACTATCTGTTTATGTTCTTTAGCCTGGCGATCCACCAACGCGAGGATGTGCTTGTTTTCTTCAGCATGTCGGTCCATCAACATGAGTATGTGCTTGTTTTCCTCGGCGTGTTTGTCCATCACCTCACTCGTCTTGTCCAGCAACTCGCTCGTCTGCTCTTGACGACGCTCGAGATCGCGGATTTTGCCGTCGAAATGGTCTACCTCTTGTCTCAATTCGGTTACTGTCTCGTTTATAGTTGTAAAATTCTTGTTTAGGTTGTCAAGATCGGCTTTGAGTTCGTCTTTCACGATGGCGACAATTCCATCTACGTGGGCTGAAACGCTTTCAATTTGCGTAGTGACGTCATCTTTTACTCCGCTGATGTCGCCTTTCACTCCGCTGATGTCGCCTTTCACTCCGCTTATGTCGCCTTTCACTCCGCTTATGTCGCCTTTCACTCCACTTATGTCGCCTTTCACTTCACTTATGTCACTTTTCATCTCCGTTTTAACATCACTTATGTCGTTCTTAACCTCACTGATGTGCCTGTTCATGTTATCTTTTACTTCACTGATATCGTTCTTCATTTCTGCTTTTACTGCACTTATGTCGTTTTTCATTTCAGCTTTCATTTCCGCGATGGCTTGCAGGATTTGCTGTAGGTTCTCCATTATCGATAATATCCCGGTTCTGAAACCAATGTGAATTTTAATAGTTACAACAATGTAATTTATTCGTCACAACAATAATTCCTTTCTACAATTCACCTTAAACGCTCTCGTCAACAATTGGATCTTCACTCAACAAAGTATTCGTTATAGCACTCCACCGACGACAATGACAGTTTACTTGGATTATTACGCACAACAATGAACTGTTAATCTTAACTAATATTTACAAAGCACTATTTACAAATCAGAACTACCAGTTCTCAGTTCACAGTTCTTCTATCTCAGTCACTCGAGTTCACGGTATCTCGAACCACAGACCTTCAGAGACAGTTCACTGTACTCGAACTCGGGTCCCTCCAACTGCGGTCCACTGCACTCGAACTCAGGTCCCTCCAACTGCGGTCCACTGCACTCGAACTCAGGCCTTCGGATGCTGACGCAGATGCGGACGCACACTCGAGTCGAACTCCGGCTGGCTTGCTTGCTCTGGCTTTCTCACTGACTGAATAACTGAAAACTCTGACTCTAGTTCGCTGGCGCCTGCTCTTTTATAGCAAAATCATAGTTGCGAGAACCTTCTACAGGTGTGTAGAGAATTATCTCAATATCTCTACATCGACAGACGTCTGGAATATTCGGGAAGGTCGTTCCACATTCACTGCGTTAAAATAGCAGCTGCGCGCGCAGACTCGTCGCGTTGTCGTAATACACCCTCTCTCTTCTCTTCACCGCGCGACGTCACTCAATGTTCCGTGGAGCCTGTGCAATCTGCTTTCTTGCGGGACGCTGGTCGTGAGTTCGATTCTCACGTCGCTGTCACAATAATATTAAAGTAGATTTGATGGCGGTGAGATATGATTATAGAGAATGGATTAATCTTGCTCAGGATAGGGACCAATGGCGGGCTTATGTGAGGGCGGCAATGAACCTCCGGGTTCCTTAAAAGCCAGTAAGCAAGTAAGTATTATAATAAATGAAGAAAACTTGTCAAAGAGACGAATTAAATATAGGCTACATTTTATTTTAATTATAAACCAACATAAGTTCCCAATTATTTCTCCCTTCAGCAAATAGGAGTACAAAATTGCGTACGACAGAGTGCGGTCATACCTCGTATAATTAGTCAAAATAGTCGTATGCGTACGATTATAGTCGTACGTATGGCAACCCTGGTTCTAGTGGGTATGGCCATTCTCATTATAGTATTCTGCTTACTAGAGACGGGATGAACTGTTCTTCTTAAGAAGTTTCGACTATAACTGTTCCAAAGAAACAGTTTTATAAGAATATGTTTACAACATCTGTGCCACCTGTTTCAACCTCTCATCTGCTTCGGGAACATTTTTCAAGGCCCTTGAATCGTCTTTAAATCAGCTGTTCAGTGTATTATGACAACGAAAGATAGTTTTTCGTAGGTTACTATTAAGGGTACAGTAAATAACTACAATACAAAATAAATCGATTTTAGTAAAAATAACGCGTATAACCCTAGGAGAGTTTAATAACGATGACATTAGCCCAAGATATTTTTCGCGATATATTAATAGTTAACACTATGTTAGGGCACCCTGGACATATTCTCCATCAATGGACAGCTAATAATTATGAGTTTTATTAGGGAATTTGATTCGTACAATTAAATTACGCGATCCTACATAGGCTACTGTTGCACGAAGCCCATGTGGAACATGGATATTATATCTACTTTCGATTGGAGGTCAATGATAGCGCTACACGTGGCCTTTGCAGACAAGAAAGAAGAGGAAAACTGTTTAGAAATTGAACTAATTATATCTTGGAACCATGTGGAACGTTGAAGTTATCACTGGAGCAGTGTAAGAAAGCTCTATCATAGTCAGAAGCTCGTCAAATTTCTCAGGCTCATTCTGAGATGTTTCCTGTACTCTGCAGGATCTTCTCCTTCTCCTTCTCCTCTCAACAAGGTTTAGGTGATTTCACCTGTTCCGGTCAACAAGGTCTAGCCATCTTTTCCTTGGTCTATCAATATCTCTTCTTCCCTGTGGATTATAAAGTATATGTTTGGGGATTCTTCCTTCAGCCATTCTTTCTATATGACAATCATTTGTTTCTGTATTGTTATATTTTGTCCTTCATTGATGTAATGTGTAGTTCATTCGTTATATCTTCATTTCTAATTCTGTACTGTCGTCTACATCCTTTCACGTATCTAAGAAATTTAATTTCATTAGCTTGAATTCTACTCAGATTCTTTTTTATTGGTACCCAATTTTCGGATCCATATATTATAGTAGGAAGAGCCATAACCTTATAAAATTTCATCTGCGTTTCTTTCGTTATTTTTCTTTTTAGAGTGTTTCGTATTGTTCCACATATTGAATTCAATTTTGAAATTTTATTATCAATTTCACTGTCAAAATCTTGGCCAGTATCGTGTCCTAGATATTGAAAATGGGAAACCTGTTCTATAATAGTACCATTCACTACTATCTTTGATCTTATAGGATATTTCCCTATAAATGCGATACCTTTGTTTTTTTTTTTTTTTTTTTTTTTTAAGTAGAAATCTTCATTTGTACTCAGAAGCTAGTGTTTATAGACTGTGTATAGATCTCTGGAGGATTTTCTTTAGCTAATTCTTACAAGAAGGTATTAGATGCTTGCTTGCTTGCTTACTTACTTACAAATGCCATTTAAGGAACCCGCAGGTTCAACGCCCCCCTCATATAAGTCCGTCATCGGTCTCTATCCTGAGCAAGATTAATCCAGTCTCTATCATCATATCCCACCTCCTTCAAATCCATATTAATATTATCCTCCCATCTACTTCTCAGCCTCCCCAAAGGTCTTTTTCCCTTCGGCCTTCCAACTAACACTCTTTATGCATTTCTGGATTCGCCCATACGTGCTACATGCCCATCTCAAACGTCTGGATTTAATGTTCCAAAGTATGTCAGTTGAAGAATACAATGCGTACAGTTCTGCGTTGTGTAACTTTCTCCATTCTCCTGTAACTTCATCCCTTTTAGCCCCAAATATTTTCCTAAGCACCTTATTCTCAAACACCCTTAATCCCTGTTTCTCTCTCAAAGTGAGAGTCCAAGTTTTACAACCATACAGAACAACCGGTAATATAACTGTTTTATAAATTCTAACTTTCAGATATTTTGACAGCAGACTAGATGACAAAACTTCTCAACCGAATAATAACAGGCATTTCCCATATTTATTCTGATTCTCAGGTATTAGATGCACCGAGCAAAATTCTTCTACGAATCCATTTCAGTTTCACCAAACTAATGCTATTTCACTACCGATTTATAGTACCGGTATATATTAACTATAACAGAATACTACGAATACAACATTCAGCGTGGTTTCAACTTTGGTATCTCTTTGTGATTTTGATGAAATTGCATCTTTTTTCTAGTAAGCCAGAAACATAGCTGCTTTAGTATTTATATGTTATGTGATAAACTGAGTGTTTTAAGACACATTTGTTAGGGCATTTTCGTTCATTTCTTCCCTATTTCAACTCATAAGAGCATTTTTTGCTTTATTCGGTCATTTTTTAGGAATTGTCATTTAAGTTTAGCCATAAATCTCCATTATTAATGTAAAATAACGTTAATTTCCTTTGATATTTTCTCTACATATTTTGTCCATTAATACCCATTATTTTGTACAATGTTTTAATCGTTTCTCTACACAAATATTGCCATTTTAACGTTTTACATCCCATGTAATGGATCAGTCCAACCATCCCTTCAATATAGACTCCTCTATGCCTGCTAGTTCCGGATAAGAGTGGCCTTGTGGTGGACTACATGGAAACTACATCAGGTAACATAATTAATTAAAGTGTACTACTTAGAAAAAATTGTGTACAATTAGATAAACCTAAATGTTAGTATTAGAATTTGATTTAATTACTGGTCTAAATATTAAGTAGTACAAAACCTCTTTTCCTACTAAGCCAATTATGCAAGATCAATTTTTAGGGAATTTGTAAAAGATTTTTAGGTCATGAATGCATTGTTTTTAGGAGATTTTTAATGATTTATAGGTCATCAAAATCCTATGGTATCAAGTTTAGAGGATTCAAGCACTTGACTCCTGTAAACTATCCCCGTGTGAATCAGGCTAAGAGAGACTTGAGTATTGAAGATTATAGGTCGATTCACATTATACGGAACGTCAACGTCACGGATCGGCACCGTCACCTTCACGTCCAATGGCAACACATTCACATTTAACAGCAAAAGACAATCAGTTTGCTGGCGCCATCAAGGGTAGAGAAGTGTGCTCTCAAACAATGCCGATATTTAACAGACAAAAACTTGCGGTGATTGGTATTTGCCTGGATGAATAAAAAGGCAGAAAAAAAAAACGAAAGAGAACATAGATGAGGATGATGTCAGATTTTGTCTTAATGGTGTAAACTGTTTCACTGTGGTAACTATGTCAGTTTTTAAATTAGTGTACAAGTAATTATGCAACAGTATGGAGCAGCAATTAGCCGGTTATTATTAGCTCATTTAATATACAATATTTTATATTAAAATTATGAAATTTACGGTTATGAACGAGAGAACCGGCTGTTAAAAAATTAGAACGCCACCACTCCATACAGTCTTTCTATTTGCATTTTTCCTCGGTGTTGACTGCCTCTCTACTCTTACAATCTTCATATTTTCTAATGCCCTTCTAAGCTGATCCCTTAGCTAATGAAATCCGCGTCGCTTTGCATTCAGGACCTAGAAAGTTCCTGCCGCCTTTACCCTCAAGCAAATGCCTCGGTACTCATTTCTGTAAGAGGCTGAGTAAATCCCAGGGTCATTATGCGTCTGGAAGGATTAGATCAATTGAAAAAATCCTTGATCCCATTGGGAATCGAACCTGCGACCTTTAGACTTGTAGCGTTACGCTTAACTGCGACGCTACTGCGCGCCCCCAAAATTTGACGATAGTAATGCAATTTGACTATCAGTTAATGGTCTTAATAATATATAATTTAAAGATAGTACTGTAATACTTAATAACGTTAATAATAAATGTCCAGCAATTATATTGGCTGTATATATGCAGATGATCTGATTTTGATATCTCGATCAATAAATGGACTTCAACAGGAACTTTACTGCTTGGAGATTTGTTGTAGCCAGTGGGGCATGACTGTTGATACAGACAAGACCAAGACAATTACTTTTAAAAATGGATCTATTTATAGCAGGGATGAGACATGGACATACGACAGGCACATATTGGAAAATGTGAAACGTTCATATATTTAGGGGCTACTTTATCAATGAACGGGAGATGGACTAAGCATGTTGACATAACGAAACGCAAGTGCGGGGTAAAGAGTGCGGAGGTATTGAAATTGATCACTAAAGTGCCAGATATTCCTGCAGCAACATTGGAGCTAGTATATGGATCTGTGGTTAGGTCATCTATGTTGTATGGGGCGGAAATTTGGGGTTGGGAAAATGCAGGAAAACTAAATAAGGTACAAACGGACTTCCTGAAACGAATACTTGGAATTGGCAGAAATACGGCTAACTGCGGGGTGCTAAAGGAGTTTGGGCTTCAAAACGAAGCAATTCATATGAAAGTTAGGGTGATAAAATACTGGTTAAAAATTATATTTGGGGATCAGTCGCTTCTACGGCCGATTTGCTACAAAGTTCAACAAAGAGAGAGTTGGGAAAAGGGGTGAGTTTATAAACTGCAGAGAGGGCTGCATCATATAGGAATGGGATGGGTGTGGGAGAAAGGAGAGAATAACAGAAGGAATGTATGGAGTAATGTGAAGATGCGTTTAATTGATATCGAGAGGCAATAGATTGAGCTCCAATGTTCGGAAAAGCCCTCACTACATTTACAATCAGATCTCATGCTTAACTGGGGAGGTGTGACTACATAAATTCTTGTAACAAAGACAGCAGAGCAGGTTTAGCGTGGCTAAGATTGGGGGGATGGAAGAGTAATAAAATTGTCAACGAATAAGGAGAGCGCCTTTGTCCGCTTTGCAGAGAAAAGGACTCCTATAAACATATTTTATTACAGTGTATCGAATTGGAACATGTACGGAGAAAATATCTACCACCCTCGATGCTAGGTAAGAAAAGGAGTTCGCTTGCATGTCTTGACCTCATGGGGAATAGAGAATACGAACAATTCAATGAAGGTGGAGCAGCTATATTACAAGATCTTAATAAAAATCATTGGCTAGTTCCTCTTGAAGGGGAGAAAGATTAGAACTTCAGCTGTTAAAGTTTGTGACACGAACTGAGGAAGGGATAATAGTATCTACCCAACTGTACACTTTCATGTCTGTTTTAGGTTAGGATATATTATATAATGTTGTGCCATTTTCATTTTAATATGTGTGTTCTTTTAGAGAATAGTTGGATATAATCATAGGTGAGGGGGGGGGAACCTACAAAGTAGAACTTGTTTTAGGTACAAAGCACGTACGGTCAGAAGACTCGTGCAGTGGATTTTAGAGAAAATTATGATAATATGAAATCTGTATGTATGATATTACTCAATAAATCCATCTATCTGTATTGACTGTATATGAAAATCATAAAGTGCCCTGGCGCCGCCAGGCCTGAAATACATCCCTGCTCATATCTTCCACTCAACTGATGATTATTTATGGTTATAACCAGGCTTCGAGACTTCGGATCCGATAGAGCAGTTCAGTGGGAAATCCGCATAACGGCGTACTGAGTATAGTGGTAAAGCATACAGTGGATTGGGGTACTGTAGAATGAATGCCAACAAATACGCAAAGGAAAACGCTCTGGATTTTAAGGTTCTGACGAATAACTTTATTTTCATACAAACTATGTCTGAAACTATTACACGGTTAGAAAAATCAGAGCAAGAGATGCCGGAAGCCCTCAAATTGATTTAGAAAATGATGCAGAGAATTAATGAGACATCAAGTACACCGGTTACTGAACTCGTAAAACAGAAGTGGAAATCAATTTTATGTAAAAATAACGGATATGGAACATTGTGTAACATAAACGGCAAATTAGTGGACATAGAGTCAACCGAGAATAAAGGACTGTCTCTTAGAGACTGCAATGATGTTAGGTTTTTTCGTTTTGCTCCTATCACGTCATGCGACGTAGAGCGCAGATTTCTACAGTACAAACTTTGGCAGATAACAGAAAAAGATTTACGTTTGAGACAGTGAGAATGTATCTTGTAGTACATTGCATTTCGGTACTGTAACTGCACTTCCTAAAGACGACCAATAGGATAAATGAAAAAATTAAAATTGTTACATGCTTATTTCCACCATTAACACTGTATATAATTAAACAGAAATGCTTATAAAAGACGGAGAATAAATGTTTTCCACATTCTTTTGACATTATCATTGTGTAATGTATATTTACTTTCAGAATGTACATGTGTGTTTCCCCATACTACCGTACTCTACTCTAAATAGCAACGTTGTTGTTATACCTCAACACATCTCTATCTACCTGCAGCGAGTCAACAACCTATAGTACATGCACAGTAAACTTACTGTATCGGGTCCGAAGTCTCGAAGCCCGGTTATAACTGAAGCGAAAAATCTAAAAAAAAATTGTTCCTACGAATATATCCTTCAACAAGAAAAACATTTCACAGTCTCAACCTTATTATCAGTATTGTGATCAGTACATTTTTTTAAGAACTTCTGCATTTTTAGCAAGTTTTGCATGGCCTTTCTAACATATAGACCAGGCGTAGGCAGAACGTCAAGGTAGGTGACGTCATATGAAACGCAGCCCACCTTGCAAGACGAGGGGTGGTAGAAAGCAGTATGTTGAGGAGAGAAGAGGACTGAACCTCACCTGTATAGTCATACAGTATATGATGTCTTAGCATCCTTCTGATAAATTTGAAATTACTCATCAGTCTATTTCGATGTTTTAATTGGTGAAGTTAAATCTGGTTCTCCATCATAAGTTACAATTTCTAATTACTCAAATGAATGTTGGTCGTCAATCGGGAGCACGCTTTACGTTTAACGTGTTTCATTTTTGAAAGAAATTGCTCACATATATATACGTCGAGCAGAAAATTGAAATTAACTTAGCACAAAATGAACTAAGGAGTGGATATTTTGAATTGTAGTGAATTTTCGGGACATTTTTAAATCTGAGAAATATTCTCTTACTTAGGCTTCTCTGCAAAGTTTCAAAATTTTATGTCAGAAAATGATAATCGACAACGCTTTCTCCTTAATCCGTATTAATATTATGGCATAGTACACGTGACAATGGAGTTTTGTATAATCTCTTTATGGTGGTAATATGAAACCCTTTAAGCGGTTAGGTACAGCATACAGCAGTAAAATTTTTGGAAATAAACATTTTTTCCTCCATTACTGTATCTTGTACAATAATGAAAATTGGTATGTCTAAAACATTGTCCTTCTGCTATATGAAAAAAATATTTTTACGATTTAAAAACTGATTTATATTTGTTTTCTCAAAATTCATAACGGTGGTATTAGTTCCCTGTGCAGTGATGAAGCGTTTCCCTCATAACTCATGGACTTGTTAACTTTTTCACGTTATCTCTCTTTTATTTTATTGCTGAAACTCATGTTTACAATATCATGCTCTTTCAACTACATTCCTTAATAAATATTATTATTTTTTATTTTGTTATAAGAAAATACTGATATTTGACCATTTTTTAAAGAATTTAATTTTTATCAGACAATCTATGAAAGGTAGAGATGTGATCTTGCATCATATTGTAGATATGACATGCATAAATACACAGACAAAATTTCATCATAAAATGTTGGATAGTTTTCGAGTTATGTAGGAAACGCTTCATCACTGCCACAGTGAACTGAATTTTGGAAAGAAAAATGTAAATAATTTTTTTAAATCGTAATAAATATGTTTTCATATAGCAGGACAGTGTTTTACACATACTAATTTTCATTATTGTACAAGATACAGTAATGGAGGAAAAAAATGTTGAATATTTCCAAACTTTTACTGCTGTAAGCTATACCTAACTCCTTAAGTAATTTAGAACATAACATGTTACAATTTCTTCCTGTGCACAACAAAACAATTTCTCTTCCCATTCTTCTACAAGTATTCGTTTTGCTGCACTCTTCACGTTTAATGGTTTGGAAACAGACATGCTAATCGCCAGTTACGTATGTACTCTTCCTGTACTACGTGGAGTGAGTGGTGTGGAGGCATGCATTAGTGAACTGCCCCTGCGTAATTATGACGTAAAGTGCCACTCGCCGCATTAAATGCCGATCACTGATACAGACTTATCCATTCAGATTTCGCATCGTACTGCAAAGCCGGTAAAAGCGCATACTGTACATATCGACCGTTATGACCCTCCGTATAGTTAAAGAAATCAGTAACAGAGAGCGCTGCTTGTGATTTGTTCGAGTCCCCACTAGACGGAGTATGAGGTAAGTTATTGTAATTCTACAGAGATATGGATATCGAGATAATATTATTTGTTCGTACATACAATGATTTGAGAACTGTTCGCAAACTGTCCAACCTCACCTAATGCGCATGATCGCTTTCAAAACTAATTTCAAACCATCCGTGATTTCAGCTGTACGAACGCATTTTCAAACTGGTTGGAACCATTGCCGTCTAGATACTGTAAGTGTTTGAACTTACGACAGCAGAATCAATTAATTAAAACATTGTGATACTTCAAATTGTTGAGAGAGATTCTCTGCTACATGGCGGGTTAAAGGAAACAATAAATTCGCGTTATTGTACCTAGGGATAATGTGTTGAAAATAAGTTTCAATTTTGGGACTGACCCTTTCCTCAAACAATTCCAGCAAGCCTAACTCATCCTCACTGGATATATATTCCATATCGTTATCACTAGGAGTGCTGGAATCAGACATCTGAAAGAACAATAACTACAGGCCTAAATTGGCCTAACTTCTATTTAAAACACTTCTTACAATTAATTTGAAAACGACTTCAGAATAATACCGCGTAAGTTCATACATGCCGTTATTTCATTATTGAATTATTTATTTTTGGTGCAAGTGACATCTCTTTCTATGCACTTATTTATCTACCCTTGTACCATCAATAAAAAAGCTATTTTAAAATTATTTTCACAGTCTTGCTACGTAAGTACTTACGCGGTATTTTAAAGTATAGCGTTAATCTTTATCAAGGCATAATCATCATAATCACAAACTGTGAATTTTGCTTTAAAAGTGAACTAAAACATTAACTTCGTCTATGCTATATATATTTTATAAATTAAATAAATATAGCTTGGCAGAGAATTAAATGTTAAAGCTATTGAATAAAAATAATAGTACGCTTATAACTTATGCGCTAAAACTTTAGAATAGTACGCACGCTTATATTTAGTATTCTTTCTGATAAATGACAATTATACGAAGACGACAGTACTAAAATACAATTGATATATATATATATATATATATATATATATATATATATATATATATATATATATATATATATATTCGGGGATACTCGTATAGGTTGTGTTGTAAATAACATGCAGAAAACGATGGCAAAACTATCTTAATGTGCATGCGTCATCTATGATTAGAGATTGGTTTGCACTTGATTCGCAAATCAATTCTGACTGCCAGGACTCGATTTGTGACCGTTTGATATGCTATACGAACGCGTGACTATTAGTCAGAAACAGTCAGAGTTTGACGTTTACGCTGTGCGAACAGTAAAATCCATGTGCGCATGACCGGAACTGTTCAAACCATTTTGGAACTACTGTGTGAAAAAACATATTTTCAGCATGACTGATATCGGCGATTTATTTTCGGTACTATGCTATTTGTTTCGTACGTGTACAACCATTTCATTTTTATGGGTTATTTAAAGACGCTGTATCAAATACGAGATTTTTTTATGGTGAAGCCCCTTTTTCTCACAATTCTTTAGTGCGTCGCACATTGGCTTGTAGAACATAGCAAATATGAAATTTGATATCATTTTAAAAATAAAACAATTTAATTATACGCAAAATAGTCACATGTTTAAATGTTCATAAAACAACTTTTAAAACAATAATACAATTCATTCATTCATTCATTCATAGTTTTCTATCCAAGGGCAGGTCCTTCGCTGCAAATCCAGCATTCCAATCTTCCCAATTAATAAGACTTCCAGAAAAAAAAATATGTAAATTATTCCTTGTAATTTTATTACTTTCAACCCATCTTACCATATTCTAGGTAGGCTCATTACTGCCCTCACATAAGCCCGACATTGGTCCCTATCCTGTGCAAGATTAATCCAGTCTCTATCATCATATCCCACCTCCCTCAAATCCATTTAAATATTATCTCCCATCTATGTCTCGGCCTCCCCAAAGGTCTCTTTCCCTCCGGCCTCCCAACTAACATTCTATAAGCATTTCTGGATTCGCCCATACGTGTCACATGCCCTGCCCATCTCAAAGTCTGGATTTAATGTTCCTAATTACGTCAGGTGAAGAATACAATGCGTGTAGTTCTGTAACTTTCTCCATTCTCCTGTGACTTCATCCCTCTTAGCCCCAAATATTTTCCTAAGAACTTTATTCTCAAATATCCTTAATCTCTGTTCCTTCCTCAAAGTGAGAGTCCAAGTTTCACAACCATACAGAACAACCGGTAATATGACCGTTTTATAAATTCTAACTTTCAGATTTTTTGACAGCAGACTAGATGACAAAAGCTTCTCAACCGAATAATAAGAGTCATTTCCCATATTTATTCTGCGTTTAATTTCCTCCCGATTGTCATTTATATTTGACACTGTTGCTCCAAAATTGCACACTTATCTTGTTAACGTACAAAAATTGTACCAACTCTAAAATTCATTCCTGAACATCTATTGCTCAATACCTTCGTTCAGCACTGCTCAGTCCATTAACATTTAATTTAAATCTATAGATTTTCCGTAACTAATTACTTCATGCATATCTCTGATATCATTTTCTCCATGGTCATTTTCGTTTCTGAAGTTTTTTCAAGTCCAATGAGGTGTCGTAGTTTTGCACATTTACATTGGAATTTTATCGCGTTTTTATACTCTAGTAGCAAAAAGCGACAAATACGACTGTGACTTAAGCCATGCGTGCTTTGAAAAGTGAAAGCTGGCCAGGCCACGAGACCACAAAAAAAGTGACTTAAGGTTGGTTCGCAATATACCGGGAACGGAAACGACGAGAACGAGAACGGAAATAATGTTAAATTAATTTAAATGTGAGCATTCACAATAGTTAACTGTGAATTCTCACATTTAAATACATTTATTTTAACAATATTTCCGTTCTCGCTCTCGTTGCCGTTTCCGTTCCCGGTTTATTGTGAACCAGCCTTTACTTGCAGCTTTCCGAGTGCAACTTCAAAGCCCGCGAAAACATACGAAATACAGACACCAGGTCAGGACAGAACATTTCGGAACTCAGAAACAAATTTTAATGCTAGTCAAGTGTATATACATCACAAAGTTTTCAAATATTTCTACGACTCTATATTCTTCATTGAAATATATATAATATGCTATATAAAAACAAAATTTTAGTTTAAGTCAAGTGACTGAGGCCGGGCCTCACTTGCCTCTGTTAATATGTCGCCTTCTCAGATCGCTAACATTTGTTCGCAGTTCACGTGCTTGCGTTCTGCTGCATCCTTTGATCCGAAGATCGCGCCACCGCATATTACGCGAGTCACCAAGGCGCATTCTAACCGAGGGAGCTACACTCCCCGGTCTGCCGTAGTCAACTGTAGAGTCTCTGGGATTTGTGCAGCTTTCCCAGAGAGATGACAACTGAAGGCGAATCCCGGAATCACGTCTGTCACGATCTTCTGGTCGACCTTAAACTATTAAGATATACATTCATTGAAGGTAATGACGGCGAAATGAGTCGAGATCAGACGCTGAAAGTTACCCAGAAATTCTGCTTCAAGTGGTGGGGGGGGGGAAACTCCAGCCAGGTAACTTGTCGCAACCAGGATTTCAATCGTTAAACGATCAGACAAGCAAATCGTACTTCACAGTGGTGGACAATAGACAATATAGTTTTGGAATAACAAAACGGTTTTAGAAAGGAAAGATCTTGTGCGGATGGTATATTTATCCTAAAACAATAATTTGAAAAACAAAGAGAACTTTAACTTACCGATTTATGTAGCCTTTGAGAAGGTCTTTGATAAAGTGGATAGGAATATACTTGGGAACGTAACGCTCAAAAAGACATCTCACAACATAAGCAATATATAGCCTGCATGTAAATAAAAATAACATCAAGAGAGAAATCCAGACATGACAATAAACTGTGGAGTCAGACAAGGGTGTCCTCTGTCACCGTCACTTTTTAACCAGTATATTGATGACCTTATGCAAAATGGGAGATGAGTTTAGGCTACAATACTAAACTGTCAATTTAATAATAATAATAATAATAATAATAATAATAATAATAATAATAATAATAATAATAATAATAATTTATTTTAACTGGCAGAGTTAAGGCCATTCGGCCTTCTCTTCCACTCAACCAGTATGATAAAAAATTACTACAATGCTATACTATCTATTATTCGCTGATCACCAGATAACAAGCAGCGAAGACATACAAAGAGCAATTTTCAAATTAAATTAAGCAAAGAATAAAACATGAAAATTTCCGTAGAGAAAACAAAAAGTTTGGCCCGTAAGGCACTAAATATAGCCACACCAAAGATAATTATGCAAAGAATAAAACATGGAAATTTCCGCAGAGAAAACAAAAATTTTGGCCTGTAGGGCACTAAATACAGCAAAAGCAAAGATAATTAAGCAAAGAATAAAACGTGAAAATTTCCGTAGAAAAAACAAAAATTTTGGCCTGTAAGGCACTAAACACAGCAAGAGAAAAGATAATTAAGCAAAGAATGAAGTATGAAAATTTCCGTAGAAAAAAATGTTGGCTTGTAAGGCAAGAGCAAAGATAATTGAATAAAAAATAATAAAACAGGTTAATACTTTTAACTATCTAGAATACCATGTATCGTTGATTTATAAGCAAAACACATTAAGTCAAAAATATTATCTCTGAGAAAAAAGACATTTTGAAAGCTCTTAACAAAAGTGATTCCTAAAAATATTTTTAGCAAGTTGTTTCTCTTTAAGTGTATTTCAATTTCCAATTCTAAGTTTATACACGTACATTATGTACAATATATACGCCTTTTTCTCAGAAGTAATATTTTTGACTTACTAAATTGAAAATAAAATTCCTTTGGAGACCGAAAAGTTACATTTGTTGGGATCAAATTTCTGCACAAGGACAAAACTACAAGCTTACAGTCATTTATCATCATAAAACACTGCTCTCTTAAATTGACAGATCATCTTGGGAATTAAATCAAGGCTTTCCCAGAACACGCTATGAACTATTTCATATAAAACAATTTTTATCTAGAAAAGGAAGCAAAAATGAGCAAACTTTTATTTAACTTTTTTCTTTGAAATATCTCGAAGAATAAGTCTCTAAAATCAATGACACTACTTATGGTTCCCATGGAACAACTAGAAGGAATTTAAATAGAACAAGAAAGGTAATATAGGCCTAATTTAAATTTTATGAAGTAATGGCGGTTCCGTTTTTCCTATATGGTTCTAAATTTTGGATATCAGCAAGAAAACAAGAATGAAGCTGCGGAAATAAAATTCCTAAGTCGTGTAGCGGGCCACACAAAATTGGACAAAAAAAGAAGACATCATAAAGGAACTGAAAATATTCAAATTACATGACAAAATAGCTCAACGTAGAGCCAATTGGGTGGAGCATGTCAATAGAATGTACGAATCTCGTATCAAAAAAACTTTTTTTATAATCCAAGAGGAAGAAGGGCCACTGGTAGATCTAGAAAACATTGGATTTAATAGTATAATCCTTCATGAGAACGGGACAAGACTATTTGGCTTAATCCATGTGATGGTGATGGTGATGATGATGATGATGATGATGATGATAATGAGCCAAGAGATACATTTACAACTCTAACTTAAAAACGATTTATGAAGTATTAAAGTTATAGTCTATTACTATTTGATATCTCCATTCCAAAAACTTTTGATAAATGTTCAAACAGTATGTAACGAAATGCCAACATTTTATTAAACTCTTAAAATTGTAAAGTAACATTTCTATTTACAATACATTACATTGGTAGTCAACAAGTGTAAAACAGACAGCTCTTACATGCACACCTACTTATGTATTTTTAAACATATTTTTTTCTAGATAATTACTTTTGTACTTAAAATAAAACTTACTTTACATATAAATTCCTGAATATCATGGCATGTCTGAAAGAGCTTACCCCGTATTCGAGCGGTTCAAATGGTGTTTAAAATGACACGTGACTTCCGTATACTAACTGAAATGGTCACGACTGTCTGTGCTACCTGATGACCAAGTGAATGTTCTTGTTGACAAACATGTCGATTATAACCATCCTTTTCTTCCTCCTCACTTTGAATGATAAAAATATCATCTTTCCAGATTTCGTCTTGCCATATTATCTTACGAGGACAACAGACATTATTTTATGCTTTTGATTTACATTAAGAAAGTTTTTTTTTATATTTAATCGCACATTAAATTTATATACCGTATCATTTTATTTCTTACTTTCTTTACTTATGTTATGCATTTTTACATTACCTTTTAACTAATTAAAAATATTATTTCCCTTAAATTATTTCCAGAACAGTTGCTTGCTCCAGCGTCAAAACTCCACATTAACGAAACGTAACTGGTATAAGTTTTTATTGTTTTATTTTTCACACTTAACAGTCAAATATTTTAAAATTTCTGTACTATCGTAGTCGTAATAAGTTTTTTAATTTCTAGAGTTTGTAGCAACTGGAGCTCTCGGCAACTTACTCCTCTGGAGCTCACGGCAACTTTACTCCTCTGGAGCTCACGGCAACTTTACTGCTCTTGACGTTAATGGCAACTTCAGTCCCTTCTAACCACATCTTCTTGGACGACCTTTTTTTTCTTCTTTTCTTTGACACCCAATCCATTATCAAGTTTGGCAGTAGCCTATGTACTCAGACATATTTTCGTCAATAATTTTAGTGCTATAATATCTAGAGTCTAATTTACTTCGTTTGCTACAATTACTGCTTTTATACGCTCTTTTTAATTATGTAAAACATGACAGATCTGTGAGCCTTCTCGAAACACCTATGCCAGTAGCCAAACTTCCATTCTGAAAGCTTTACAGAACACAGCCAAACCAGATAATGCACAGTCTGTTAAATATTTCCCATTTCTGCCTTAAGCGATGTTTTATATGGCGCACTTTTTCCTCCCATTGGCGCTATTTACCATGCTACAAAATTTCGAAAGTTTCTCATATTGAAGGGCTTAAAAATGGTGGAGGTATTACGTAACCTGTACGGCGTACAAGAATTACTCAGCTGTCCTGGTTATTATGTGTGAATACTGCATGCTATTATGAGAATATTTTTAAATGACTGTATAAATGTATAAATCTGAAGTGTCAAGAATAAATTAACAAATTGGTTTTCAATATGGCATTAATATTTAATTACTGTAAGAAGTTAACAATAATCCAGAGGAAGTCTTAAAAATGAACCAATGTGCTATGCAATATTGCATTAATTTTTTTAATTGGTTATTTTACAACGCTTTATCAACTGCTATGTTTATCTAGCGTCTGAGTGAGATGAAGGCGATATTCAGACAGCGGATTTTCGGTCGCTACACAGCGACAAGACGTCACGTCCCTTGGCGTAAGGAGGGAGAGTAGCAATGACTTCAACCATCTCCCTGCAACTGACGTAAACCTAACATTCGGTATCGGGACCGAAAATCCGCTGTCTGGTGAAAATGCTGGTGAAATGAGGTCAGGGTCCAGCGCCGAAAGTTATCCAGCATTTGCTCTTAATGGATTGAGGGAAAACCCCGGAAGAAACCTCAACCAGGTAATTTGTCCCAACCAGGATTTGAACCCGGGTCCGCTCGTTTCACAGCCAGACGTGCTGATCATTACTCCACAGCGGTGGATATATTGGGGATTATATTACAAAATGCGTAAAATAACTTTGTTTAACTTTTAATATACTTTCACTGCAATGATATGTTTTTGATAAAAAGTGTCATAAAATTTAACTAAACATTTAGCAAATTGAATATAAAAGTAAATAAATATCATAAGTAGGGAGCGAATGTTGATGAAAAGTCATCTTATTTTTCACATTAGGACGATGCCTATTAATATATAAATCCTTTCTATGTTAATATCAACGCAAACAAATAATTTTTCTTATATTGCATTTTTGACATTTTTGAACTAATAGGTCATTTTTACATTTTTTTTCGGAATTGTTTGGTCGTTTTTAATATTTTGAAGAACTTTTAGATCATTTTGAATGCATTTTACTTCCTTCTTTACATACAGTATTATAGGCCTGTTAAATATTTTTCTAAGTAAACAGATCAGTAGTAGGCCCTACTAGTAATTACCTACTGAATAATGAATAACAGTGAAGTTTGAGCTTTATAGTTTGGAACAAACTCTAAAGTCCATCCCTCATTTCACTGAAGGCTTCACCTCATACAACAAAAGTAATATAAAATGCTTGACAACAGCTAAGTTTAAGTGAGGGCTTTGACCGCTACTGTTCTTCTTTGGTATGAGGGTGTCTTTAGAATTTATGTTTGGAAGAGGGGGCAATTTTCCTGGACAATAGGACGTTGTGTCCCCATTATGGTTCGGAAGGGATGTACTATAGTAGAAAATATTTTTAACACTAAGATTGCAAGAATGCACGCTGCACCCACAATTTATTTTGTCATTTACGTATACTCCCCCGATTTGAAGGTCTGGTAACAAAAGTGAAGAGCGGCAGGAGGAGGAGACGGAGAATAAAGGCACCGACATGAACCAACCCTGATTGAAACACATTGTAAAATCTCATTAAAATCTATAGTTTTCCCTTAAAACTTTAATTTTTTGCATGCTCTTTTCCTTTATCTTAGTCAAATTCCAGGAAGTTGCCTCCTCTCTTCGACATTTTCAGGGCAGTCATTGAAACAAGGTGACTAAATTTTAAGAAGTTGTGGTACGAGTAGGCCTACGGTGAATAATATTTAAATGTCATTTTCTTTTAATTTTATATCATTTTTCCATTTTTAAGGGCATTTTATTTATCATTTTAAGTAGATTTTTAGGTCATAAACATCCGCCTCCTAATCATAAGAGATTACTAGGCCCGGATTTTTATGTATAAATCAAAGTGCGAAATATATGTACATAAAAATGTAGTACATATTGGGGGAAATATGTAATTAAATATGTAATATTAATAAAATATGTAATTTAAAATCGGTATTTATTAATGTATTAAATTCACAAAAATGTCGTCACAATTTAACTGGTCAGTTGAAGTGGGAGGATGCAGCGTGAAAAGTCGATTTGCCATTTTCACCCCATTATATAGCATGCCAATACAACTTGTCTCTGCCACAATATATGCTTTTTCTTGTGCATTAAGATTTCCTAAGAAATATTTTTGTGATTCACACATAATGGTATTTTGACTTATCTGTCACCCGACCAAAACCCCTCGCTAATAGCCTACTTTCAATTTGTAACAAAGTTAAATGACCGGCGCACCTAACCTTCACACATTCTGAGAAAGCATTAATACAAATGTATAGACTTGAGCCACTTCAAACTACTGTGTTTGATAGACAAAGGGTTAAAATTCTCAGTTTTATGTTTATTTTCAATTTTAAAAGAACTATGCTCTTAAGTCAGCGTTAGAAATTTAAGTACAGTATAATATACTGTAGTTGTGAACGGAACAGAACTACGTCAGTTCTGGGCCTTCCCTCTTTACCAGCGTGATGTATTATAGTGAGAACAAAAGCCAGCCCTCCAGGCCGTGTTATAGGACAAGGACGTCAAGATTTATCTCGAAGTATAGACATATGAAAGAAAATTCAATACTTTATTCTGAAAAATAAAATGAATTTAATAAAAAATTAAAAACTCAATAATTGCCTAGATATATGTACAAAAATGTGACATTCTTTATATAATATGTAAAATATGTAATACAGAGTCTTTCATAAGTAACGAGTCTATGAAAAATCAACTATTTTGGATAATTTTTTGAAATGATGTTCATCCTCACGAGAAAGAACCCTTCCCGGTGTCGTACAGTCGATTTGGAAACAAGCACCCCCTCCCCTCGTCGCCAGAAGAAGCTACTTATCCATGTGTAATGTGCATTTTGTGCCAACTTAAAATCACCTGGAGCATGGCCTTCTATACGCCAAGAATAATGGTACACGGCCATGCCTATACACATTGTTGTGACAGATTGGAATGATAAAATTCCACGCAGCTGCTTAACATTATTGCAGAAGAGAAAAGTTGCTGCCTGGTTTGAACTTTGAAATAGTGTCGCTCAAATTAAGCGTTTATTCCATAGACGAAGTGTTTCCAGGCAGGTGGATCGTTCGCACAGGTCCAATCCGTTGGCCTCCGCGATCACCTGATTTGACTCCCCTGGACTTCTTTTTCTGGGGATTCATCAAGAATTGTGTCTATGCGACTAAGCCACGCACCATTCCTAAATTAGTTGAACTAACTGAACACACGATAGAAATGATTATGCCTGAGATGCTCACCAGAGTCCATGAAGAGTTGATACGTTGCTTACATTTGTGCATTCAGCAGAACGGAAGACATTTTGAAAATTGTACACCATAATTTGTCAACGATTGAAACTGTTTTTACATTTATGTGTTTTAATAAAGGTTTAAAACACTATTTTTTCTTTTAATAGCTCTGGCGTCGAGCGGAGGGGGTGTTTGTTTCCAAATCGACTGTACGGCACCGGGAGGGGTTCTTTCTCGTGAGGATGAACATCATTTCAAAAAACTATCCAAAATAGTTGATTTTTCATAGACTCGTTACTTATGAAAGACCCTGTATTACTAAGAAAGTGTAAAAATATGTACATTTTAAAGGAAACTCAACTATAACCAGATCAGAACCACAAATCGCCGATGTGTAGTCTACAAGTAAAGAAATATAATTACATAAGAATCCGAGCCCTAGAGATTACATTTTCATAACAAATTTCGAGTTTGTAACTGAAAATCTTATCCTAGAAAAGTCCGATAAAATATATCTATTTTTTTCGTTTTGAATTTTCTCAGAGTAACTGATTTGCAAACACGTCTACTAATTTAGGTTATCCATATTTTGGCGGTAAGTTCAACATTCTATTATTTCTTCTCTTTCCGTCGCTAGTGCGTAAATGGAATAATTGTAGGGCGTTGACTGTGTATGTTCCAGTTGACTGTGCTCGAAATTAAATCCATTGGCGCTCCTTTTCATGTGAACTGTTAGATTTTCGATAAATATAAACCAGTGAACAACGCCTTTTGCAGTGTTCGTGTAACGTAAACAAAGAAGAGTATTGTTAAATGAATGAAAATTACATGCATCTTGCGTTTTTCACATATCAAGATTTATACGCAGTTTCAATTTTCAAGACTTGAAAACGATTGCTATGTTGTATTTCATTGGTGTGTAACTATGCAAGCTTTATTCAGTCTTCTTATACTTCAGTTTCGTAGTTGAAGTTATCAGTATTATACCAGAAAGCTTAGATTCTTCTCAGCCACCTTAATCATGATTTGATTTATGCAACAGAACAAAATATCATATTCACAGATTTCTACAGTATTCACCATTGTAGATTCATTTCATGGGTCAACATTTTTCATCGCAACAGGATTTCATGGCTTACATGGTGTTTTATGCTATTGGAAGTCACGTTTTTGTATCAAGCACTAAAGTTCTGAAGTTATTATGTTAAGAGTATTATCACAATACCAAAATCGCAGTCTTTCTGATTGTCGAATTCTTCAATCGATAATTGACACAGTTATCCCTATTATTCTGAAACAGACGCACACAAAAATATCTTGCAACAACGATGTCCTAACCAATCTAATAAGTCTTCAGCGAGCTATATGGAACGTTATAAAATTAAATATTGTCCACATCTATTTAAAAAAGCAGCACCGTTTTGTAGATTCAGTTTTTTTTTTAAACGTTAGTATTTAAACACTCAATTACTAAAAACCTCGCGTTCAAACAGCCGCCGAGGTTCGAGTTCGCTGCATTTCCCACTTGTTGACTCTGTTCAGTGGGTAGCAGAGGATGGCAGAGACAAGAATCAAACTACCGGAGAGGTAGAAGGAGGCGTCGTAACTGCCTGTGGCATCCATGAACGAACCTGAAACAAGAAAGGCATATTACGCACATAAACTACATTACTGTATTAAGGAAAACGAAATCTGATCTGATAAAGGTATACAGATGCATTTAAATAAAGAAAACTATCTTTCTTTTAGTTAACCGAAGGTACTCGTATGCTAAATATCTAATAGATATTATTGTTATACGAACAATACGTCTTAGCGAATGTTTCCGATATTTCTGTCGACCGTCCAGCAGCAGATCACCACCACTACAGCCACTACAGTGAAACCTCTTCTTACGGACACTCCTTATATACGGACTCAAATAATTATAAATTTAATTCTAGTACACTCAGACACGGACACGGATAGCTGTTTCACAGTCCTAAAGCTTGCTTTACCTCCTGACTGCGATAACATTAGGATTAATCAGGATCCGTCTGTGCTTATATGTTTAACAAATATTGGTTGTTATAATACTTGTCACATTAGTTTATTCAGTTTTTAACGTTTTCGGCTTGAATAAGCCATCTTCAGGAAAGTTATATGCCTAGTTACATGAATGAAATTGGTACATGTGTATATAGTACAAAATAGATGAATCAGTTGCGACTACAGAGATGCCATCACAGTTCATACGATATTGAATCACCTTCATTCTAGTCAGCATTGGACACTACCACAGATGATGCAACATATAGTAATTGTAACAATATTGCACATGTTTTAATATTTTTGTATTTTAATAACCTTTGACCATGGCTCATATAGCCCTTGTTTTAATATTTTAATCAATTTATGTTCAATATTTATCACCATAGAGACTTGTAATTTCAACTGATTCATCTATTTTGTACTATATACACATGTACCAATTTCATTCATGTAATTAGGCATATAACTTTTCTGAAGATGGCTTATTCAAGCCGAAAACGTTAAAAACTGAATAAACTAATGTGACAAGTATTATAACAACCAATATTTGTTAAACATATAAGCACAGACGGATCCTGATTACTCCTAATGTTATTGTATTAGCTTATCGGTCCTCATTATGCCTTTTAAATTTCCTGACTGCGGACAGAATTTGGATTTTAAGACCTAATGTGTTACAAAAATTGAAAATTTAGTTTTGAGAACTGCACAGAAATTCCTGAACATGAAAGAAGACAATAAGGGTCTCGTAGGGTACCACTAGCCCAGCCGGCTACCCCTTGTTAGGTTCAAGCGGATGGATAAACAAAATCATAAAATTTAACCTGTCTCATGGGTCCAAGGTTTCCGCGATCGTGAAATTATATTCGACACATGATAGGGTTAGTAGGATTATTCTCTTCACTTCAATCAATTGTTCTGTTTCGAGAGACATGGCACCTGAACGTAAAGGTTAAGTCGAAAACTGTTTATTACAGTATTGCATAACTGTAGACCTAGAATAAAATTGCATGGCACAGTACTGTATTTTCCTTTTTCGGTCTTATCCACTGCAGTTCAAAATTGCAAAGAATTTACTGTAGTACAGTATACTGTATTTAGAATTAAACTACAGTAATAGCCTACATATCATTTTACTGTTAGGTTGGAGAGCCTCCCTCCCAATAAAGGACACCTCCCAGATGCGGACATATTGTTACGTCCCTTCGATGTCCGTAAATGAGAGGTTTCACTGTACTTCCATCCTTGAACTTTCAGCGCTTTTCCTCGGGTTAAAACTTATGTAGGCTCTACTATGTTACATTAATAATAAAGGTTAGGATTATTAGGGGTAACTTTCGTAGAATAAACGGAGGGGAAAAGGTGCTAAAATAAGACAAAAAGTGAACATGAAGGTGTCATTTCGCTCAATTATTTCGGCAAATGTTAAATTGCCTTCACGGCATCGGTTGTGGAGGTGGGAGGGAGGACATGCCACTGTTCGGCTGACAGAAACATCGCGAACGTTTCTTGGGACGGACTGTATATTATTGCTCTGAAGGTAGCACCTTTGTGTAGTCCCTAAACATTGGAGATGTTAAGTTCCAATACACGATGATGGAATACCAAAAAGTCTGCTTTTGTTCACAGATTTTCCTCTGTATATTCTTCACTTTAAGTGTAAATAAGCAACATAAATTAACAATTTTCAAAGTTGTGAATGCAACCTCACCTGCCAGAGGAGAGCCGATAGTGGCGGCGATGCCTTGGAAGAGCAGCAGCAAACCGAAGGCGTTGGTCAGCTTATCCAAACCCAGCAGATCCACGATGAGGATGGACCTCAGCGACGCAAAGCACGCTGCAAGCATACAATCAGTCCACTGTTGCAAAGCCTATGGTAGGAGAAATGGGGTCCTCGTTGTCATACTCATATGGTGTTTCTGTGGCTGAAGAAACACTCTGGTTCTAGTGGACTAAATTGTACACGACTGTCAGAAAACCCCTCGAGAAAACTTGTGAGTACATCACCTTGAGACATTTTTTCCTTGATAATTTTAGGTTCCTGTAGAGAGACGGGACACCTGGAGCGTTAAAGCTTTCATTCACTCTCTCACGCTCTCTTTCATTCACTCCCTGAAACTTCCTTTCGTTCAACTCCCTCCATGCTTTCTTTCTATCAATTCCTCAAACGCTTTCCTTCAACTTCTCTCAACTTTTCTTTTCAATCAACTCCTCTCACTCTTTCTTTCAGTCAACTCCTCTCAGGCTTTCTTTCAATCAACTCCTCTCAGGCTTTCTTTCAATCAACTCCTCTCAGGCTTTCTTTCAATCAACTCCTCTCAGGCTTTCTTTCAATCAACTCCTCTCACGCTTTCCTTCAATCAACTTCTCTCACGCTTTCCTTTAATCAACTTCTCTCACGCTTTCCTTTAATCAACTCCTCTCACGCTTTCTTTTAATCAACTCTTCTTTCAACCAACTCCTCTCACGCTTTCTTTCAATCAACTCCTCTCACGCTTTCCTTTTTCCTTTAATCAACTCATCTCAAGCTTTCCTTTTTCCTTCAATCAACTCCTCTCATGCTTTCCTTCAATCAACTTCTCTCACGCTTTCCTTTAATCAACTCCTCTCACGCTTTCTTTTAATCAACTCTTCTTTCAATCAACTCCTCTCACACTTTCCTTCAATAAACTCCTCTCACGCTTTCTTTCAATCAACTCCTCTCACGCTTTCCTTCAATCAACTTCTCTCACGCTTTCCTTTAATCAACTCCTCTCACGCTTTCCTTCAATCAACTTCTCTCACGCTTTCCTTCAATCAACTCCTCTCATGCTTTCCTTCAATCAACTCCTCTCACGCTTTCCTTCAATCAACTCCTCTCACGCTTTCCTTCAATCAACTTCTCTCACGCTTTCCTTCAATCAACTCCTCTCACGCTTTCCTTCAATCAACTTCTCTCACGCTTTCCTTTAATCAACTCCTCTCATGCTTTCCTTCAATCAACTCCACTCATGCTTTCCTTCAATCAACTCTTCTCACGCTTTCCTTCAATCAACTCCTCTCACGCTTTCTTTCAATCAACTCCTCTCACGCTTTCCTTCAATAAACTCCTCTCACGCTTTTCTTTAATCAACTCCTCTCACGCTTTCTTTCAATCATCTTTCAATCAACTCCTCTCACGCTTTCTTTCAATCAACTCCTCTCACGCTTTCTTTCAATCAACTCCTCTCACGCTTTCTTTCAATCAACTCTTGTGTCAATCAACTCCTCTCACGCTTTCTTACAATCAACTCCTCTCACGCTTTCTTTCAATCAACTCTTCTTTCAATCAACTTCTCTCACGCTTTCTTACAATCAACTCCTCTCACGCTTTCTTTCAATCAACTTCATCATGCTTTCTTTCATTACTTCCCCCACTAGCTTTCTTTCATTCACTTCCTGACTTTCTCTCATTCACTCCTTCACTCTTTCTTTCATTCACTCCTTAACTCATTCTTACATTCATCCCTTCACTTTTTGTTTCACCTCTCATTTTCTTTCATTCTGTCTGAAGTTGGTTCATGCATTGGAGCAGTATATTTAGCAGCCCATGATGAATATTATAGAATCCTTTCTCACAGGATCACTCTCTGAGACATCCTGTTTTTTTTGACGTGAACATTAACGGAGAGACTCTCCGAATCGTTTTCGACATTCTTACCCATCGCGAGGCCGAAGACGGAAGAGTAGAAGATCTGGTAACCGAAGGAGAGAGAAATGCCGCTGAAGATTGTGGCGATTCCTCCGATTGTGAGAGCCACGTTGTTGATAAAGAGGGCATCCACCCCTGGGAGGCTGGAGACCACGCCGCAGGCCACTCTGCCGATGGTGTTGGTGATGCCGATGGTGGACACCAACCAAATCGCCAAGGACGACTCCATACCACTCATCTCGGCGCGGTCTGAGACGGAGAAATATGTGCGTATGAATACCACTACCACTACACCGAGTGGCAGACAAGAGGATTACTTTTGTGATGGAATAGATTTCTATGAAATGCAGGTGCAGGCAACATAAATATATTACACTCGCTAAGATCAATAGTTCTGCTTCTACTAAACTAGCCCTGCTAATGAGTAGGGACCGGATTTTTATGTAATTACATATTATATTCTTTTCAAACTAACCGTATATAAATAACAAATCTTTGCGAATCTTGTAATTACCATTAATATATTAAAATTTGATACTATATATTTTTACATATTTACCTCATATTACATATTATGGCTTGGTATTACATAAATCTACATATTTAGGGGGTTTTATTCATTTTTACTTCTTTAAAAGGAAAAAGAAAACTGTTGCTGTGAAATAAGCCTTTTTACCTACCCGAAAAAGGATATATTTCGGGACGAAACATAACATCTAAGTTCCAGGAAGTAAAAGAGGCACTCACCCCTTACATCCCACTGTAAATATGAATGAACAAAAGGCAACCTTTCTCATACAACTACCTTATATTGTAAAAATCAAGGAGGGAATAATCTCATACGCATAAGCGGACGACATAGTAGTAGGGTCTAAAGGCCTTCCAATCATAAACATGTGTCTAAGAAGTGCATGTTGTTTCTCAATGACCAGGGTTCCATATCTTACCGTAAATATTTCAGAAGTATTCTGTTCTTTCAAAACAGGAGGGATCCTTCTGTCAGAAACAGTTCAGCATGTTCGTGATGTCGAGAAAAAAACTTGGCAGTCTTAGTGGATCTACAGCACGTGTGTTACAAGAAAAATACAGAAATGTGTTAAACAACAGTGGGTTTCACACTATGTGTAAGATTTCATGTGTGTGTTCAGTACAAGATAGTGTTCCGCGATAATCGTCAGTTATTTGTGATGGACAACTTGAGAAAGAATCTTATTGTGTACTCTAATTCTTCAGCAGTTGGCGAGAGAGCATAATTTATACTGGTGAGTACTGCATATTGTTTATATTCACATAAAATGATTGAAACATACGTATTACTCGTTGCACGAATGACTGCCGATTTCGAGAGAGACATTGGCGCTGCGTTATCTATCTCCTACGGTCCTACGCAGTGTTTATGCTTTAGTTCGCCTACTGGCCGCCGGCAACGAGTAACGAGTAATAATTAAATATTTTGTGCGAGATCGTGCGTATTTGCTTGTTTTCCGCACAGAACCAATACGCGGTAAGTGTGAAATACCACATTCAGTATTCCCAAAGTAACACACACAATTTCCCTCTTCTTACCGCTTAAGCGCGACATTCATTTTACTGCTTTAGGCTTTTAACATATTATTTTTAGAGACGTTTAACATAGAAATAATTATACATTGGAAACTTACCACTGCAATTTCACCTAAATTGCAATGTTAATTACTGTTTTTAAATATTTGCAAAAATTAAGTAAAATCTACTACTCCACGAAACTTATTGCATTCCTGATACAAGTAACATTAAGGAAGCCGTGAAAAAATCAACAAGATTCCAGATGCCGATGTTATTACTGCAATATGTTATATAAATAATATTGTTAAAATATTAAAATGAAAAATAAATCATTACATAACCTTACCGTTTGTTTTAAGTTCGCATTTATAGACTGGGGGAAAAAAAAGACAGACGTATATCACGACCTGCTGGAGTATAGTAAACACAGAAAACATTTTATAGCAACAATGTTGAAGAAAGATATTTTGTTTTTCCGAAGTTGCCGTCATTAAACAGAAACCAACATGGAGATTTCATTGCAAGTAATTAGAAATTCGCACAAAATAATGTACGATACACGAGCGGTATGTTTGTTTTCATGTTCTCGGAAATTAAGGAAATTAAAAAAGCTCAACTACGTTTCGCTTTTTCAATCTTTTCCTCGAACATGAAAACGTCAACATACCGCTCTTGTAACGTATATTACTATTTCCTTTTCTGTTAAATATTTTTCCCGATTTTAGCATCTAATAATTAAAGTTCTAATTATTTACTCATTTTTCCGAGCCAGAGCCAGAAAATACGGACATTTCGTTACTTTTTTACTTATACGATAAGGACACGAACATGGATCTCAAAATACAAACTCTCCGTACAAATATGGATGTAGGGCTACCCTACCAAAAAGCTAAGTAGGGTATCGGGATGAGGACCTACCAGTGAGGAACATGAAGGGCACGTAGAAGCCCATCATCGTGATGAAACCACTGAGGGACAACAGCAGGAACGTAGGCGACCTGAGCAAGGACATGTCGAGCATGGTGGTGAGGGTGCGGCGCACCGCCTCTGGACACAGTTTGCATTCCTGCGACGCCTCTTCCTCCACGTCTTTCTTGGTGGGCAGCCGCGTCACCGACATGTGGTACCCCACTGAACTGATCTGCAACATAAAGTTGGGTTAAAGACCTGCATGTATCCTATTCTTTCTCTGTATCTTAAACGACCGGCTTTTTGTTAATTCGTCCCGCGTAATTTTTATAATCTCTTAATATCTGCACTTGCAACAATATTGGGAAGTAACAATAATTATTAGAGGCGAAAAACTCGCTCCGGCGCCGGGGATCGAACCCTGGTACTTGGGTCTACGTACTAAGTGCTCTAACCACTGAGCTACGTCGAAGTTCAATCCACAGCACCGGACTGAATCCTCCCCACCTCTAGTGTTTTTCCCTTTGTGGTCTGACTCCAAGTTCGACATATAATGGCAGTTGACTTAATATATTATGTCAACATACTGTATTTGTCGAACTTTGAGTCAGGCCACAAAGGGAAAAACACTAGAGGAGGGAGATTCGATCCGGTGCTGTGGATTAAACTTCGGCGTAGCTCAGTGGTTAGAGCACTTGGTACGTGGAAAGAAGGACCTAGGTTCGATCCCCGGCGCCGGAGTATAGTATTTAGTATTTAAATTCATTAATATGTCACATCAACGGACGTGTATACGTCACCAAACATCGTAAGATGAAGATTACATTTGTAAAAATTTCTTTCAACCCATAAGCAATGCTGACTAGATCAGACGCTAGGGACAGTACTCTATAACAGAGTCGCCAGTATGAAGGATAATTCCAAGCCTTTGGCGTGAGACGAACTCGATAGCTCAGTGGTAGAGCGCCTGACCGGAGAACAGGAAGTCGCAGGTTCGATTCCCGCTCGAGGTTGTGAAATTTTTCTTTCATACCATGGCAAGATTGTGACTATAATAGTATTTAAATTCATTAATATGTCACATCAACGGACGTGTATACGTCACCAAACATCGTAAGATGAAGTTTATATTTTCTTTAATTGGAAAATGAAATTTACGCTATGTTTATTATTGCGTATTATCAGCATGCGACAGTCGTCAGTTCTTAATACAAAGAATATAAATGGAGATGATGAAGTTTGATGTTCAGAGTCTTTTTAAAACACTATTGGAAACAAGATTATAAAACTGCTGCCGCAGGGGTGTATTCCTAACACCAGAACATAACAAAAAGTTCATATGAACATGGGTCCGCAAACCCTTTGTTAAGGAGTTATGAAAGAAATTCCTGTAGTGACCCCTGATTATGTAATTAACCTCAAACTTGCATTTTTCTCCACTTTCTTCATTACAGTTGGTCATGAGTGTCATGACATTTGTTTTGTTTTATCTGATTGCTACTTTTTCTGTTTTGTGTTATTCACAGTAACATTCATCACATCACAAGATGTATTCAGAAAATTAATGCAGCTTGTTGGTCTACACTTTAAGTGCAAAATCAAATATATTTTAAACATAGTACCGAAAATACGTGATTTTTTATCTTTTTACACAATAATAGCTAATAATAATAATAATAATAATAATAATAATAATAATAATAATAATAATAATAATAGCTAATAATAATAGTAATAACAATAATAATAACAATAATAATAATACTAATAAAAATAATAATAATATTAATAATAATAATAATAATAATACTAATAACAATAATAATAATATTAATAATAACAATAATAATAACAATAATAATAATAATAGTAATAATAATAACAATACCTACTACTTACTTACTGGATTTTAAGGAACCCGGAGGTTCATTGCCGCCCTCACATAAGCCCGCCATCGGTCCCTATCCTGAGCAAGATTAATCCATTCTCTATCATCATATCCCACCTCCCTCAAATCCATTTTATATTATCTTCCCATCTACGTCTCGGCCTCCCTAGAGGTCTTTTTCCCTCCGGCCTCCCAACTAACACTCTATAAGCATTTCTGGATTCGCCCATACGTGCTACATGCCCTGCCCATCTCAAACGTCTGGATTTAATGTTCCTAATTATGTCAGGTGAAGAATACAATGCGTGCAGTTCTGTGTTGTGTAACTTTCTCCATTCTCCTGTAACTTCATCCCTCTTAGCCCCAGATATTTTCCTGAGAACCTTATTCTCAAACATCCTTAACCTATGTTCCTCTCTCAACGTGAGAGTCCAAGTTTCACAGCCATAAAGAACAACCGGTAATATAATTGTTTTATAAATTCTAACTTTCAGATTTTTTGACAGCAGACTAGATGACAAAAGCTTCTCAACCGAATAATAACAGGCATTTCCCATATTTATTCTCCGTTTAATTTCCTCCCGAGTATCATTTATATTTGTTACTGTTGCTCCAAGATATTTGAACTTCTCCACCTCTTCTAAAGATAAATTTCCAACAATAATAATAATAATAATAATAATAATAATAATAATAATAATAATAGTAATAATAGCAGTAATAATAATAACCATAACAATAACAATAGTAGTAGTAATAATAATAATAATAATAATAATAATAATAATAATATCTGACCTGTGAGGTGTACTGCGGCAATCTGTGTAAACTGGCACTGAAGAAAATATCGTCCCTGTAGAAGGGTCTGACCCCGATCTCCCTGGACCTCGAGCTGCATTCAGACGTCGTCCTGTTCCGCTTCCCAGCCTTCTTGGCTGCCTGGATCACCGCCGCTCTGTCTCCGTTCCCCAACATCTCCGTGTTCTCGTCTGATCCCCGCCTCTCCTCCTGCACTGGCTTCAAGAGCTCGGTGAAGGTAGCCACCTTTTTCATATTCACATCTTCCGGCACAGAGGCCACAACCAAGATGGCCTTCCCGTCCTCCTCCTGGCCCGAGTCTGGGTACGAGGGCACGCTCAGCCTCTTCTGCGACTTGGGCGGGGATGTGTCGCTCATCTGACTCCCGTACAGGACGTTGGTCTGCAGGTTCAGCGAGTGGCTGGACAGTCTCCGGGAACTGGCCAGTGCGGTGGTGCTTCTGGCGAGCACTTGTGCGGCAGTAGGGTACATGTTGTTGTTGCTGGTCTTGAGGAAGCGGCTCCTGGGCCCAGGTCGCGGCTCGGCCGTCATGCTGGTGTTATCCGCGAAACTCGCCAATGATTCACATTTTCTCATTTGGTCGTCTCGCGCCATCTTAATCCGGAGCAAAAGTGGCAACTGTTCGGCGGATGATTTTTTCTGGTCGTCACCGTCAACAATTCCGATGTCTGCTCGTTCTACAGCTACCTTAACAGGCTCCAACGGCCTGAAGAGAGTCCCGAACACAGCGCAGTTCAGGACCAAGCCTACGGAAGAGAATAAGCCGTCATTATTGTTAATATTGTTAATAAAATACAATCTTAGTTCTTCCCTGAAGGAGTAAAAAAACTCGAGAATATGCATTTCCCATTCAGTAAAATGAGCCGGCTGAAAACAGTGGTTAGCAAGTTTTTTATAAACGTAATTATACCTGAAAAGGGAATCTTGCACATCAGGTAGAAGTTCTCTTTTTATTTTTCACTCAATTATACAGAGTGATTCAGTAAAAGCAGGCAAAAATTAAACGGGAAATAGAGGATGCTTTACCGAACATATTGAAATAGGAAACTTGGGTCTGCAAAGCCAAATTAAGACGAAGTCAGTTTCGCTGCAAATATCTGGGTCGACACTGTAGACTACAATACCATCTCATTGGACCAAATCTTCTAGCTGCATGCCTGAACTACCACACATATGCATGTAGGCCATCTTACATTTCGTGCAGAGTTTTGCCTGAGTTGTTGGAAGAATGCCTCACTTCTGTGTAGATGTTCGCAACCATCTGAATGATACATTTTCTGGTCGCTGGATTGGAAGAGGAGGCCCTATTATAATACCACGCGAAATCACTCGACATAAATCCACTCGATTATTAAAAAAAATTACTTTTTTATAATAACTCATTGAACACGGACATGGAATTAATTACCGGGATTGTAGCCAACTCTAATGTGATTAAAAACACGCCGAGGATATTTGAAAAAATGCGGCAGAATCTCGGACGCCGATGTCATGTTTGCATTGCGGTTGGTGACCATCAATTTTAAGGAAATATGAGGTACGAAATGGTACGTAATTAGGTTTGTAAATGATATGAAAAAAATATTAAAATATGTATAAGTAATAGGTGTAAATGTAAATAAGAAATGTAAATTAAATAGAAACAGTAAGAGATAGCGATAGATATGTTAAAATTTATATCTCAATCTGGTTTTGCAAATCCCAAGTTCGCTATATCAAAGTATTCACTAGAGCAGATCCCATTTTCTGCGTAATTTTTGCACGCTTCTGGTGAATTACATGCATGACAGGTTGATGCTTAGTTGCTGCGAGATAATTTTTGTTTTCCCTGGCAAGAAGAAATTCGTCTGAGATTTATTGTAATATTAATGTCATAATATTGTGTTACTAAACATGTCTTGTATTTTTGAATTCATAAGAAAATTTTTCTTAATAATGGGATAAAGAAAATGGGATGTCAAGTAAAAAAAAAAAAAAGGAAAAAAGATTTCCGACATGTTCTTTTGTTTCAGTGTAACCAAGGAACAGGCCTACATTAGAAGACACTAGAACCATTTGTGCCGTTTGTGGGAACACCATCGGACAAAGTACGGTACGAAAATGGTTTTTCTTATTTCAAAGATATCCATTTTAACATAAATGATTCTCCACGTTCAGGAAGAGCATCCGAAATTGAAAAAGGGCGTTTAATTCACGATGATCCACGTCAATCAACACGGAATTTCGTCAACATGATGAAATGTGATCAATCAACCATCGCGCGACATTTGCATGTCATGGGCAAATCTAAAAATTTGGATAAATGATCTTCAGGCCATACATTTTTGTTTGAAATTTTTGGTTAGAGACATTATTCTGGAGGTGGTATCTATGAAAATTTCCAGGACAAATCATCTACTGTATGTCCATATTGTTTCATTCATGATTAACTCGTATAAAAATTATTAAAGAAACAACTCTTTTAATCCGACCTATTAATTTATAGTATCGGTATATAAATATATAATTCCCGAATAAATTAACACGTTAATGTTCATTATGAGAAGAGTCCGTTCAAAATAACCTTGGGAGTCAAAGTGTCGAAAACGACCTTTTCAGTTAGTAGGGACCATAAAAACATGTGTTTGCGTAAGACTTTGAAAATTATTTTTGCAGATCACATAAGTTGTATAGGCCTACTTACATTTCATAATTCAGAAAAAAATGGAATCAAATGTAAATCTGAATGCTAATCTTATATCTCATATAATCCAATGGAATAAACCAAGCCCAATCAAGTGAAATCAAGCCAAATACAACATAATCAAACCAATAAAACTCAAACATTATTTCACTAACTCTAATCCAAACCAACGAAAAATAAAATCTTAACTAAATGCAATTAAAACAAACGAAAAAAGAAATCAAACCAATTTAAATCAAAGAGAATCAAACGAAACGAGTAAAATCCAGTTCAACTGAACCATTCCTAACCCAATAAAATCCTAACCGACCAAAACAAACTTAAAACAACCTAATTCCGACTCGACGAAATAAAATCCAAACCAATCCATCCCAAACGAAACAATTCCATTCCAATGAAACCTAATCCAGCTGAATCCAATTCAATCACAACCAACACATCCTACTGTAACCTTATCTAATCAATCCAAACCGATGTAACCTAACCCAATCATTCCAAAAATCAATTCTACCAACTCAAACATACATTTGAATTCAATCCAATCATATCCAACTTATTCTTACATTATCTAACCCATAAAATCCGACCTAATCCAGCCTAATCTATCATAAACAAACCAATTCTATCCGACTCAAACCTAACAAATTCGAATCAAAACCAAACCAATTTTAATTTTATCTTACCTAATCCGAGGTGATGTAATATAATTTAACTATAAACCAATCCATCCTACTCAAGTCTAACTGATTCTAATCCAATTCGTCATTCTAATTTTATGTAATATATCCTATCCAATCCGATCTGATATGACATAACCTAACCTAACCATTCTCACTAAATACTTCCATTATAACATATTTTAATACCATTGTTCACTTTCCCGGCACTGTGCGCCTTGAAAGTGTTGATATTCAACGTCACTCTTTTTGCGTATGAGTGGTACAAATACATTTTTTCATGCTAAAGAAACTCGAAAGCAACCAACGTGAAGGAGAGATACAGTATGTACAATAAATATACAGTATTTTTCAAATATATTATTTTAGTTCTATATTTACAGTATTTGTATATATGAAAATACAACTGTATTATTCAAGTACATTTTCAGAACAAATTTTGAGCTACATTTATATTTCCATATTGCAAAATGACATTTATACTTTGTATATATTGGGTCACCTTGTCACACTGTTAAAAGAGTGAAAACCTTTCTGAAGAAACAGTCTTTTGCCTTAGCCCGGAAATTATCCGGATTTGAACCCAATCAAGAATTTGTGGGGACTGGAGGAAAAAGAAATACCTAAACTGTGTATTAAAAGCAAAGTAATTGATAGTAGTACGCCACGCAAAGTTGAGAATTGTATTAAAGCAAAAGCGGGACCCATAAAATGTGAAGACTTCACATGGACTTAAATAAACAGTATTCTGTCATTTTACAATATGAAAATCTAAATATTTTTCAAAATGTGTTCTCAAAATGAAGTGGAGACAATATCTGTAAGCTGAATTACTTAGAGCGAGATCTATATGAAGTTATAGGCCTACTCTGTACGACTGGCTGATTTCGGATTTAATGATTTTTTCAAAAGAAGATGAAGATACAGGGTGGAAGTGAAATAATCCTGCAGATTAAAAGGGACGATAGGGTACACTTAAACGAATCGAAAAACTATATTACGTTTCATGATTAAATGCACAGTTAATTAGAAAAATAAGTCGGAAATTTCAGCAATCTGGCAACAACCCGCTAACACAGTCCTTTTTATTCATGTAATACAGATATAAGAGGTCAACGAAATTAGATCTGTTTCTCTACGCGAAGCTCTTCCTCTGGCTACAACGTTGCAATCTGCTCGCATCGTTCAATGCTTGAAATTAGTACTTACTTACAAATGGCTTTTAAGGAACCCGCAGGTTCATTGCCGCCCTCACATAAGCCCGCCATCGGTCCCTATCCTGTGCAAGATAAATCCACTCCCTATCATCATATCCCACCTCCCTCAAATCAATTTTAATATTATCCTCCCATCTACGTCTCGGCCTCCCCAAAGGTCTTTTTTTCTTCCGGTCTCCCAACTAACACTCTATATGCATTTCTGGATTCGCTCATACGTGCTACATGCCCTGACCATCTCAAACGTCTGGATTTAATGTTCTTAATTATGTCAGGTGAAGAATACAATGCATGCAGTTCTGCGTTGTGTAACTTTCTCCATTCTCCTGTAACTTCATCCCTCTTAGCCCCAGATATGTTCCTAAGAAACGTATTCTCAAACACCCTTAATCTCTGCAAATCTGGCTTTCAGGTAGAAGCTCCCTGTGAAGTAGGCTTGAATAATTTCAAGGGAAAAATTGTTCCGGGGCCGGGCATCGATCCCGGGACCCTTCACTTAGCGGACGAATGCTCTACCCACTGAGCTACCCCAGGAACTATACACGACATCCTTAATCTCTGTTCATCTCTCAAAGTGAGAATCCAAGTTTAACAACCATACAGAACAACCGGTAATATAACTGTTGGGTTTTAAATTAAATTTACACGAAAACCGTCCACGCAATTTAAATACGCCACAGGGATAAATGATTATTTATTAGATTTTCTATTGCTATGAGCAAAAAGCATGATCCTACTCGCAATAGGTACTAAATAAGAGGATGTTAAACATTTGGAAAAAAAATATATTTCTGAAAAACTATGAACTTTCTACCAATATGATATTATATTACACTTTTTTCTTACATACAGTATTAGCTATTCGTTCTGAAAATCTGCAGGGTTATTTCACTTCCAACTTGTACATTGGAGACATACTACGATAATTGCCACATAACTCTGCTTACTTCTGTATATTTCATACTTTTCAAGGTACACAGAAAATAAAAGGAATGGGTTTGTAACTTTGACGCCACTGTAGTCTAGTGGCTAGATCGCTGAACTTATAATCCTATAGACCCAGGTTCGATCACCGGTGTATCCCCGATTTATAACTTGTGTTGCGCAAGCCGTGGTCCAGGTAACACAGTGGTTTCCTCCAGGATCTCCGGTTCCCTCGTCTCGTCTCATCTCATCTCGGATGTAGATTATCCTTAAGTTGATAAAATTGACTTATCATATTATACCTGTGAGTTACAGATATAGTTGTATTTTCAAATATAAAATTGCAGTAAATGTAAAATTAAAATAAAGTGTTTCAAAAGTTGTAGTTGATTTTATTAATGTTGTAGTGTAATAGCACAATCTAGTATTTACAGTCACGAAGCTCAATACGCAGTAAATATGCATCCATAGATAGTTGTTAACCACTAGGATCGCTAATATCGCCTCATTACAGACAATGCGAAATAGTACCGGCACAGTCTAGTGTTCCTAGCACCCTCACAACTCAAGCTTCGCGACTGTATATACTAGACTGTGGTATAACAATAGTGTAGTGTTCGTACCTGCCTGGATTAGCAGGGCACCCCTCCAGCCGTACCACTGCACGAGAGCGGTGCAGAGGGGCGCCATGAGGAAGGTGCCGATGCCCGAGCCACAGACGGCGATGCCCGTGGCCAGGGCGCGCCACTTCTCGAAGTAGAACCCCACGGCGATCACGGCCGGCACGTACACCAGCCCGAAGCCGATGCCTGCAATCAAGACAGACGAGAACTCAGAAGAAATGGAAAATTACCTAAATTAATCCATCATTATACATTCAGATAGTCACGGTAACATGATCAGATTTTTTAAATGAAGTCAACATTGGGTATATAACACCAAGTAAAAGATAAAAGGTAAAGTAGACAAATGTATCCCCTTTAGACGCCTTGAAGACACAAGGTGGCGTGGAATTACAGTTTCATGCCTTCATAAGAATGGCAAGGTACGCAATTTTACAGGAGGCCGAACGGACCTTGAGGCCATTCTGAAGTTTTCGCAACTATAAACATCCTTTCACCATCAATCGGACTGCTGCGAACAATCGGAGAAAGATACTTAGAGAAAAATTAAGAATTGTGTGTAGTATTTGTGGATCTACAAAAGGTTTTGACAGAGTGGATTAGAATAAACTGGTGAAGAAAATTGGTGTGGATTGGAAAGAAAGAATGCTGTTCAGTAATCTTTATATGAAACGAGTCAAAGTCAAGACAGGAGAAGAAATATCAGAGGAAAGTGGAATAGGGAGACGAATACAACAAGGATGTCTTTATCACCTACCCTGTTCAACATCTACTTGGAGAACTTAGTGAAGAACTATTTTGAGAACATGGAAGGAGTGATAGTAGGAGGAAGAAGAATAAAGTGCTTAAGATTTGCTGATGACATAGCTTTGTTAGCAGAAGAGATGATAGTACTAAGGGATATGCTACTGGAGTAAAGTGACAGCTGTGAGCAGTATGACACGAAGATAAATGCAAACAAGACGACCATAGTTGTCGGAAGAAAAATAAAGAACGTCTTCTTCTTATTCTTCTTCTTCTTCTTCTTCTTCTTCTTCTTCTTCTTCTTCCACGTCCCTCATACATTTAAATGCCATAAAGAATGTAAACATGCAATTTCTAAATGAGGCAGTAGAACAAGTGAACATCTTCAAATGCTTGGGATGTACTGTAAGTAGCAATATGGAACGTTTCAACTTTATCACAGAGAAGAGATTACAATGCTTTACAGTTTTTATATAAATTAATAAATAATAAAATAGATGGTATTAATATACATGAAAATACTTCTTATTATGTTCCATACAATGCTTCTTACAAATACCATAATATTTTTTATCACAAAAGTAAATAAAACTTCATACTGTTATTGTTCTATTTATAGAGTTCTACGAACTTATAATAGATTGCATAGTTTAGGAGAAATAGATATATTTTATATGAACCTTAAACAATTCAAACACACTTGTAATCAATTTCTTAAAATGATATAGCTTATATTACATTCTGTTGTTTTGTATTAGGATTATTATTGTATTAGGATTATTATTTCATTGATATTAACTTTCTTTTAAGATTTATATTTATTTTATTTTGACTTTGTTGTTCCTGTATATCTTTATATTTTTTGTTTCTTGTATTTATATCATTATATTGTCTTTGTCACCTTAACTTTGCAAATATATAAAATATGTGTATTTAATAATTAATATCTTAGTAATAAGTGAACATTGCAATTGGTTTGCCTGTTATGTTCACATTTTAAAATAAAATAAAATAAAATAAAATAAAATAAAATAAAATAAAATAAAATAAAATAAAATAAAATAAAATAAAATAAAATAAAAGGAAGATAGCAATGATAAAGGAAGCTTTTAATAGAAAAAAGTAACTACTTCTGCAGATCTCTGGAAAAAGAACTAATGAAGAGACTAGTGAAGTGCTTTGTGCGGAGTATGGCATTGTATGGGGCAGAAACGTGGACATTATGACGAAATGAAGAGAAATGACCAGACAAAATAATAAATTAAGTTGTACTAGAAAGCGTGGGTGAACAAAGAGTAATGCTGAAACTGATAAAGAAGAAAAAAAAAAAAGAAATTGTCACTGGCTAAGAAGTAACTGTCTACTGAAGGATGTATTGAAGGAAAACGTTCGGAGCAGAAGAAGATATCAGATGATATACAACATTAAGATATATGGGTAGTATGTAGAGACGAAGGGAGTAGATTGGAGAATGCTGGGTTTGATGTTACTCCACGATAACGCCCGTCCGCACTTTGCTAACCTGACATAAAACACTATCCAGAATTTGGGTTGGGAATTCATTCAGCACCCACCTTATTCACATGATCTTGCGCCCTCAGATTTTATTGATGATTAACTTCTCTCTTATGTGTATCTGATGTGTTTAATAAAGTTATGCAAAATCGCTACAGAATAATGCACCAGCCTACTACTTCTTGTTTACTGGGTATCTTACATTTATGGGCCATCGTGTATTTGGATTATGGTATTCTCTGCCTGATTGTATTCTTATGTTGTTTTATATAAATCTCCAAATACTGACATGATGTCCACAAACCACTTTTTAAAATTTAGAGTGAAAATCTTTGACTACAATGTCCACCTTGATAGAAATTCCACATAGATGGGTATCTTGACAGTGTAGCTTTTAGAAAAGAATGTTGAATAATCTCTGTACATACTATTGGACATTGACTTCTGGACAGTTCTGTATATTGGACATGTTGATTGTGGATATTTCTATGTATTAGACATTTTGACTTGCGGACATTTCTATAGTCTATATAGAACATTTTGACTAGTGGACTTATTGGATTGGACGTTTTAGTTGTGGATATTTTTATAGTGGACTTTCTGTATATTGGACATAGTGCTGTAGACGAAGTGACTTGGAATGATTTTAATTTAAATGTTGGTTCTGATGTTTGAGGATTCATATAAAATATAGAAATAAATATTAATTAGGTATATTTTATTTAAGTGTAGTCCTATGCACGAAACATCAGTTCAAGGACATTACACTACCATTTGGTATTCCCGTTTTTACTTATTGTGATCAATATAACAGAAGTGGATAATTTAAAAAGCAAAAGTTTGAAACTCCATTACGTATTCTCATCATATTTGCCAAGCACTTCATACTGCCACTGACGGCTGTGACGTGTAACAGGAGAGGTACCATTATGTGTAGTATCGTCACAGTAGTGGAGTGAGAATAACCTTATCTCTTATCGTTATTTGAAATACCCATCCTTGGTCTAAAGCAGCGGAGACCAAGGTGGGTGTCGTGATTACATCGTGTAATCACAGACATTCAAACGGGTACGAGGAGTTTCCTGTACATTTCTGTGCGTTTCATTCACGTACTGAAAGAAAGCAGTGGCGTTATCATGTCGCTCTACAAACTCTATCTCTACAAGCAGTAAGAGGTGGTTTCGTAAAGAATGAGAAGGAGAACTTTTTTGTTGTTCTGTCGGACAAAATGTAATATGTTTACTTTGCTCAACGGTTCAATTAGGAGTATATATAGAAACATTAATTGCCATGCTGAATAATGTATTATTATTATTATTATTATTATTATTATTACTATTATTATTACTGACCACTAAGTATGTGTTTCTATCGTTCTTCTGTACGTGCATGAATACTGATATTTTTAGATCTTCTCCGTAGAAGGATAAAATTATTAGGTTTTATCTCAATTTTAGTCTTCTTAAATCTTTAGTTATTCATTTAATAATAATATTGTAGAAAAACCGATTCAATATTATGTGCCAACGAACTGTTAAACGCCAGGAATTGATATATCTTAAATCATACCCAGAAAGAGAAAGATGAGATAAATAAATGTAAAGAAGTCGGCTACCTAATGAGGTTTGAAATATCTCGTGCTCTAAAGCATTTTAATAGAACAGAATTTCTCAAAAGAGTAATGATTAAAATAGCTTAAATAACTTGTTCATAAGAAGTTTTTAATTTTGAAAAACTACGAATTTCTCGACCAAGTATCGAGAGAAGAATTAAAAAAATTCCTGGTTATATTCAAAAGGAAGGTTAAAAAAAGAAGCAAGAAAAATCGTATATTATTCACTGGCTCTTGATGCCAGCAGTGACATTACTGATACAGCAAAGCTTGAGATTTTTATCCGCGGGATTGATCAAGATGTTAATACAGGAACCAGCACTGTTTGTAGTTTTCATGTCAACTACCTTTCCTCCGTCTCCTTACTTCATAGGCTGTCTGTCGCATGTAATCACTGCAGCTCGAGTTTTGGTCACCGCTGATCTAAAGACTCTAAACTCTGAATGAGGCCATAGATAGAGAGTAACAATACGAAACAAGCGCTAGGTAGAGTATTCAGGAGGAAAGAAATGAGATCGAGGCCCATCCAGCATCGTTATGATTTTAGACAGCAACAGTAAGTAGCGAAATCCGGCTTTGAAAGCCACATATAACGGCTTGAAGAGATGATAATGCTACCCACGTTAATCCCGAACTGTTTGTGATCGTTCATCTCTGTCTAGGCACGTGAATGCGAGACCCTGCTGGTCGATCTTGGTCTTCTATGGGTTGTCGTGCCAAGTATTTATTTATTTATTTTAGATGTTTTCTATAAAAATTTCGGTTACTAAGCCGAAAACACGTGCAATTTACTCATGAAATGCGGTAGTGAAAGCAGTGTGCTCTTTCAATCTGGTTGAAAACTAACAATAAATGTGGAACTTCTGATAAGTCGGTTGAGGGAACTTCTGCTCAAATCAATTACAAACATTCTCTCGTTTAATGAGATAGACATATGAACTGAATGATTTATGAATGCAGAGAAAAAAAACAAACTGGTTATACAACTTCTGTCGTAAGAACTGATCTTGAAACTCCGCGAAAAACATCTGAAGGTCGAGACAAGTCTCTGGTTCAGGAAATATTCGCTAGTTCTTAATGTTTTTATTTTCGTTTTTTCTATTGCGTGCAAGTTTGTCACCACATGGAAAGAAGTGCAAGTGTTTCAAGAGACGCGAGATAAAAATCTCTCACATTATTAGTCTACTAAACATACTGATGTTACGTTACTCAACTTAAGTTGCGAGTGGAACTTGGAGCAAACGCAAAATCATTGAACTAAGAAAAACCTTACTTTTTTGTAATTGTTATTAAATATAACGACGCTGTATTAATTTCATGGTTATCTATTGTCTATTGTCAATGGAATTCATGATTACGAAATGGTATTTCACAAGAAGAGTCTATGGATTCATAATGGATCTGATTCACCTGAAATTCAACTTTTAGTTTAATAAAATCTTGGAAACTCAACCAGGTTATAAATCCAAATGAGATTCAAACTCATGTCCGAACTAGACTCGAAATGAGTTCAATTTTTCATCTCTAATGTCGGTGCTTCCTATGAATTTAATTTATGACCAATTAATGCTACATTTCCCCTGGCCTTTGACGGATAAAAGCCATCTTATTACGATAGGAATGATCTTGAATTTAAAATCAAAACGAAATTAACAGATAACAGATGTCTGTAAATTTTCGTTTCTAAACAGAACTATAAAAAACTGGAATGAACTGCCTGGAGTTACTTTTGAGTGCTTTCCTTCCCCTGGGAAAATTTAAAAGTAATGTTCCTTTTTCCTCCTAAGTGAAGCATAATTTTCATATTTTGTATGTAAAAATATAATTGCTGCAACAACTTTAATTCGAGATCAGTAAAAAATGGAGCTAAAATTTTGAGAAAAAAATCAGGATATAATTCACTAAAATTGATATATTTCAGTCACTTTTAAAGGTAAATTCCAAATTTCTGTAACATTTCATTTCTGAAAGCATATTTTAAAAAATATGCTTAACACAATTTTGATATTGGATTTCAAAATCTTAGGTTAAACAATTAAATTTTAATACTAAATTTTAGACACGAATTTAAAATAATATGCAGGCATATTTTTCAAACGCAACAAAATAAGAAATATATATTCAGTAGTAAATGTTTCGTAATGGCCTAAAATATGTGTACCTAATTTTGCGCATTTAAGGTTAATAGTTCAGAAGATACGTAACTTTTTGTATAGAATAAAGCAAAAAATTGGAGTTACGAGAAATTGCAATCAAAGTTTAGTGTCATTAAAAAACTCTTTGCATCAAAGTTTTAAAAATGGCGCCACAGCAGAACACCATAAATGTGTATTAAATTTTATGCAATGCATTTTTTACATATCAAAGAATATTTTAAAGAAAGAAAAAACTGAAAAAAGATGGCTTTATGGATAACTGTATTCAAAGTTTAATGTCATTAAAAACCCTGTGCATTAAAACTTTAAAAATGGCGTCAGAGCAGCTGACAAAGCGATAAATTCGTATTAAATTATATGTAATGTATTTTTCATATATTAAAAATCATAACTACAGCAACATAGACACTAACATGAAATGCTACACATCCAGCCATGAAACCAGAAATTTAACACTCCAGAACAATATGAAATTTACAAACATACGAAGACACACTCACAGCACATCCTGGACAGTCAACTGAATTTCAAAACGCACACTTTTTCGATACAATCATGAACACACTCCACCACAACAGGAACCAAGAAGATAGCGCTGTACCTCACTAGGCTTCAATGATGGACACCACGTCGAAATTACACCTTTTCCAGTTGTATTTCAGAAAATATCAATTGTATTTCAGACTTGTCATTTGCATTTCAGATTAGTCAATTCAATTTCAGACAGTATCAATTGTATTTCAGAAAACATCACTTGTATTTCAGAGTTGTCAATTTAATTTCAGATTAGTCAATTCAATTTCAGATAGTATTAATTGTATTTCAGATTTGTCAATTGTATTTCAGAAACTATCATTTGTATTTCAGAAGTTACGGTTGGTACCTTATTCTCCAATGTTAAATCCAATCGAGATCATTTGGTGTAAAGTGAAGACGTACGTAAAAACCCATCTTGGAATTCCTAACGTCATGGCTCATGGTGTTGTAGGCTAATTTACCTACTGTAGAGAGTAAAATATTATTGATGAAGCAACACACACAATGTTGTTGATGGTGTTTGTGCTCGTGCAGTACAACACAGTACAATTCATCAAGCTGCAGCTTTAGCTATGGAGAATATGTCTGTCGGACGCTAAAATGCGATAAAGTTGAGGATTTTTTAATTCATTTTCCATTTTTTTACATGTTGCAATCTCAAGTGGGCCTACATTTGTTATTTTATGAAATAAAAGTGACCATCTAATCTTAAATGCATTGCTTATTTTCTGAAATACATTTGATATCATCTGAAATACAATTGACAAATCTGAAATACATTTGATACCATGTGAAATACAATTGACAAATCTGAAATACATTTGATACCATGTGAAATACAATTGACAAATCTGAAATACATTTGATACCATCTCAAATACAATTGACAAATCTGAAATACAATTGATACTATCTGAAATTGAATTGACAAATCTGAAATACATTTGATAATTTCTGAAATACAATTGATATTTTCTGAAATACAACTGGAAAAAGTGTAGTCAGTCAGGTAAATCTTATAATATTAGCACAGTAAACAAGTGATAACGTTAATCAGTATTAAAGAGTATTTTAAAGGATTTTTTTTTTAATTTACTGCGCTTTCACCATATTATTTAACCATCCTCTACCGTAAAGTTGATATATAATTATTAAGCTCACATGTAAAATAAATTAAGTCGACTTGTACTGAATTAGTTTAACAAATTGGGTTTATTTTAAATTATGTTTCCGCTTCCTGTATTTAGGATGCTTATTTTATTTATATTTTCATATTAATTGATGATGATTGATTATTATTATTATTATTATTATTATTATTATTATTATTATTTTATTTTTTCTTTGGTCACCGGCGTAGCTCAGTCGACTTAGACGCTTAACTGCTGATCCGGGATTGCGCTCGGGTATGGGTTCGATTCCCGCTGGGGCTGATTACCTGGTAATGCAAATGTAAGGTAATCTATGGCGAATCCTCGACCTCATCTTGCTATCACCATTATCGACGTTAAATAATCTAGTAGCTGATACAACGTCGTTAACTAACCAACTAAAATGATGATTATTATTATTATTATTATTATTATTATTATTATTATTATTATTATTATTATTCTGAATTGTAATTACATTATGATAACATTCTTTTGCCATTCCTGCCGGTTGTTTACCCATTTGCAGTGTGAATAAATACATTGTATGGTATACAAAATATATTATTTTCTCCAGCCATTACTGTTCATATCCATCATCATTAAAGCATCAGTTCTTCGCAACATTTTCTCCGATTACATCCGTCTGTTGATGACAGGTCCATCGCACTTCCCACTTCCCGGTGATTCATTCCATAGCCTGGTTAATGATCTCACAGCCCTGCATCCGTGTGGCGTGATCGTATTATCTTCACTTATTCTTTATTACTCATGACTTCACTTAACCCCGCTTTTCTTCTCATTGTTACATTTCTACGTAACCCAACCATGGAACTCTAGCAGATAATTTTACATAATCTAATTCTGTAGCTGAACGTGTTACTATTCCTTAAGGGGTTATGTACAGCTTACAGCAGTAAAATTTTTGCAAATATACAACATTTTTTTCCTCCATTACTGTATCTTGTACAATAATGAAAATTGGTATGTGTAAAACACTATCCTTCTGCTATATGAAAATAGTATTTTTACGATTTAAAAAAATTATTATTATTCTTTTTTCAAAATTCATAATGGTGGTAGTTCACTGTGCAGTGATGAGGCGTTTCTCTCGTAACTCATAAACTTGTTAACTTTATCATGTTCTCTCTCTTTTATTTTATTGCTGAAACTCATGTTTACAATATCATGCTCTTTCAACTACATTCCTTCATAAAAAATATTTTTTTTTTTTATTTTGTGTTAGAAGAAAATACTGATATGTGACCATTTCTTAAATGAATTAATTTTTTTATCAGACAATCTATCAAAGGTAGAGAAGTGATTTTGCATCATATTGTAGATATGACATGCATAAATACACACAAAAAATATCACGACAAAATGTTGGATAGGTTTTGAGTTATGTGGGAAACGCTCCATCACTGCACAGTGAACTGAAAAAAAAATCGTAAAAATATTTTTTTCACATAGCAGAAGGGCAGTGTTTTACATATATTAATTAAATGTACAAGATACAGTAATAGTTTCACATAGCAGAAGGGCAGTGTTTTACATATATTAATTAAATGTACAAGATACAGTAATGGAGGAAAAAATGTTGAATATTTCCAAAATTTTACTGCTGTAAGCTGTACCTAACTCCTTAAGTTACAATTTCCATGCAGAATATTTTTGTTCCTCAGAATGCGTTCAACACATACAGAATGAGGCATCTAAATTTATCACCTTGAATGTCTTCTAAGTGAGTGTCACTATTTATGTGCCTTCCATGAAATTAAAGGATAGACAAGTCACAGGTTTAGCTCATACGAGATTTTTGAGAATTATAGGAAAATGTGTTTTCATCACAAAGTTATTTTAAAATGTAACAATATTTATATTCATAGAAAAAATGACCTGGACAAAACAAGAATGACAATGATCTTTGTTATACTTATATAACGCTAATAGTTCCCGAGATATTAAAGAAAAAGTTGTTGCACAAAAAAAAATTACGGCGATATCAGTTTTATAATAGGATATGGTATCTTCAAACTTCAGAGTCTCTTGTTTGCCGCATAAGGTTTTCTATTTGATCATTGTGTAAACCCCTGCTTATGTTGATACTTTGTTTCGGTGCCTATGGATAGCACCGAAGCTCCAAGTCATTGCTATATATTTGTTTCAGTGGGTTATTTACAGCAGTAAAAATTTTGGAAATATTCAACACTTTTTTCCTCCATTACTGCATCTTGTACAATAATGGAAATTGGTATGTTTAAAATACTGTCCTTCTGCTATATGAAAAAAAGTATTTTTACGATTTAAAAGGAATTAATTATATATTTTTTAAATATTCAAAATGGTGGCAGTTTATTGTGCAGTGATGAAGCGTTTCCCTCATAACTCAAACTTGTTAACTTTTTCATGTTCTCTCTCTTTTATTTTATTTCTGAAACTCATGTTTACAATATCATGCTCTTTCAACTACATTCCTTAATAAAGAGGAGTAATATTTTTTTTAATTTTGTGTTAGAAGAAAATACTGATTATTGACCATTTTTAAATGAATTTATTTTTTATCAGACAATCTATCAAAGGTAGAGAAGTGATCTTGCATCATATTGTAGATATGAAATACATAAATACACACAAAAAAATTTCATCACAGAATATTGGGTTATGTGGGAAACACTTCATCACTGCACAGTGATCTGAATTTTGAAAGGAGGAAATGTAAATAATTTTTTTAAGTCATATTTACTCATTTTCGTTATTGTATAAGATACAGTAATGGAGGAAAAAAATGTTGAATACAGTATTTCCAAAATTTTATTGCTGTAAACTGTACCTAACCCCTTAACAATTCTGTATCAAATGCTAAGTCATTCGACGGAATTTGAAGGGCATATGGGAAAAAGTAACTCATTGCATTTTTTTTTTCAGATATAGCGATACTAACAACATTTGGACATTATCATGCGGACTTTCATTTGATGAAGACAAAGTGGGATAAAGGAGCTCCTTACAAGACATAAAACGCATTTGAAATCTTTCCGTACAAACGAAGAATGGGCTGACACTGATTGAAAAGCTCTCCTGTCAAGTTTACAAAGTGTTGATGAGTTCCTTTTTCTCGTGTGCCCTTCATTTGTGACAGCGAAATGATATTTGGCGAGGCGAGGCCGAGGATTTACCATGGGTTACCTGATATTCATCTTATAGTTGTGAAAGATCTCGGGAAATTCCTAACTAGGTATTACTCGACCAAGGCCAGTGGAGTCCTGCAGCCCGGAGCCGTGGCGCTCCTGCTCCTGCGTTCGTAATACCGCATCGCGATAGTTCACATTACGCCCGCGGCTCCACTCGCCTTGGTCGAGTAATAATCAGACCAAGAGGGAATCAAACCCAACCCGAGCGCAGCTCCGGACCAGCAGAAAAGGGTGCTTATTGCCTGAACTATTCTGGTGGCCCATGTGGTATTTCGTAGAAGAAAGTCGTGCTGGATAATGTAGGCCTACAGAAGATGATATTTAGAAATGCTGCAAAGCAGATATTATGATCCTAGTGCGTAGTTAAAGTAGGATAAATGCAGTACATTCTTGTAATTTGTACATCGAAAATGTCCCGAAGGATGTCAACCATCTCGATGAACGTTGTAAAAATCTCTTTCATCGTTTACTGAATGAATAACAAACACCTCGCAACTGTGTTCGAAATAAAGCAGCGATTGGAAGAAGAAGAAGAAGAAGAAGAAGAAGAAGAAGAAGAAGAAGAAAAGGAAGGAATTTAATGTTCTACCAGTCTTCTCTCTGTTACTGTACATATTTAAATTGAAAACCTGAATTGACAAATATCCCAAGTCCAAAATTTAACGAATTTGACTTTTTACCTGTATATAGCGTATTGTATTTTGCATTATGTTACCATCATATAAAAAGAATATCCCAAGTCCACTCTAAGCCTGTGTTTTTCAAACCTACAAATATTTATTGCAGTACTCTTGTATGATAAGTCTATGTAGTTTTCTTACTCTCTGAACAATTTACTTCAATGGACTTGGATGTTTGTCAATTCAGGTCTTCAATTATTTCTCGTGTTATCTGTACAGGAAGTGGTATCAGTCAGAGAAATGTGCTACGCATTCTTCATCGTCACAAGTTCCTTCCGTTATCACGTCCCTTCAATCAAGGAATACATGGACAAGATTTCGAGAATCGTGCAAAGTCAGTGAGCAATCAGACAGGATATTATATATTGTTATGTACTTTATTTACTGATAAAACGCTTCATTAGAACGTAAAAACCATGATCGGCAAAGATCCACTTGTACTTTTTCAATATGCCAAATCAATAAAAACATGCAATTACATGAAGTTCCGCAGTTTAATAATGACTGTGGTATTACACATGATGGTGGCGGTGGTTTCACTGATGTTTGTGATATTATTGATGATGGTAGTGGTGATGACAATAACTCACTGCAATCAAAATAAAGTACGAAGGACAATAAAATTACGTGAACTAGTGCCCTAAGGAAGCCTTAAAACTTGTCATTAGGATTAGTTCGATCTCCAAACCATTTGGGGTGCTATTCATAGACATTTCGCTAGCTGCGAGCGTGCTAAACAGGATTCATATCATATCGCTGACACTGGTTTATGAATACGAAAAACGTTAGTTCGCTGATCATCCACCCAAAGCCCGCGCTAAGAATGTCTGTGAATACGGCCCTAAGAATTTGGGACGCTCTGTAACGTCGCGGTTTAGGCGTAACGCTCTAATGCCGGAAGGTCGTTTATTCAATTACAGATGAGGTCATGAATATTCTCCATTAATCATCTAATATTTCCGGCCGCACTATGGTCCTGGGGTTTACTCAGCCTCTAACAAAAATTATTACAAATGGCATTTCTGTGTGAGTGAAGGCAGCTGGCACGTAGGACTGACATCCCTACTGCCATTAATGCCAACTGTACGTAAAGGTAGGAGCCTTAACTTTCTGCCACCCTGTGGGACTCCATGGTCTCCGATATTTACTTATGGCTTTTAAGGAACCCGGAGGTTCAGTGCCGCCGTCACATAAGCCCACCATCGGTTCCTATCCTGGGCAAGATTAATCCAGTCCCCAGTATCATATCCCACCTCCCTCAAATCCATTTTAATATATCCTTTTATCTACGTCTCGGCCTCCCAACTAAGACGCTATATGCATTTCTGGACCCACCCGTACGTGCTACATGCCCTGCCCATCTTAAACGTCTGGATTTAATGTTCCTAATTATGTTAGGTGAAGAATACAACGCGTGCAGTTCTGTGTTGTGTAACTTTCTCCATTCTCCTCCTGTAATTTCATCCCTCTTAGCCTCAAATATTATTTTACGCACCTTATTCTCAAACACCCTTAACCTATGTTCCTCTCTCAAAGTGAGAGTCCAAGTTTCACAACCATACAGTACAACCGGTAATATAACTGTTTTATAAATTCTATCAGATATTTTGAAAGCAGACTGGATGACAAAAGCTTCTCAATCGAATAATGACAGGAATTTCCCATATTTATTCTGCGCTTAATTTCCTCCCTAGTGTCATTTATATTTGTTACTGTTGCTCCAAGATATTTGAATTTTTCCATCTCTTCAAAGGATAAATTTCCAATTTTTATATTTCCATTTCGTACAATATTCTGGTTACGAGACATAATCATATAGGCCTACTTTGTGTTTTCGGGATTTACTTCCAAACCTATTCCTTTACTTTGCTTCATGTAAAATTCCCATGTTTTCCCTAATAATTTGTGAATTTTCTGGGATAACTGAATTTAATTTTTATTTCATTCATTGTATTCCATATACCAGCGGTTGTCAAACTTTATTTCAATGACGTATCACTATTTTTAATTTAGGACATTAGCTGTACCGCTAACAACATTTATAATGAAAAATCGTCAAGTGTCGCTCCCAGAGCCATAATTAACATTTCTGTTCTCCAATACCAATAATTGATTGCTTTATTTAGACGTATTTAATTAAAAAACAGTTACTATTTGAATTTCTGTAATGGAGTGTTTCATATAAGTATAGAAAACAACTGCTGTATCTCGTATATATTTTATTATAAGTTATATTTTTATTTTACACTTTCATTTACACCCAGCAGTGGTTCATGTGCCACCAGTGGTACGCGTATCATAGGTTGAGAACCGCTACCATAGATCTTACATTACTATTGAAACTTTTAGATGTGGAACAAGTCAAGAGTTATGAATTTTTTTTGCGATATGAGATAGGGTGAGGATTTAAAGAAGAATGAAATCGAATATTTCATGGTCGTGTTCTATATGAGAAATTTTTGCACGTTAGTTTTGTAGACTAGGCCTATACTGTAGTGTTTCTACGTGATAACACAACTTCCACGTTCGTTTTTTTGGTATATAACGCCAATTAACTTTTTACTAGAATCTATAGTATCTGATTAATACAATGGCTCGACGTATACCATAAATAGAGTGGTAAAATATTCGTGCAATTGAGAAAAATATTTAAAGAAAAGTGTATTAAATTCTTCTCTCCTTGTACGCTGCCATACTCCAAGTTCAGTGATAAGAATTTAGTTTGGCACTGAGTTCCTGGAACGTTCATCGTATTCATTCTGTGAAGTTTAAATCCTGAAGATGATGCTGCGCAATTTCCAGGAATTTATTATTGTTAAACATAAATTCTGTCTGAATTCTCCGAAACTTTAAAATTTCATAATTTTTTAGCTTCATAAATAGACATAAATTGAATTATAACTTGCTTTCGGTCCACGATCCTACAATTTCAAATAGCCTACATTCCAAAATTTATAGACCAATGGGTAAACGTTCGAGGATCAAGGGAAAGGTGGTGGAATGAGACCGTAACAGGTTACTAGGGTCTCATAACTGCCAGGAAGGAAAAGGAATCTGCTTGTGGCGTTCCAAACCAACAAAGTTAAAGGGCACATTTTAAAATGTATCTCGTCAGAAAACGTGTAAAATGACAGTACTTTTGAAATGCATTATTCCTTGATTATCTTGAATGCCCATTACTGAAACTGAAGGCACGGTCTACAACGCTTTAATATTACGCGTACTTATTACTTTACATTCCGCACGCAGTACGAAAGACTTCAGTTTCGAAAACTTACTACGTTTTGATTTTGCTATAAATATTTTACTTTGTAATGTAATAGTCTTCTTAGAGAATAATGTACCTCAGTGGAGAAATATGTATTACAGATTCTTTAAAAACGCTTTCTCATTCTTATGTATCTATATAGACTTGTTCGAACTCAGAATAAAAAAAAATCTTAAATACATCTTAAAATAACACTAAAGAATTTTTGTAATTCTTAAACTTTGTTACTTTTAAATACTCGTATTTAAGAAAGAATTTTCGAGAGATGGCTTAACGTTATTATATTTTCATTTCCTAGACCGCTTACGGAAATAATGTAACGCAACAGACATAGGCTACTGTACTTTCAAGGAATTTGAAATTTCTAACTTTCTTTCTTTTTTATTCTCTTCATCTGTTCCTTCTTGATCTAAGACTCAATAATAGGAAAGGTGCATGATTTAAGTATATCTTAAGATAACCGCTAGTTACTTTTAAATTGTGCTGTATTTTTCTAAAATCGGTTAAGAATTTTGAATTATTAAAAACTGTATTATCTAATGTTAGATAATGTCTTCTTACATTTATGTTTTTTTAGTTTATTATTTAGTGTCAAGTTATGAGTCTTTTATTCCACTACCTTAAGTTTTTTTTCTAACCTTTTTGGTATCTCTCCAGTCCTGCATTCAAATTTCATACATCCACACACACGTACACACAATACATTCGTGTGTGTAACTGTCTTCTCAGCTGTGTTTTTCCTATTTTTTTTTTATTTTTTCTTTCTTTTACCACTTAACATATATACAATCTGGAACCGGTCTGAGTAGTCAGTCGCCTTTAAATCACTTGCTTAAAAACTTGAAATTTCGAGTATCCTTGTACAAGAACCCCTATTTGTCATTTTAAATTTCGTCACGTTTCAGATGCGTGGTAGCGTTTGGCCTGGCATTATTTATTGAGCCAGGCAGACTAGTTTGGCCCACTCAGGTGGCAGTGGACTTGTTTGGAAGTTTGGGGCTGTGTCCTCACCTCCCAGGATCCCATACGAGAAGAAGAGGTAGGTCACACTGTTGGCGAAGCAGGAGAGAACAAATCCGACGCCCCCCAGAGCGCTTCCCAGTATGCACACCGTCCGGAACCCGTAGCGGTTGGCCAGCGCACTCACGAATGGGCCTGGAATACAGAGCAAAATTAACATATTTAAGTTTTATAGTTTGGCTGAGAGCAAAAGGCGAAATTATGTATTAGAGCAAAAGGCTTAATAATGATAAGTCACAGATAAGAACAAAATTGCACAGAAGTACAAAATAATTATATTAGACGTATTTTTATGTAAATTTATGTATATTAGTAGGCTAACAATAAAGTTTTGAGTTACGAAGAAATTTTATAGGAAAATAAATTCACAATTTATAATAGGCTATAAAAATAAACATAAAATTTAATACATCAAATAAAATAGTCAAAAAATTATCAAATATCAAACCAAATTAGGCAGAGTTATTAGTCTACATTTACATTCAAACTGAACACACTATAGCAAATTATGGTTACAAATCGGACAGAATCCGAACCTCGGCATCAAAATCTGGCACAGAAATTAAAAATGATCAGCAAAGAATAAAACCCTGCACTCGGGTTAAAAATACGGCTCCGATGTTCACAGTGAGGTTGTAGTGTTCGATGAGGACGAAAAAACTATGTAGTGAAGTAAAATTGGTCATTAAAATAACATTTTATATTATGACATGAATTACACAAACAAATTAAAATACTGTAGTAACTTACACAGGTATAAATACCTCTGACTGAGGTTCTGGCTGATATGTACATCTATTATCAGGCAGTACATCTCACTTGACGTTATGTATCAGAGGAATAACAATTACTTGTATGCATATGAAGTCTGATTAGTATAATATGTAGCTAGTCGGCGATGTATGCAATGAGGGCAATGGACTAAACAACAACAGATATAAAAATTCATGAACTGAAATGAAATAATAGTCCAAAGATCTTCTAAATTACGATTATAAATTAATTCGAATATTTTACTGATTCCTTAACTCTTACATTAACGAAATGTTGCTATATTTAGCCAATTTAAATTTCACATACGTTATGTCTCAATATATTTTTCGTAATCTACCAAGATATACGAGGCTTATTGTTTGATAAACCGGTGAGAAAAACAGTCTCTGCAATAGGTCAATTTAATCGAGGCGCAATACGTTAATACAAGTCTAAGGACCAAAATGAATAAAGAGCAAAAGCTCGAATTAAAGAAATAGATAATAAACAATTAATAAATACGTAATAAAATAAATAATAAATGAGGGACAAATAATTGTTAAAGAAACAGGCTACACAACAAATAAATAAATAAGCAAATAAGTAAGCAAGGAAGTAAATAATCAAATAAATATAGGTCATTCGTTATCTCGTGGAACCAAACTGATGCGTGGCCGTAGCTTAGAATATGGTGGGGGTCAGTGAGCTAGCTAGCTGCAACTATAAGAGGGTAGCTTCTCGGTCCACTTTCTTCTTCCCCTTACGCGCAAGTAGGTTTCACGAGACAAATATAAATCAGTAAAGTAAGGAAGCAAATAAGCAATATCCAATACTCAGAAGATTACACACGAATCAGACCTATAAATTCTTTTTAGGAATTATTACTATTAAATACGAGAAAAATTCGTACCGGCACCGGGAATCGAACTCAGGACCTCTCAGCTCTGCGCGCTGAGCGCTCTTACCAACTAAGCCATGCCGGGACACGATCCACGGCGCCGGCCGAACCCCTCTCGTAATGCTATTTTACGACCTTACTACCTGCACTTGAGACGATACACGTCATATGTGCAGGAGCGCATATTTAAATGACTTTGTGGCCATATTCAACATCAGTTTCATGACAACTGCTAACAGTTAATACATCAAATATTCATATGTATGAGGTCTCGCCCACCTCATTGAATATTAAACGACTAATATGAATTAGTCTATTTGTATTATTACTATTAAATACGAGAAAAATTCGTACCGGCACCGGGAATCGAACCCAGGACCTCTCAGCTCTGCGCGCTGAGCGCTCTTACCAACTGAGCCATGCCGGACACGATCCACGGCGCCGCAGAGCTGAGAGATCCTGGGTTCGATTCCCGTTGCCGGTACGAATTTTTCTCGTATTTAATAGTAATAATACAAATAGACTAATTTATGTTAGTCGTGTAATATTCAATGAGGTGGGTGAGACCTCATACATATGAATATTTGATGTCTTTTTAGGAAGTCTTGGAGTTTTTAATAACCAATATAAACAAAAAATTACACAAATGAAGATCGACATATTGGCATTATGATGTCAGATAATCTGAACTCTAAATATGTCGTCAATTATGCCTTCGTGTGATATTGTTTATTGTAGTGTGTGTGTGTGTGTGTGTGTATGTGTGTGTGTTGTTTTATTCTGAAAAGCCATTATTTCTCAAAACTGACGACGGATGAGTTTTGTAAAATAGGAAACATGTCTTCGGACAGTTGACTCAATAATAATAATAATAATAATAATAATAATAATAATAATAATAATAATAATAATAATAATAATAATGTTGATATAATGATACCTGTAATACCGATCGGACAGTGTAACATGAGAAGTAGTTTCTGGCATACTAGACCCTGATGTAACAGTTCAGTTGTAAGTAATGTCATCGTAAAAGCTGCAAATGCTACGTACTCATTATGTTTAATGTTGGCATTTATTATAGAGGCATTTTTTTCTCACAAATTGTCTCACCGTCAATTTCTCTGAGGTTAAAAAATTGTAAATTTTTATTCGTTTCATCAAAATATCCTGTATCAGAATTTTAAGTTACGACAATATAAAATTTCACTGAAGAATCGAAATCTGGGTCTCTTGAACACTATCAATGCTCTATAGAGATCTAGTCCATTTAGATACAAGCTGACTCCAGGAGGAGAAAACTGTGTGTCCTTCAGACTCAGGATCGTCCCAATTGGTTTCAGGCAACAACTGAACAAACAGCCGCCAAACATTTCCATGACGGAGGAGTTTATGTCTCCTTGATTTTGTTTTAGAATTGCTACAGCTACACAAATACTTAATTTTAGGATTTTAAATCATTACAGCCTATAGAGACAAATAACAGGTAAGTATTATATATAGAAATAAAATAACAATAAAAAGAAATTGAAATATCTTATAAATAAAAGAACGGAAGAAAGAAAGAAAGAAAGAAAGAAAGAAAACTGAAATGAAAGAGAAAGAAAGAAAGAAAAAAGAAAAAGGAAGAAAGAAATGAGAAAGAAAGAAAGAAACAAATAAATGAAGGAAAAAAGAAAAAGATAAGGAAAGAATAAGTAGATGAATGTATAAATGAGTCAATTTTCTTTCAATATCTTAGTCTAAATAAGTACACGACTTCAACAACTGACATATTGTAAGCATAATGAATAAGGTGAGGATTTGGAGGCAGAGAGGGGAAGACAAAGAAGGAATGAGGAGTATGAGGAGGAGAAATAGGAGGAAATCTGAAGAAGGTATAAATATGAGAATCTGGAGAAAGGAGAGGAGCGAGCAAAATGAGAAAGAAGAATAAAGAGGGGATCTGCACAAAGAGGAAAATGAGAACGGAGTCTGCAGGAGCAGGAGAAAAGTGAGAACGGAATTTAGTGGAGGAGGAGGAGAAGAAAAATTAAGACAATCTGGTGGAAGAGGATAAAAATGGGAAAGGATTCTGGACAAAAAGAAAGACGTGAAGGAAAGTTGGAGTGAGAGAAAGACGGGAAGGGAATCTGAAGGAGAAGGAAGACGTGGAGGGAACATGGAGAAGGAATACGTGGAGGGAATCTAGAGGAGAAGGAAGACGTGCAGGGAATCTGGAGAAGGAATACGTGGAGGGAATCTAGAGGAGTAGGAGGTCATAGAGGGAATGTACAGGAGAAAAAGACGTGGAGGGAATCTGGAGGAGAAGGGAGGCATAGAAGAAATCTGGAAGACAAGGAAGACGTTGAGGGAATCTGGAGGAGGAGAATGATGAGGGAGTCTGCAGGCAGAGGAAAATGATGAGGAAGTCTGCAGGCAGAGGAAAATGATAAAGTCTGCAGGCGGAGAAAAATGATAAGGGAGTCTGCAGGCGAAGGAAAATGATGAGGGAGTCTGCAGGCATAGGAAAATGATGTGGGAGTCTGCAGGGGGGAAATGATGAGGGAGTCTGCAGACGAATAAAAATGATGAGGGAGTCTGCAGGCGAAGAAAAATGATGAGGGAGTCTGCAGGCGAAGAAAAATGATGAGGGAGTCTGCAGGCGAAGAAAAATGATGAGGGATTCTGCAGGCGAAGAAAAATGATGAGGGATTCTGCAGGCGAAGAAAAATGATGAGGGAGTCTGCAGGCGAAGAAAAATGATGAGGGAGTCTGCAGGCGAAGAAAAATGATGAGGGAGTCTGCAGGCGAAGAAAAATGATGAGGGATTCTGCAGGCGAAGAAAAATGATGAGGAATTCTGCAGGCGAAGAAAAATGATGAGAGAGTCTGCAGGCGGGGAAAATGATGAGGGAGTCCGGGCGAAGAAAAATGACTAGGGACTCTGCAGGTAGTGGAAAATGATTGGGAAGTCCTCAGGCGGAGGAAAATGATGAAGTGCGCAGGAGGAGGAAAAATGCAAAATAATTTTTCTGGAAGAGAAGGGGGAACAATTTGGAGAAAGAAGTAAGTGAAATTTTGAGGAAGAAGGGGAAGAAATTTGAAGAAAAAAAAAAGGGATAAAATTTAGAAGAGAGAATAGGAATATTTTGGGAGATGGGGAGGAATTTTAACGAAGTAGGGAGAGGGGTTTAGAGAAAGAGGTTGGGAATTTGGAGGAAGAGAAGGAGAAATTTGAAGAACAAAGAAAAGGAAGGAATTTGTCAAATTAAAGAAAGAAAGGACTTGGAGAAGAAAGAGAAGAGGAAGAGAAGGAGAAATTTGAAGAACAAAGAAAAGGAAGGAATTTGTCAAATTAAAGAAAGAAAGGACTTGGAGAAGAAAGAGAAAGAAAAATTTGGAAAAAGAAGAGAAGGAAAGAATTTGGACGAGTCTAGAATTGGTTGAAGAGTTTAGAAGAAAGAGAGGAGAAGAGAGATGAATTTGAAGATTTTGAAAAGAGATGGTGAGAAGCAGCAATAAAATAAGAAGGGAATATTGAAAATTATTATATTTGAGGTAAAACCATTGGGATAAGTGCAGCCTACTCTTAACTTAAGTATGAATTATGGCTTTTACAAATATTAGTTTCTTAAATTTTCAATGTACACATAATCAGTGTCATCTGACTTCGTACTCGGATAGAACTGGCTTATTCAAGTACAGAGATGAGGAGAACGGCTACTCACCGACCATGAGGTAGAATCCCGCGAGCAGAGATCCAATGATCGATACTTTGGCTTTCGACTCATCGAATGCGACTGCGATGTCGTTGAGGAACATGCCGAAAGCGAATATGATGCCGTCAACGACGAGGTTGCAGAAGAAGGAGGCGGCCACGATGACCCACCCCCAGCCGCCGTCGGGCGGTACCACTGTGAACGTGGCCACCGGTTCGCCATGCTGAATTGCCGTCTCGACGTCGAGGTCATCCACAGCCGGCGCCTGGTCTTCCTCCTCTTCCTCGTGCCTGTCTTCCACATCGTCGGGTCCCAGACTGTACGAGTTCCTGCCTTCAGGTGGCTGGGGGGAGGAAGTCTTCGACATGGCTGCGCCTGCCACCCCCGACGATCAGCTCACCCTGTCTCCACCACCCTGCAATGTCAAATTGCATAATACTCTAATAAATTATAGCGCACACCTGTGACAAAGGGTGAGGATTCAATTTGTAGACTAATTGTAAATAAAATGTAAAACTCATAAGTGTGTAACCAGTTCATCGCATGACCCACTACATGGAGGACGTGAATTTAACTTCGAAACCCTTATTGCTTTCGTAGTTTTAGGAAGCACTTGCCAGGGTGAAGTGAGGTAGGTTATGGTAGCGTCTTTCAACTTATGTTCCGTGGAACCTCGAGTATTCCACGAGCAAATTCTAAGGGTTCTGTGAGTCCTAAGTATTTTTTAAATTCGTATTTTTTTAATGGTTATTTAACGACGCTGCATCAAATACTAAGTTATTTAGCGTCGATGGGATTGGTAATAGCGAAATGGTATTTGGCGAGATGAGGCCGAGGATTCGCCATAACGCCTTAGCCGACTGAGCTACACCGGTGGCTTAGAGTTTACTATAGAATGTAAGTTTTTACAAAAGTCACGAAAATATGAATCAATAACAATATTAAACATAACCAATAATAATAATAATAATAATAATAATAATAATAATAATAATAATAATAATAATAACAACAACAATAATAACAATATCAATGATAATGTAGGCCTAATAATGATACTAATTATGAATAATAATAATAATAATAATAATAATAATAATAATGACTAATAATAATAATAATACTAATAATGACTAATTATAATAATGATGGTAATAATAATAAAGCCATGTATGGTGGGTCCCTATCACCACGGCATGGCGCGTCCTCAGGTTGCGGATAGAGGAGACGGCCTCCAGATATGGAGGGTAGCTGCGAATATATTGAATAAGCAGTCGTGGACAGCCGATAAGGGGTGGTCCTCCAGCTTGGGGGTTGGGCGAAGGGCTAACAACCCATCACCGTAAAAAACAGCTTGTTACGAATTCCTACAGTAAGCCTCGGAATAGGACTGATTCTCTGGCACGACCACAGCAAAGGAATAAGGTTTTGAGATTTGGCACTTGGAACGTAACTAGTCTTTATAGAACAGGAGGGGTAACATTAGTAGCAAAAGAACTAGCTAGATATAGAATAGACTTTGTGGGAGTACAAGAGGTTAGGTTAGATGGGAATGGCATATCACAAATAGGAGATTACTTGTTGTATTATGGGGAAGGAAACAATAATCACCAATTAGGAACAGGATTCTTTGTACATAAAAGAATAAAATCAGCAGTAAAAAAGGTCGAATTTATCAGTGACAGGTTATCATATTTAGTACTTAAGGGTAGATGGTGCGACATCATAGTTATAAATGCTCACGCCCCTACAGAAGAGAAAGACGACTATATAAAGGATAGCTTCTATGAGGAATTGGAACATACTTTTGATCAGTTCCCTAGATATCATATGAAAATTTTATTGGGGGATTTCAACGCTAAAGTAGGACGGGAGGATATTTTTAGACCAACTATTGGAAAAGAGAGCCTACACGCAATTAGTAGTGACAATGGAGTTAGATTAGTCAACTTTGCCACATCGAAAAATTTAATTGTCAAAAGTACAACATTCCCCCATAAGGATATACATAAATATACTTGGACTTCTCCAGATGGATTGACACACAACCAAATAGATCATGTCTTGATAGATAAACGGAGACATACTAGTATAGTAGATATTCGAACTTTCAGAGGTGCAGACTGTAATTCTGACCATTATTTGGTGATTGGAGAATTAAGAGAAAGATTATCAGTAGCCAAGCGAGTAGAGCAACAAGTTAATATTACTAAATTCAATATTTTGAAATTAAAGGACGAGGAAGCTAAGCAAAATTATCAGGTCGAAATTTCGAATAGGTTTGCCACTTTAGAAAGTTCCGACGAAGTTGAGAAAGAATTAGATGTTAATAGCGTGTGGGAAAATATCAGAGATAGTATCAAAATTGCAGCTGAGCAGAGCATAGGTTATTATGAAACTAAGAAAAAGAAACCGTGGTTTGATGAAGATTGTTGCATGGTAGTAGAAAGAAGGAAACAGGCAAAATTGAAATTCTTACAGGATCCAGTTGAGGAGAATAGAGATAATTATTTCAATGAAAGACGGGAAGCAAGTCGTACACTTAGGAATAAAAAGAGAGGTTACTTGAAGGAAAAACTGAATGAGGTAGAAACAAATAGTAAGAATAAAAACATTCGAGATTTATATAAGGGTATAAATGAATTTAAGAACGGATATCAGTCAAGGGTAAACGTGATCAAGGATGAGAATGGTGACTTGCTTGCAGACTCTTCATCAATCCTAAACAGATGGAAAAACTATTTTGCGCAACTACTAAATGTACATAGGCCAAATAGAAATGATCGGGACGATATTGAAATACAAACTGCTGAGCCATTTATACCCGAACCCACGATTTCAGAAGTCGAAATTGCGATAGAAAATCTGAAAAAGTACAAGTCTCCAGGTATCGATCAAATTCCAGCAGAATTAATACAAGAGGGTGGAAGTGCATTATATAGCGAAATTTATAAACTTGTACTTGCTATTTGGGAAAAGGAAATTGTACCAGAACAATGGAAGGAGTCCATAATTGTACCTATTTTTAAAAAGGGGGACAAAACGAACTGTGGTAACTTTCGAGGAATATCACTTTTATTGACGTCGTACAAAATTTTGTCCAATATTCTTTTGAGGAGATTAACTCCGTACGTAGATGAAATTATTGGGGATCATCAGTGCGGTTTTCGGCGTAATAGATCGACTATTGATCAGATTTTTTGTATTCGGCAGATAATGGAGAAAAAATGGGAGTATAAGGGTACAGTACATCAGTTATTCATAGATTTCAAAAAGGCATATGACTCGGTTAAGAGGGAAGTATTATATGATATTCTTATTGAATTTGGTATTCCCAAGAAACTAGTTCGATTAATTAAAATGTGTCTCAGTGAAACATACAGCAGAGTCCGTATAGGTCAGTTTCTATCTGATCCTTTTCCAATTCACTGCGGGCTAAAGCAGGGAGATGCACTATCACCTTTACTTTTTAACTTCGCTTTAGAATATGCCATTAGGAAAGTTCAGGATAACAGGCAGGGTTTGGAATTGAACGGGCTACATCAGCTTCTTGTCTATGCAGATGACGTGAATATGTTAGGAGAAAATACACAAACGGTTAGGGAAAACACGGAAATTTTACTTGAAGCAAGTAAAGCGATCGGTTTGGAAGTAAATCCCGAAAAGACAAAGTATATGATTATGTCTCGTGACGGGAATATTGTACGAAATGGAAATATAAATATTGGAGATTTATCCTTCGAAGAGGTGGAAAAATTCAAATATCTTGGAGCAACAGTAACAAATGTAAATGACACTCGGGAGGAAATTAAACGCAGAATAAATATGGGAAATGCCTGTTATTATTCGGTTGAGAAGCTCTTATCATCCAGTCTGCTGTCCAAAAATCTGAAAGTTAGAATTTATAAAACAGTTATATTACCGGTTGTTCTATATGGCTGTGAAACTTGGACTCTCACTCTGAGAGAGGAACATAGGTTAAGGGTGTTTGAGAATAAGGTGCTTAGGAAAATATTTGGGGCTAAGCGGGATGAAGTTACAGGAGAATGGAGAAAGTTACACAACACAGAACTGCACGCATTGTATTCTTCACCTGACATAATTAGGAACTTGAAATCCAGACGTTTGAGATGGGCAGGGCATGTAGCACGTATGGGCGAATCCAGAAATGCATATAGAGTGTTAGTTGGGAGACCGGAGGGAAAAAGACCTTTAGGGAGGCCGAGACGTAGATGGGAGGATAATATTAAAATGGATTTGAGGGAGGTGGGGTATGATGATAGAGACTGGATTAATCTTGCTCAGGATAGGGACCGCTGGCGGGCTTATGTGAGGGCGGCAATGAACCTTCGGGTTCCTTAAAAGCCATTTGTAAGTATGTAAGTAAATAATAAAGATGATAATAATAACAACAATGATGGTAATAATAAAGATAATAATTCTGATAATGACTAATAATGCCAATAATAATACTAATAATGACTAATAATAATGATAATAATAATAATAATAATAATAATAATAATAATAACGATGGTAATAATAATGATAATAATAAAGATAATAATAATACTAATAATGAATAATAACAATAATACTACTAATAATAATAACAATGATGGTAATAATAATGAAGACAATAACAATAACAACAGTAACAATAATAATAATAATAATGACTAATAATGATGGTAATAATAACGATAATAATAATAACAATAATATATAGCATTATTACAATTAGGCCTATTGTTAAACATCTAAGACAGAAAATAATATTTATCTTTTATTACTGGATTTTCTGCGTATATAGCCACCAAAACAAAATACCGGAACAGAATAAATGGAGGAGGAGAATTGAAGCTACTTTCCTCCTTAAAACTAGATGTAAAAAATCTGCAAACTTGAAAAACAAACACATTCAACCCACTGAATATGACTGATATACTAACTTCAACATGTCTGATAATTGAAGGGGTGAGAATGAGATAGTCCAAAGCCACACTTTTAACAAAAATAATTTTTTGTGCGAGTTCATTTTTTACATATATGGGGAAGCTACTAGTAAAATATTGCAAAATTTACTCAAGAAATGACGTAAATATGCGTGAAGAAATTATGATACCGCATCTAATAGCATTGAACTCTAAACTTGTAATAAGCTTACTCTCTCCTGTGAAATTTTGTTTGTGTGGCTTAGGATAACATCCTCACCCCTTCAATAATTATTAAATAGCCTACTAAGAAAGTATTATAAATTTTGTATTATGAAGGAAATTGTTTATTACTTTTATATTTTTATAAAATTTCATAGCCTAGTAGGTTCTAACAAATTTTTTCAATAAATTAAAAACACAAGTTTTTAACAATATATGTGTGATATTAACACAGTTTCAGAATTGTAGTTACACCCACTTCAATAAATGTGTAATTGTAATAATAATGATAATAGTGAAAACAGGTTCCGCGGTGGAAAAAGTTTGAGAAACACCGAGCTATGAGATTTTTTTTTACACAAATGGCTACCTAAGACATTTAACTAAAGTATCATACAAAGTATATATACAGAAAACAAGATGGTTTATTTACACAATAGAAGGAAAATTGTCAAATAAAAGAAAAATCAATCAAGGAGTTAAACAAGGATGCAGTCTCCAATTGAGGAGCGTTTTTGCAAAAGTCGATAGGTGCAGAAATTTTCGATAGTGAGTTACATATGGATATCGTATGTTTTCTACCTCCGGAATCGATCTATGAAATCAGATTTACCAAAACTTGATTCATACCGTATGCAGAGACTACCAAACCTTACAGGTTTTTTCAAAACTCGATAGATCCTGTCACTTAGTGTAATTTCTGTAAAATCTTGATTTCTGCATCTATCGACTTTTGCAAAAACGCTCCTCAATTTCTCTTCGAGAACGGATTGTGAAAGAGCACAGTGGAATTAATATTGGACAAAGCTCATTAAACATGTTATTGATTGCAGATAGTGCTGTTTCAGTTTTTAACACAGGAGATAGACTGCAAGAAGCAATGTATGAATTAAATAAAATTAGTGAAGTTTGTAATACGAAAATTTCAACTTATTTCGATTAGAACAAAAATCTATACTGAAAAAAAAAATACCGAGCATGAATAACATTTTATATATTTTGGTTGTGTCGTCAGTTATGAAATGGATAAAGACGTAAATTATAAATATGCAGAATTCTAAAAAATGTGTGGTACAATCCAAAGAACATCGAAAGGAAAGACGCACAACTAAGATTTTATTCCGTCTTGGCGTTCCTCGTCTTACTATACGGCGTTGAGACGTTGTCGAGCAATATACAAGCTGTTGAAATACATTGTCTAAGATCGGTCAAGGGATATACGAGAGAAAATCGACTAAGAAAAGAAGACATTACGAATGATTTGGGCATGGAATCTGTAGACATATAATTGAAAAAAAGCATTATGGAGAAAATTAGATAGGCCTATAGTATCGTACTTCATTTGGAACGGATGATATATAATTGCATCTCTAAACAAATCAGAAACTACAGATCAAGAGAACGACACAGATGTGAAACCGGAACAAGTTTAACGTAATCTCAGACTGATGAAGAATAAGAAGTGAGTAATTTTAAATAAAGTCAGATAATATGAAATAAAACAAAATAATTTAGATAGTAAAGAAAAACTGAGTGACGTGGCTTAGCAGCAGAACACCAAATCGCATTCGGAAAGTACGTGTTCAAATTTCGGGATCTGCTAATCGTGGCACATAGTAATTTCCTTTATGTAAAAATTACGCTATTTATTTAAAGGGAATCTCAGACTGATTCCCACTTCCACTACAAACAGAGATAAAAATATTGACTCGCAAGACCTCAATCCATGGTTGTACATGGTGCATATGTCAGCAGACTACTTAGTTATGGCTAACAGATGGCAATATAGGAATATGGATTTATGAGCTGTTACACCACGTACATGCCGGTAGATGACTTAGAAGCAAAAATTCTCTTGGGGGCAGATAAAAAAAGTTATTTTTTTTTCTTCCACAATGTTAATAATGTCAAAACAAGTGCTTGTAAAAATTTTGGCCACTCGAGCGCAATTACGAGGGCCGTAAAGAAATAAGTTCGCCTGAGACCATTTACAGAAAGAAAACAGAATTTCATTGGAAAAATTTATTGATACAGATGCAGCAATTATTGAGCTATTTTTCAATATATTCCCCACGGAACTGAGACATCTGTCGTATATGGGATCGACAGAGAGGTGCAGACGGTTATAACACACTGGTTCCGATCCCAGACGGCAGACTACTACAACACAGGGATACAAAAGTTGATCCTACGGTATGACAAATGTCTCCTCAATTTCGGCGGGGAATATGTTCAAAAGTACTTCAACAATTGCTTTATCTATTGCAATAAAGCTTTTCATGAAATTGTGTTTTCTTTCCGTAAAGGGCCCCAGGGAATCTTATTTTTGCAGCCATCGTAATTGCGCTCGAGTGGCCAATATTTGTATATAAGCACTTGTTTTGACATTGTTAACATGGTGGGAGAAAAAAAAACTTTTTTTTAATCTGCCCCCATAAGAATGTTTGCTTGTTAGTCTGCGGTCTATGGTAGTAAACAACCCTAATATCTCTGGTGTTCGGGTAAAGGGGGATGTCATTTTTTTGTACAGATGGAATTTTCTTCCCCTGATGGACACACAAGTTCAATTATACAAGTGAATGTGCAAAATTCAAAAGAATACTAGCATTTGATGTGTTTTATTTGTGTAGAAAATTATTTGCAATTAGGGCCCGAAGTTTAATTTTCATTTATCTCCAAACTCATTTTCATAACTTATCTCCCTTTGTCCAAACAACACAGATATATCAACAATGTGCAATTACCGACAGACAGTAGCGTTATGACTTCGCAGTTAAAGCGACTGTAAAAAAGTAGGAATACAAGAACAATATTTTATTTTATGGAAGAGACGGAACTGTTCATAGGTGACTGGCTGGCTTCATGAGGGCGTACACTTTGTCATGCTTTTGCCCATTGTGTTCCCTTTGCATGCGATGGTCCTGGTGGCATTCGTGAATCCGACGCTGATAGGTGAGCTACCCTGCCTCAGCCCCTGAAGGAGCCAGGTCCCGTTTGGCGGACGAGTAGTCTGAGAGCCCCAACCCCTTCCTATATCAGCATCGAAAACCCGTACTATCCCCGGACTCCATCCCAGCCTATTTTTACTATTACAGATGATAGATTAGAGGTTTTCATATCCATCCAAAATTTTTCATCTGCAATCAATCCATGTTTAAACATTTCAGCTTTTCCTGAAATAAATTCCTTTTCAGGAAGAGTTTTTAAAAAATGAGGATCAATAATTAAAAATTCTGGAGAGTAAAAAGAACCTATTTCATTTTTAATGGATTCTAAATTAACTCCTGTTTTAAATGAGGCTGAGATGGAGTGTGTTGGTGGAATTATGAAAGGAAACGGGAGTACCCTAAGAAAATCCCTCTGCAACATCTGCTTTGTCCACCACAAATTCCATCACGACCTGACCGGTATCGAAGTCGGGCCGTCTGGATGTAAGACCAGCGTGCCAGGACGAGGAACCCCGTCGGACAACAGCACGAGGGACGTCGTCGAACAACATGATACCCAACAATGGGGCAAGGGATGCCGTCGAATAATGGGGTAATCATTCACAGTATACCACATTATTGTACCAGTATCGTAAAATATAACCATACCAACTAAAACGTCATAACTTTATTATGATTGCATAACTTATGCCATAAAGTTAATGTTATGAAACAATTTGTCGTGCAGCAATATTTAATACACCGAACAACAGGGTAAGTGAAGTCGTCGAACAATAGAAGGCACACCGTCGAACAATAGAACAAGGGACGCCGTCGAAAAATAGAACAAGGGACGCCGTCGAAAAATCGGGCAAGGGACGCCGTCGAAAAATAGGGCAAGAGTCGCTGTCGAAAAATAGGGCAAGGGGCACCGTCGAAAAATATGGCAAGGGACGCCGTCGTAAAATAGGGCAAAGGGCGCCGTCGAAAAATTCGGCAAGGGACGTCGTCGAAATACAGGGCAAGGGACGCCGTCGAAAAATAGGGCAAGGGACGCAGTCGAAAAGTAGAGCAACGTATATCGTCAAGAAATAGGATAAGGGACACCATCCAAAAGTAGGGTAAGGGATGCCGTCGAAAAATAGAACAAGGGACACCATCAAAAATAGGGCAAGGGACGCCGTCGAAAAATAGGGCAAGGGACGTAGTCGAAAAATAGAGCGACGGATATCGTCAAGAAATAGGATAAGGGACACCATCCAAAAGTAGGGTAAGGGGTGCCGTCGTAAAATAGAACAAAAGATGCTTCGAAAAAATAGGGCAAGGGATGCCGTCGAAAAATAGGAAAAGGAACGTAGTCGAAAAATAGAATAAGGGACACCATCGAAAAATAGGGTAAGGGACGCCGTCGAAAAATAGGAAAAAGGACGTCGTCGAAAAACAGAGCAAGAGACGCTGTCGGAAAAATAGGGCAAGAGACGCTGTCGAAAAAATAGGGCAAGAGACGCTGTCGAAAAAATAGGGCAAGAGACGCTGTCGGAAAAATAGGGCAACGGACATCGTCGAACAATAAGATGGATGCAGTCAGGACAAGGGACGCCGTCGAATACAATAACAAGAACATTGTCGAACAGCAGATAAGAACATGTCAAAACAGTCGAGAAAAATTGTAGTAAGTGGGAAACATAATGAGATAGCGGAGAAATTGAGAAACTGAGAAAAAATTCTGAATGTGAAACAAAAGTTTACCTAGGCAGAATCTTTTTTACATCCTTTTTTGTACACAAAAGCTTATTTATTCCTCGGTTGCCGAAATTTTAAATGTGATACAACTTGGAAAGCGATACACTAGTTGTCCTAATAATGATACGACAATATTCTATATACCATTTATCTCAAATGTTACCCCGGTCCTCTTTCTTTATGTAATCGTTTTATTAATGTCTCCGAGGCTACTGTAACTGAACGCTGTGCTGTAATGAGTTGGAACAGACAGCGCTGGCACAGCTCGCTCCAACTACCTCCGCGCTTAACTAATTCCCTGATACTGGGACGGTATGACGAGCACTGCTAACAAACGCCGCTCACATCTGCGGCCTGCCTGGCCCGATACGAAACTCTCTTTCTTATTAACAGTTATTGTATGCCTAATTACTCTGTTGTGCTTACATACATTTAGTCATTATGTATTTTTCCTATTTAGTCAAATTTTGAATATCTGTGTGCGGTTACTTACTTACGTAAGTAGCTATTAGCTGTAATAGTTTTATTTTGCATTTACTTTCATTAGTCACATGTTGTACATTTTATTTTTATTTAATAATTACCGTATCAAAATCGATAATATCAATATCAACAACATCCCAACAATATAAATAACATCGCGTGAATATAAACATCTCAATACAAACATAATCACCAATATCATTGTCACTAATATCATCAGCATCACCAAATGATTATCAACATCAACAATAACATCAACATTATCAACATCATGATCAATATCAACATCATGACACTATCAAAATGACCAGTATCAACAACATCATGATCAATATCAACATCATAAGCAAAAACCTCTGGTTGAGGTTCTGGCTGATATGTACAGGGACATCATTTTATTTTTACTAACATTTCTAATATTAACCTGGCTATACCTTTCAATGAACAGTTGGGAACCGGAAACACCGTTTGCTACCCCATTCCACGATTGGAGTTCGCCGATACTGGCGTAAAATACGAACAAATCACTTTACTAGGTATATAGGAGGGAAGAAAAGTAGTTCATCCATTTACGTAAACTAGGAAATATCGCGATTTTGAGTTTGGTAACTTTCATTAGGTTTTTGTTTAATCAAAATACAGTACAGTATTAACAATGAGTTTTTTTATTCACGAACTGAGCTGTCCATGCGGACGTAGTCATTATGCAGTGTATATTATACTGTCTACAGCACATTAGCGTACAATACAGAGAATGAAGTTAAATTGAAAAATAATCATAATATGGATATTTAAACACACTTTTTAAAATGATGGCCATTGATTTCGATACGGGCTTCAGTTCTAATGCTCATATTATCGCACTATAGACGATTGTACCTAATTCCAATTACCAGTTTCTTCCTTCGTAGTAGTAACTCATGTTGAAGTAATTCTGTACCTACTCTATAAAAGAGTACCTTACGTACTGTAAATTCAATCTTCACTTCTGCCCGATCCGAAAAGAAAATTACTCAGACATGCTGTCTACTTCCGTCCAAGGTGTTATGTCGCAGGGTCGTAGAATGATGAAAAATCACGTGCCAGTTAATTATTTAACGATGACCTTTTATTTAAATTATTTTAAACAGTTGTATAATATTACGTAGACGTCCAATTCCTAACAGAAATTAATGTTTTCAGAAAAGAGCTAAGACAGCCCAGCCACTAGCCATTACAGAGATTTAGATTAGATTAGATTTATTTATTTAACCTGGTAGAGATAAGGCCGTCAGGCCTTCTCTGCCCCTCTACCAGGGGATTACAACTATAACATGAACAATAAGATTACAATTAATATTAAATTTACAATTACAATTACAATAAAAATTAAAGTACGACAAGAATACCTGATTAATGAAAGCTAGACATTTTATCATAGAAGTTAAGAACAAAGAATATTTTTGTATTTACTAAATTACAGATTAAACCTACAATAACAAAATTCTATAGTGATGAAATTACCGGATATTGAGATATTTTGTGGTAGATTAAAAGAACTATTTACAAGAAACCATGTCTGAACGAGTCAGAGAGGCGAATAGAAGCAGGTGGAGGAAACCGGATGCGACGTAGGCAAATAGCCGACAGTAACTGCGAAAATGATTCACTATTGGAAGCTCTTTCGTCACTGGAAAAGGCGAACATATTTTTGGAACGTACTGTTTACTATGACCGTAAGGCTACTATGACTGTATATGCGGTCTTGGATGTGTGTGGAGGACGGTTGAATTTCATTAGTAGAAGGGGTGGGAGTGAAGTACATTCAAAAACTCAGGTGCAATAAAAATTGAAGTAAAAATAAAATGATGTCCCTGTACATCTATTATCAGGCAGTAGCCTACATCTCACTTCACGATATGTCAGAGGAAGAACAATAAGTTTGTATACATCTAAGTCTGGTTAGTATAATACAGTATGTTATTAGTCAGCGATGTTGTAATGGAGGGGGAAAGTTCGGCCACCCTACCCCGTTATCTCCTGGCTTAGTTGCCTCATGAATGATGCCTTAATGGTGTCACTTAATATGTTCAAATCTGTCGATTAAACCAAATAGCATGGTAAAATCAACATCATCTACATATCAACTTCAATACGAACATCAACATTATCATCGATATCACCGTCATCAATATCATCTGACATCGTCATCGTCATTATCAACATCGACATTGTCACCATCAATATCAACATCATTAGGAATGTGAAGATCATCGCCAATAACAAAACAAATTGAAATTATTTCAGTTATTGTTCCAACGTCTTTGCCATAGTTGGGTATGCTATTGAAACCAAGGTATCTGGAAGTCATAATCTGTTGTATTATTTAGTGATTTAAGACCATTTTGACTAATTCTGTACCTAGGAAAGCCTTCACCTTACTCGTGGAAGCTATCATATCCTCTTATTACGTTATTCAATGTATAAACTGCAGGTCAAATTTCATTTCAAGATCAGTAATTACTAGATCACGAACGAAAAGAAGTTACGCCTACTCCGTCAATTACTATTAATCTGTTCTAAATAGTATTACATTTATACCATTCTAGTATTAAAATAAATTTATACCTATTTTTAATTTTATGGCACCAGAACAGTAGCGCACGTTTCAACATTCGGTTAATTTATGCGCATAATATTACCTGTTGAGTTATAAATCTTTTCGCTCTGGAGAGACTAATGAAGGTAGATACCGGCGTAGCTCACATGCAAACATTCTGATGGGGGCAGATAAAGTTATTTTTTTTCTTCCACCATGTTAATAATGTCAAAAGAAATGCTTATACAAATTTTGGCCACTCGACCGCAATTACGAGGGCCGTAAAAAAATAAGTTCGCCAGGGGTCGTTAACAGAAAGAAAACACAGTTTTACTGGGAAAAAATTATTGCAACAGACACAGCAATTATTGAGCTATTTTTCAACACATTCCCCACCAGAACTGAGACATCTGTCATATCATGGGATCGACAGAGAGGTGCAGACGGCTGTCAAACGCTGGTTCCGATCCCAGGCGGCTGACTTTTATGACACAAGGATACAAAAATTGATCTCATAGTATGACAAATGTCTCAATTCCAGTGGGGGATATGTTGACAAATAGCGCAACAGTTGCTGTATCTGTTTCAATAAATCTTTCCATGCAATTGTGCTTTTTTACTATAAATGGACCCAGAGAAAATCATTTTCTGGACGGTCTCGTAATTGCGGTCGAGTGGCCAAAATTTGTATAAGCACTTGTTTTGACACTATGAACATGGTGGAAGAAAACACTAACTTTATCTGTCCCATCAGAATGTTTGCTTGTCAGTCGACTAAGGTGTTTGGCTGCTGATACGGAGTTGCGCTCGGGCGTGGGTTCGATTCCCGCTTGAGCTTATAACCTGACTGGATATTTTTTCAAGGTTTTCCCCATCCTTAAGGAAAAATATCAGGTATTCTATGGCGAATCTTCGGCCTGATCTCGGCAAATACCATCTCCATCACCAATCCCATCAACGCAAAAAGTCGCCCTCGGTAGTGTACGCTGGCCTTCTGTGCTAGAGGTTGCGGGCCGAGATCGATTGCATTTAAATGTGTCTAAATGCGACAGGCTCATGTCAGTAGATTTACTGGCATGTAGAAGAACTCCTGCGGGACAAAATTCCGGCACACCGGCGACGCTGGTATAACCTCTGCAGTTGCGAGCGTCGTTAAATAAACCATAATTTGAATTTAACTTTTTCAACGCTAAACAATATAGTAGTTGATACAGTGCCGTGAAATAACCAACTAAAAAAATAGTGAAAGTGCGCGTATCGATGTGTATAAAAGCTCTTATTAAAGAGAAGTTATTACATCGCTCTAAATCTCCAGATGTAACTAGAATTGCGATTAATGGCAGGGGCAAGTGTCCCTTGTGTACTCTGCAATTATCCCGTTTGGGAGGGGCGGGACCTCCATTTTGCAAATATTGATCTTGTGACAACGTTCCTCTATATCAAAGTCGCACATTTAAGAATTACTGGGATCAACGCGCCTCGCCTGCTAACTCAATTGCCTCGCAATAAATCAACTGTCCACTCACACTCAAGCTATTAAATGTCATTTAATTCGACGATGCTTCGTCAACTGTTGGAAGTGAAATACAATCTAATATTATAAAGGTTAATAAAGTTTACTATGTAAAAGAACAAGATTTAGAAAGTGAAGATAGCGTGTAATCGTGAAATAATTATTTATTTATTTATTTACTAATATTTAATGTACTGTACAACAGCCAGGGGAAATTACAGTTCAGGACAAGAAAATAGCAAAAACTTTAACAATGATATAAATTACAATAAAAATACATTTGAATAATTATTAAAGTAATGACAATTAAATAAGATGACAATAATGCAAATGAAAGAATGAAATTAAATAATTGAAGAATGAAATCATATAAATAGTATTACAAAGATATACAAGATGACGAGAAAAATATTATAATACATATCTAAAAAAAAGGCATAAATTAATAACTGACATAAAACTCAAAGTATGTACTACACATTAAATGGATCCAAGTTGAATCCTTGCAAATTAGCATATTTTATACATCTGCAGAATTTCTATTATAAAATGTTTTATGAAATCTTAAACCCTTAGCAGGAATACGAAGATTGATATTGCTTATGAAGCATTCACAATCAATAGGCCTGTCACCCTTAATGACTTTACAAAAAGTAAATAATCAAGATCTTGACGCCTGGCAAATAAAATAAAGCAATTAAAATATTTGCAGTTAACCTCGTATTTACAATCATCAGAATTAGGTAAAAACCTATAAGAACACAAGAAATAAATTTTCTTTGAATATTCTCCAATTTAGCCGAGTTAGTGGAAGTAATAGAGTTCCATAGAACAGATGCATATTCAAGCTTGGATCTGACCAACGTATAGAATAAAATTAATAAACACATAGGAGTAGAAAAAGAATAAGTAATAGATCTAATTAGACCAAGCATTCTTAATGAATGGGTATAAATATATTGCACACGATCATGCAAATATAATTTAGAATCAAGTAAGACACCAAGATCTCTAATACAGTCTTTCCTAGTAATTATGACATTACTAAGAGAATAATTACATTTTTGGGAAGTAGTTTTACGCGAGAAGGAAATGGCAAAAGTTTTGGATTGATTAATTGTCATTCCATTTTCAACAGTTCATAGTGCAATTGAATTAATATCATTTTGAAGAATTTGACAACCAGCCAAACTAGTAATTTTACGAAAGATTTTGAGGTCATCCCAAATAAAAGGCAGCTAGAACTTATTCTTTTACTTATATCATTTATAAATAAATAAATAAATAAATAAATAAATAAATAAATAAATTAAAAATAAATGAATATAAATAAATACTTTAATAATAATAGTAATAATAATAATAGTAATAATAATAATAGTAATAATAATAATAGTAATAATAATAATAGTAATAATAATAATAAAAGTAATAGTAAGTATAACTCTATCCATCTACAATTTTCGATGACGAAATTAAACAGTAAACATAGTCAAAGGCGAACGACCGTTATCGCTCTGAATCTTCGAGGGCAGTCTTTGCAGTATGCATCATCACCGTTTGGATTTTATCTGAAGTGAAGCACATGGAAATTCCAAAACGTAAACTACCGCTCCGTTGTCCAAGAGTCCGGTGAGATGGAAAAGAAATAATAAATAACGCAGTGCATTTCTGCACGCAGGAAAAGGAAAAGATACCAGTAATTCCATTGAAAAGAGCATTGAAAAGGGAGACTGCAGCTGTTGGGAAAAGTGTAAGGATAGTACAATGTAGTGAAGGACTATAGGAAAGCAGCACAGAGTGGTCCGAGAGCTGTAACATCCATGACCGGTAATTTTTTTTTATGTCTGAGGCTTCACATGCGGGAGTGAAATGGGTCTTATTGAAGGAGTAGATAATGTTGGCAGTGTTAAATCTGCGAGTGCTAAAATGACACACAATGCTGTAAGGAGAATCACAAAGTAAGACGGGAAGAAGGCCTGCGATAAAGTACGTGAAATAAGAAATGAATTCTGGCGAAGAGGTGGTATAATGGAACACGTTGTTGAAAATGTACATAATAATAAATATAGATGATAGCGACGATTCGGAGAATGAAGGCTTGTATCGTAAAACGGATAAAAACGCGCGAAATTCAACTCACATTAGGATATCTGTCGTCACCAATAGCTCGACGCACACAGCTGGAGCAATAACAATATCAAATGTTTTAAAATATCAAATGTAATATGCTGCATATGTTGTGAAAAATGTGTGTAAAAATGCAATGAAGACTGGATATAATACTTTCAATCATGTTAAAAATTACTGTGTAATGTATATGAAGCATTTCCTTCTAACATTGTGGATAAAACATGATGCATTAAAGTAAGTTAAAATCCTTAATGTTATATTGGTATGAACACAATTGTTTAACAAACACTATAAATTATGGGTATTAATGTCTCCACACGCGAAGCCAATCTATCATATACCCAAGAGGCGAAAACTTCCGTATTTGTAATAAATTCATAACAAATGTTACAGTATATATATGTATATATATATATATATATATATATATATATATATATATATATATATATATATAAAATTTAAACTGGTAATGGAAATTACGGGAAATGGGCTGAACGGATTTTAATAAATGACTCCTCATTTTGAAGCTTGGTACCCAAAGTTTTTCGGAAAAATAGTAATTTTCAGTGAAATGTCAATTTTCCTACATAATTTTCATATTTTCCAAAATCCATCTGTCGTCAGTTTTGAGAACTAGCTAATTGCATTCAGGAGAAGCGAAGCGAGCATCAAGTCGGCCGTGTTGCATTTCAGAATAAAACAAAACACACACTACAGTAAACAATATTACACGAAGGCCATGATCTGCAAGAATGCTGACATATTTAGAGCTCAAATTAAATTGGTTATTAAAAACTCAACTTACTAAAAATAATTTACAGGTTCGATTCTGTTGTGTGTAATTTTCTGGGTACAGCTGTGTATTGGATATTAAAAACTACAAAACTTGAGGTGGTTTGATGACATTATTATTATATTAATATTATTACTAATCATTAATATAGATTTAATGATTAACAATATAGAACTTATGATTCACGAAAATATTTATAATAAACAAAATGAAATTATGAATTCATTAACAAAATTATATAATCAACCAACTAATTTAATTACCATCATATTTGCTTCCTATTTATTCTTAACCATTAGAAATGAAATATTATTGTAGTTAATGCCATGAAGTGACTATTTTTCATTAATTATACATATTAATGCTATATTGATTATATGAAAGTGAAACGTTTTGTGGTTATATAAGTAGATGTAGAGAATAACTTAAATTAGATTTTGATTTCTATATTTTACTGAGTGGAGGCCATATAGTATATATAGTATATGTTACTGAAAGCTATAAAACTTACGTAAGATAATATTATTAAAAATCAAATATATTTATAATTATTAATCAAGTGGGGTTGGGTATTTTTCATATATTTAGATATTTAATGCATGGTTCTCTTCAGTATTGGCTCGAGAGAGAGAGTATCTTTCATTGCTATGGAAGCAAATAACTTTCCGAATGTCTGGTATTCTTCATTGAAAATAAATCTGAAAAATGTTTATTTGAACGTCTAATGAACTTAGTTTGCAGCATTTGCTGCACAAGCCACTAGTATAAATATATTTAAAACAGTTATACTATGTAACTTTTTTTGTATATTTCGATTATTAAGTCATTAAGATTGACAATTATAGAAACTTGAAACAAGTATACATGTTAATCAGCTTATCTGAAAATGAATATGAATTGTAAAAACGTATGTGTAATAACATGAGCCGAGTCAAGAGGAGAATAATGATGTCAAAGGACGCTTCTACTTTGAAAAGGAGCATTTTATGCGTAACTCTGGAAAAAGAACTAAGGGACTAGTGAAGTGCTTTGTGTGGAGTATGGCATTGTGTGGGGCACAACATGGACATTACGACGAAATGAAGATAACCGACTAGAACAGCGGTGACCAAAACTCGAGCTGCAGTGATTACATGCGACAGACAGCCGATGAAGTAAGGAGACGGAGGAAAGATACGTGGCATGAAAACTACAACCAATGGTGGTTCCTGTACTACCATCTTGATCAATCCCAAGGATAAAAATCTAAAGCTTTGCTGTATCAGTAATGTAGCTGCTATCATCAAGAGCCAGTGAATAATATACGATTTTTCTTGCTTCTTGTTTTAACCTTCCTCATGAATATAATCAGGGATTTTCTAAATTATTCTCTCGATACTTGGTAGAGAAATTCGTAGTTTTCCAAAATTAAAAACTTGTTATGAACAAGTTATTTAAACTATTTTAATCATTACTCTTTTGAGAAATTCTGTTCTATTAAAAGACTTTATAGAGCACGAGATATTTCAAACCCCATTAGGTAGCCGACTTTCTTACATTATTTTATTTATCTCATCTTTATCTTCCTGACTAAGATTTAAGATATGTCAATTCGTTGGCACATAATATTGAATCAGTTTTTCTACAATATTATTATTAAATGAGTAGCTAATAAATAGTTGCCCTCATCTAAAAATTAAAAAGATTAAAATTGAGATAAAACCTAATAATTTTATCCTTCTATGGAGAAGATCTAAAAATATCAATATTCATGCACGTACAGAAGAATTATAGAAACACACACTTAGTGATCAGTAATAATAATAATAATAGTAATAATAATAATAATAATAATAATAATAATAATAATAATAATAATAATAATACAATAATGTTTCTATATACTCCTAATTGAACCGTTGAGCAAGGTAAACATATTACATTTTATCCGACAACAAAAAAGTTCTCCTCATCCTTTACGAAACCACCTCTTACTGCTTGTAGAGACAGTGTTTGTAGAACGACATGATACCGCCACTGCTTACCTTCAGTACGTGAATGAAAAAAACAGCAATGTACAGGAAACTCCTCGTACCCGTTTAAATGTCTGTGATTACACGATGTAATCACGACACCCTCTTTGGTCACCGCTGTAGTGACTAGAAGGATTAGAACTGTGTATATAGAGAAGAATGGAGCATGGGAAATGAAAAGAAAAAAATAAGAAATAAGGCTGTAATGGAGTGTGTAAAGGAAGAAATGCTGAAACTGATCAGGAAGAGAAAAATAAATTGGTTGGGTCACTGGCTAAGGACAAAGTGCTTACTGAAGGATGCACTGGCAGGAATGATGAAAGGGAGAAGAGTTTGGGGCAGAAGAAAATTCCAGATGATAGACAACATTAAGATATATCGTTGTTCCTGCAATAACTCCTATGTGCAAAATGCAAAATTTTTCAGTAGGAAGAAAAAACACATTTATTCATCCTATGGCAGCCGTACATGGGAGACTGTGAATTCTTACATTTTCGAAACAAAGAAATATAATTACATACAGGAGATTTTATTATTTGCTGTATCACTATTTAAGTTATTTAATAGAGCAAAAATCTGAAAATCGATAAATATGTCACATAGGAGTTATTGCAGGAACAACGATGATATGGATCGTGTAAGAGACTAAGAGGAAGGCCGAAAATAGGAAAGAATGGAGAATGCTACGTTTGCAATGAAGGAGCTGCCCTTGGAGAAAACAATGAGTGAGTGAGTGAGTGAGTGAAATGATATCGCCTGTCGTTTGTTTTATTGAACTACTAGCGTGATTCAATGAAACCCGTTCCAAGCGATCTGTATATTTCGTAAGTACATAAGAAGTATGATAGTTCCACAAAGATCAATATTTGAAGATACGTGCATTAGGTTTCCTTACAAGGCGTTCCATTGTGTGGGGTAGCGACAGAGAAAGAAAGACAGTCTCTGGCTCTTGATCCAGTTCAACACTGCGGCCTTCATTCCCCTTATCTGTGACCCTTTAGAGATTTTTTTTAAGGATTCGAACAAATGAAAGTCATATGTTTACAAGTCGGGGCTATAGGTTAAGTTGCTTAGAGACTTCTGCAGTTAAGAATTTAATCAACGCTCCCTGATCAGCTTTGGACGAGCAGGCCACTTGAAGACATGCAAACGGGTTTCATATGATCATACGTGACATTATTAAACATGTATAAAGCCAGTCAGCAAGCCTCTCTGTAAAACTGCGCACCGGCTCCTTCCTAGGGACAAAACGACAATCGGAGCTTAGCGCTGATTATCACCACTCTAGTGATTCATGAAAGAATGGATTCTACCTCCATTCCCCCCCCCCCGCCCCATCATTCATGGCGTTTGAATGAGAAACATACCCATTGTATTTAATTTTTATAATTACCGTGGGTATTGAATGTGAAGAAAATTTGACTTATCTGTGCATTTCGAACTGACGGGACAAGGTCACGTACAAACCACGCACGAGTCACTGAACTGAAAACTGTGAACTGAAACATTGGTAATACAGTCTGTCCCAGCTGACTTTAGTTAAGGAGAATGGTCCAGGATTGAGGTAAGCACACATGTAAAAATGCAGTCCATTGCTTGACCTTGAGCCGCTAGTTCGAAATGCACAGATAATATTTTAGAAGTAAATTTATTTTTATTTTAGTACGGTATTTTACGACGCTTTATCAACATCTTAGGTTATTTAGCGTCTGGATGAGATGGTGATAATGCCGGTGAAATAAGTCCGGGGTCCAGCACCGAAAGTTACCCAGCATTTGCTCGTATTGGGTTGAGGGAAAACCCCGGAAGAAACCTCACCCAGGTAACTTGCCCTGACCGGGAATCGAATCCGGGCCACCTGGTTTCGCGGCCAGACTAGCTAGGCGTTACTCCACAGGTGTGGACTAGAAGAAATAAATGTACACAGACAACATGCCCTATTGTCGAAGCTAAATAGCTGCATATAGGCAAATTACCCAATTGCTGTAATAACATTTATAGTCTCTAGAACTTAAAAAATCTCCATCTAAATTATTGTACACAGGCAAATGCCCGAATTGAAACAAAATTTACAGTCCCTAGAACTCAAGAAACACGAGGTAAATAACTGTACACAGAGAACGTGCGCAATTGTTGAAATATAATTTACAGTCCCTAGATCACAATAAAAGAAAGCTAAATAACTATACACTGACAACATGCCCGGAACCAATTTTTCGATTTTCAAAAATAGTGAATGTATACAGACTTAACCGCAAGTAATGTATTTAATTTCAGAGGGCTGTTCTTTGAGATATTTCGAATCAAAAAATTTAATACGATAAAATTTCGTTCGTTTTTGCTTCTTTTTTCGAGATAAAAACTGTTTTATAGCGTGTTTTGTGAAAATCATTCATTTAATTCCCAACATGCACAGTCAATTTAAGAGAGCAGTGTATGATAATAAATTATTGAAAAAAAAAGTTGTCCTTTAATTGTGCAGAAATTTGATAAAAACAAATGTAACTTTTCATTCTGCAAAGAAATTTTACAATGTTACATTTATTCGGTTTAAATTTCTGCAAATTTAAAGGACAGAACTAAAATTCTTTGAAACATTTGTCATCACAATACAATTCAATGCAATTCAGATGCACAACAGCTGAATATCTCGTTTGCAATACAGCGACTTAAAAAACAACTCCATTTTAACCTTAAAGTATGCACATTGAGTCACTTCCCACAGAGTGTCATGTTAAATTTAAAGTCCCATAACTTTTATCCCTATGGAGCTCAGGCGGAAAAATTTCACCTTCTGACTTACTTTTGCCTCCTCTTTCCAAAAATATACGGCATTACCGCCTTTTCAATTCATCATGAAAGAAGGTTCCCTTGTAAGGCGTTTACCTGCCGATCCGAAGTTGCGCTTGGGCGCGGGTTCGATTCCCGCTTGGGCTGATTACCTGGTTGGGTTTTTTTTTCGAGGTTATCCCCAACCGTAAGGCAAAGGTCAGGTAATCTATGGCGAATCCTCGGCCTCATCTCGCCAAATATAATCTCGCCATCACCAATCCCATCGACGTTAAATAACCTCATAGTTCATACAGCATCGTTAAATAATCAAGTAAAAAAAAACGAGCAACATGTTATTGCATTAAACTCTTTTAGCCACCGACGTAGATCTGTCGGCTAAGGCGCTTGCCTGCCGATCCGGAGTTGCGCTCGGGGGCGGGTTCGATTTCCGCTTGGGCTGATTATCTGGTTGGGTTTTTTCCGAGGTTTTCCCCAATCGTAAGGCAAGTGTCAGGTAATCTATGGTGGATCCTCGGCCTCATCTCGCCAAATATCAACTCACTACCACAAATTCCATTGGCGCTAAACAACCTCGTAGTTGATACAGCGTCGTTAAATAACCAAGTAAAATAAATAAAAAATAAACTCATGTTTGAAATATATCAAAGAATAACCACCTGAAAATAATGACATTACTTCACCCTGTTCACCAGTGTATATTTGCTTAAAAAAAATCTGTCTCCCCCCCCCCCTTCAACTTCAAATTAGTTTTCTTTCTATCCTTTGTGCAATAAGAAAGCACAACACTTGGAATAATCTCTGATCGAAAGCAGACTACAAAGTGACCGGACTTGCAATAATGGCGAAGTGTAAACTATTTGAAATGGCATATCTTGCTGTCCTTGCGATATGCCATATAATCGCAGAGTTCGCAAATTTTACCTATTTGGCTATCTAATGTCCCTGACTACCAGTACAGGTTTTGTTAAGTAGCAAAATGTCAGAGGTGCCAGACAGAATTACAAATTCATTCCAAGGTCATTTCTGTCAGCACATATTTGCATTCACCACCCGCACTACCCCGCCGTTAATTTCGTCTCGATTGTGAATTGCTTGAGAGAAAAATGTGAATGACTGATATTGCGTACGTACTTTTTTTTTTAGATTTATTCGTTCCATAATATTCTTACATTTGCTTTATAGCATAGAATAAAGAACATTTCCAATTCTTATGTTTAACATATAAAATATGCAAATATGAAATATGTACAGAATTAACACCTTAATAACAATAACATATTATACAATGCAATATGTTTACCATTTAATAGTATTAAAATACTTACACAGTACTGTGAAATGTCAAGAATTTATCTACAGAATAGAAAGTCTGAGATATTAAGTATTTTTTTTTTTTTTAGTTTTATCTTAAATAATACAGGGTTTTGGTTATGATCCTTAATGTCCTCAGGAAGACTTTCGAACATTTTTATTGCCATGTAACGTACTCCCCTTTGATAGCATGGTAAATTTTATGATGGCGTATGAAGATCATTCTTTCTGCGGGTATTTATACTATGTGTGGCTGAATTAGTTGGAAAATTTTCTTTATTACATAAGAGAAAATTTATTAAAAAGCATATGAAGGGTTGAGCCATATTGGACCAAGTGCCATTTATTAAAAATGGAGAAAACAAGGGTTAAAATTAAGTGATTACCATAATTTAACGAAATATATAGCAAGTAATACAAATATGCACATTAAAACTAATGGCATGTCAATCTTCATTAAACTATGGTATTTACTTAACTTCAACCCTTGCTGTCTCCGGTTTTAATAAATGGCGCTTGGCTCACTATGGCTCTGAACCCTTCATATGTACTGATTTGTTAAGATCAGAATCTCTAATTTTTTTAAAATAATCTACATGATTCTGTAGCCTTTGCTCCAACTACTAGGCTTATTTAATGGCTCTTTTTTGTAATAAGAATATATTTTTACCATCTGCAGAATTCCCCCAAAATATTATTCCGTAGGACATAATGGAATGAAAATAGGCAAAATATATTGTGTTTGAGTTACTGCTATTTAGACATTGTTGTAACGACCTAATTGCGAAGCATGCTGAGCTTAAAACACCACTAAGTAAGAGTAGCAAAATATAGTTAATTTCCATATACAATCGCGTCTACACTTACAAATACAATAAAATCAATAGAGTGGTGTATCGTTCTCCATCGTTGGCAGAAATGGAGAACTGAAATTGACACATAAACACCCTTCAGTACGTTATGCGATGTCGAGAAAAACCATTGATGTGTATCCTAGGAATACAATTTATAAAAAAGATTATAATATGAGGTCCTCTCATGAGTAATGTCTGTTGCAGTTCGGTGTTGCGCAAGATTTTAATGATTTTCTTTACTTGGACAATGCAATTTACAGGACGCTACGGTTCTTTTTCTGTATTGTGAGAGCACGTGACAGTCGTCAATTATTAATACAAGGAATACAAAATGGAGGTGATAAAGTTTGAGATCAGAGTCCTTCTGAAACATTACTGGAAACAAGATTATAACGCTGCTCCCGCAACTCGAAGAATATATGAAATCAAGAGTGAAGATGTCGTTAGTAAACGTGAAGCACAACGTTTCAGTAAAGGCTGGTTCACAATAAACCGGAAACGGAAACGGCAAGGAGAACGAGAACGGAAATAATGTTAAAATAAATGCATTTTAATGTGAGGATTCACAATTAAATATTGTGAATGCTCACATTTAAATACATCATTTATTTTAACTTTATTTCCGTTCTCGTTCTCGTTGCCGTTTCTGTTCCCGGTTTATTGTGAACCAGCCTTAATGAAGATGGGGATACGAAAGCTTTACATGTTGTAAGACCTAAGATATAGAATAGTGAGAATACACCAGAGTGATACTTGTGACTAAGAAGGTCGCAGCTGGGGCTGATAAATGCTAGCATACGCAAGATGCTTGAATAGCATCATACTTACTTACTTACTGGCTTTTAAGGAACCCGGAGGTTCCTTGTCGCCCACACACAAGCCCGCCAGTGGTCCCTATCCTGAGCAAGATTAATCCAGTCTCTATCATCATATCTCACCTCCCTCAAATTAATTTTAATATTATCTTCCCATCTAAGTCTCGGCCTCCCCAAAGGTCTTTTTCCCATCGGCCTCCCAACTAACACTCTATATGCATTTCTGGATTCGCCCATACGTGCTACATGCACTGCCCATCTCAAACCTCTGGATTTAATGCTCCTAATTATGTCAGGTGAAGAATACAATCCGTGCAGTTCTGCGTTGTGTAACTTTCTCCATTCTCCTGTAACTTCATCCCTCTTATCCCCAAATATTTTCTTAAGAACCTTATTCTCAAACATCCTTAACCTATGGTTCTCTCTGAAAGTGAGAGTCCAAGTTTCACAACCATAAAGAACAACCGGTAATATAACTGTTTTATAAATTCTAACTTTCAGATTTTTTACAGAAGACTGGATGATAAAAGCTTCTGAACCGAATAATAACAGACATTTCCCATATTTATTTTGTGTTTAAATTCCTCCCCAGTATCATTTATATTTGTTACTGTTGCTCCCAGGTATTTGAATTTTTCCACCTCTACAAAAGAAAAATTTTCAATATTTATATATTTCCATGTCGTACAATATTCTCGTCACGAGACATAATCATATACTTTGTCTTTTCGGGATTTACTTCCAAACTTATCTCTTTACTTGCTTCAAGTAAAATTCCCGTGTTTTTCCTAATCGTTTGTAGATTTTCTCCTAATATATTCACTTGAATAGCATCATACAGTCACATTAATTATCATTGTTTCTGCTCAAAAAAGAACAGCTATAAAGGGCCTCATACAAAGACCTTCCTCTCGGAAGTATGTCTGAATTGGGTTATTGCTCATATTATAGTCCATGCTCACAATTACCTCCTAAACTTATAGTTCACGAAGAAGACGTTTAACTCAATTATTTCCCATTTAGAAATGCGATCACTCGAAAAATACTATTCCTCCATGATTCTGCGTTGTTTTTTGTCCTCGATTCCTTAGCGCCATTTTTAAATAGTATATCTCTGTGACTTCGCTATTGTAAGGATTATTATAATTTACTTGATTTTCCATAACCATGGACGGTTTTGTCTCTGACCATTCGATGTGACAGTGATTGCACGCACTGTTATGAGTAGGGACCGTACTGTATTCCGCGAGGCTACAAAGTTAAGTATTACTAGAGTTAAGTGGACGACGCGCTCACATATGCAAACAAAGTAGTTGACTGACTGCTCACGCGACTCCTATTTGCTCAAGATGGGCAGAACAAAACATGAACCACTTTAACACTTAACCTACACTAATATTTACAATTTAAATTATTTACACTATGTACACTAAATACGCTATTTTTATTATTTACACTATCATAAAGAATGTAGGCCTACATTGATCACATATTACTGTATTTATACTTTTATGTACAGTGTTGTGTATTGTAAGGCAAGGTATTTTATTTCATAATACTATATCTTACTTATTTTATAAATAGTGTATATATGTTTGATCAATGTAAGGCTATATCCTTCTTTATAATAGTGACAATAGTAAAAAAAGACGTATTATAGTGTATATAGTGTAAAGGGGCTGTCAAACATTGACTACTTTCAAAGCAGATTGTCAAAAAACTGCTTTTCGTCTCTAGATCTTTCTTCAAATATTACTTTTGCAGAATATGATTTTTCTTTTTAACATATCAATTTTCTTTCATTATGTTAATCATTCTTTTGGTTCAAATTATCTTATTTAACACTAATTGCAATTGTTCAACTCTTAGACTTACATGTATCTAAACGCATCTACATCTTACCACCACCACCACCACCACTATTATTACTATTATTATTATTATTATTATTATTATTATTATTATTATTATTATTATTATTATTATTATTATTATTATTATTCAATTGTTTTGTGTATTGCTGTTATTTATAATATTTGCTTTGTATTTTCAAACTCGTTGGGTGGAAGAGAAGGCCTTAACTCTGCCAGCAAAAATCAATTAAATAAATTAATAAAGAATTTAAATTGTAGGAAAGATTATCGTAGTGGCATTCTTTATCACTAGAATGTATTGTGAACAGTTTGCGGGATCTAGTTTTGGATCATGAATGGAACGTTAACTGCACACAAACAAAGATGCAAATATTTCCTAATAGGATCTGTGTCGCACTCGAAACATGACGTCACGCGAATATAGTCTATGAACAACTAACCTTATCTCCGTACGCCCTGAGACAAAATACGGTTCCTAGTTATGAGGTTCATCGGTCACCGGTCCAAGTCCTGTACGAGATAGTACGTCCGATGCAGTATGCTGCGGACTATCCATGACGAGAAGAGAGTATAATTTTATCACAGTCTAGTATATACGAAGCTTCAGTTGTGAGGGTGCTAGAAACAGACTGTGCCGGTACTATTTCGCATTGTCTGTAATGAGGCGATATTAGCGATCCTAGTGGTTAGCAACTATCTATGGATGCATATTTACTACGTATTGAGCTTCGTGACTGTATATACTAGACTGTGATTTTATTTAGGCAAGGCTGCTTGAGGTTCAAACGCGGCCGCCAATTCAAAGAGCGGAAATGGGAGAAACTTAAATGGTACGCGAAAACGCGTCCTTGCAAAGGGAGTTCGGGGCTGAGAGAAAGTGAATATGTGAGCTCCAAGCCTGTTGGGCACTTGTCTCACTACAGGATACGCTGCTCCACTGAAGGAGCTCTAGAAGATGTTGAAGGGGAAAAGCCGAAAATGGGCGTAACCTCTTAGGTACCACCCCAGATCACATATAGATTGCTCGTTCTTTTGTTAAAATCGTTTGCACTTTGAAGAGAACAACCGCCAGGATCGCCACCCGTCCGCCGTAAACGAACACGAGATGGCAGTACAGTCGCTAATGCAATTCAAATAGAAGTTGTGACGTGAGTCCTTATGCAACAACTCGAGGGCAGCATAGTTAACCTGACAAAAGTTGTTAACTTCAAAACCTATAACGCGGAGCAATCTGGGTACATATGATCTAGGGTACCACATACGGAGGGAGGAAGGGGATGCGCTCGAAAAGTTTACTGCAGGATGGAGAAAGAAATGGAGAAAAGTGTAAGCCTGCACATTGGAAGGAACTTTTTCCTTTCGCAGTGCAACTGGGGTCCAGTAACAGCTGTGATGTTCGATGGCTAAGGCAAGGCAAGGCCGCCGGAAGAAACGCCGCGAGTTGTAAGTCTGCAATTTGAAAGGTTCTGTCCTTTCGAAATGCGAGTAGAGTCGAGTAACCTCGCTCATGTAACGGAGTAGTATATGGAAGGTGAGCCATGGCATTTATGTCGAGAATTAAAGTCGCAAGATTTCGGGAACTTCATAGGGAAGGATATATAGGTACGTGGCCCATTTATTTTAGGGCTCATTCAGACATTTGTTTTAGCGCCTTAGGAAAACCACGGAAATACCTTAGGCAGAATGAGTTGTTTCAATTTAACAGACTAGTCAATTGGCTCTTAGGTGAGGGGTCTACTGAATTATGACTTGAGTCTGGAAGTGTTGTCTCAAAGTAGAGACCAGCCAATTGGCACTACGGTGACTCAATTAGGACGCGATCGACGAGAGTGCACTAGTTGTGAACCGATTAAGTACAGGGTGGGACATGGGAACCAAGTGTTTTTGGAATGGCTTGTACTCGGTCATTATGAAAGGGAGAGGCAGTGCGGCATGTGACAGTCCATTCCGTGGCTCATAGCATTTCACCTGCAGTCGGCATCACGGAGCAGTGGACGCATGTTTGCGTATGATTGTTTTGTTATAAATGGCGAGTCGGTGACCTCGATACGGCGTGTGTTTTGCCACAGATTCAATATTAATCGCAATGATTCTGTTCCCGTGCGTGATACAATCTTCTGTTGGGTTAAAAAAATCTTAAAAAAAAAAGGCGCAATACTGAAGAATAAATCGCCCGGCCCCCAACACAGAGTGCGTACTGCAGAAAATTTTCAGTCAGATAAGCGATACTGCGCAGCCCAGGCCGCTCTGCTCGAAGACATTCAGCTGCTCTTGGAATCGGCAATCGTATGGTAAGACGGATTTTGCAAGGCGATTTACATTTACACCCAACAAGATAGGTGGTTTCAGCAAGATGGGGCCACGGTGCGTATCTCCAGAGCGTCAATGACAGTTCTTTGCCTCCTGTTTTCCAATCGTCTCATTTCGAGATTTGGTGATGTTCCATGGCTCCCTCGGTACCCTGACCTGTCCACGTGATTTTTTTCTATGTGGGTACCTAAAGGCACGTGTTTACGAGGATAAGCCCCGCATATTAGATGAATTAAAGGACACAGTACGTCAACACATCACCCAAATCAACAGAGATCTCCTGGAAAGAATAGAGGTGAATTTTCGTCAGCGCCTTAAACAATGCGTCAACACAAACGGACATCACATGCCAGATGTAATTTCCCGCTCATAATTGAAATGGTATGTTCTTACAAACGTTGTTCTACCAATAAAATGTGTTGAAAACAAAAACTAACTGTTTTATGATTATTTTAAAAACATTTGGTTCCTATGCCCCACCCTGTATTTGAAAAGAATACCGAAGTCTTGATGAGGAAAGGAACGTAGGTCCGTGGTCCATTTCTTTCAGAACTCATCCCGATTCCCGACATTTGTCTTAGGAAAATCACGGGAAAACTTTATGCAGGATGAGTTGTCTCAATTCCAGAGACCAGCCAATTGGCTCTATAATTAGTAATTCTACAAGGTACTATTTGGGGAATGATATTATTTTATCCCAAGTTATGAGAACATAATGCTGAACATTGCATTTCAGACCGGTGCTTGAGTTTCACTTGCCAACATGTAATAAGTGCACATGATCATAACTTTCATTTGCTGTATTCAATCGCACATCATCAACTCAATGTCACCATAACCAATGAACTTCGACGTTTCGCTATCGAAGGTACATATCAGAATTTTTTCCAAGAAATGGGAGATAATTTACTGTAGTATTGTATCAAAAAAGAATATACAGAGTGGAAGTAATATAATGACAGATTTTAACGGCATAGTAAAAAAAAATATTCCAATTCCGTATTAGTCCCAATTAAATACTTTTCTCAAACAAAAATAATTTTCCCCTAAAAGTTAACATGTTTCATTCAGTAAGTACTGTCCATACGAATCCGATGTTTTATTGTTAGTATTGGAAAAATTGTTTTCTTAATTGGTTATTTTATGACGCTTTATCAACTGTTATCTAGCGTCTGAGTGTGATGAAGGTGATAATGCCAGCGAAATGAGTCCAGAGTCCAGCGTTGAAAGTTACCCAGCATTTGCTCTTAATGGGTTGAGGGAAAACCCGAGAAAAACCTCAACCAGGTAACTTGTTCCAACCAGGATTTGAACTCGGGTTCGCTAGTAGAAAAATTGGAAGGAATGATTTATCCTCTTGTAGTTTTCAATGAAATGGAATGGTTTCTTGCAAATTAAATATCAAGATCAACATGTATAGTTATTTCCTGCCATTACGAAGTTTGGCAACCGCAGTGACTAAGGGACGGAATGCTGCCATTCAGACTTGAGCTGAGATCGTGTGTGTATTCGTAAGTGAGCCGGCGATGCGCTGTTGTCAGTCTACATAGACTTTCAGCCTAATGTTCTAATTAACCATGTACTTAAATTACAAAACACATAAGTGATATATATTTTACATTTTTCAGTTATACTAAGTGATTCGCTCACTAGAGTCTCCGAAAGCCTACTACAGATAATATGCCGATGTTTCAAAGATTTTTTTAAGCTTATGTGAAAATGAACGTTTCTACTGGGTGTTCATTTCAAAGTGTGTCATGACGTCACTGTTGATGAGTCAGCGGTTTGAAGCGAGTTTCAGCTTTTATGTCATAGAAGTTGCCTATTAATCAAGGCGTTCAATCTGATCTTGAGAACGTGTACGGTATAACTTGAACGTCGTAGCAACAGATTGCGGTCTGTACGGTCTGTGTGCTACCATAACCTCTTCCGAACTGTGTTTTGCGAGGCCAAGTCGTACGCAGGGTATTTGTTATCATCGTTTGCGTACGGCAACATTCAACAACACAAATCAAATGCTCCGTGTCCATGTTGACCGTCGAAGTTAATGTCAAGAAATACGTAAGTAATCGTCTTAACCCTCTCCCCATATCCAGACAGTAAGAAAAAAACACACCTCAGTACATGTTTCGAAACAGTTCACACTCCTGCCACTACCGGCGCGGCGTCGCCGTACGTATCGGTAAGTACTCTTCAGAATGAACGCCGTACATGCTAGGCAACTTCTCTGGCAGATAGGTAATACACCTCTGCGGAAGTGTAGGAAGATTGAATTCTCTAGGCTCATCGACTAGCCACATGACGGCATACAGCGAGCCATGACACACTTTGAACTGAACACCCAGTAGTATCTGATACTGATAGTGGCCAATTCATTTTAGGTAAAATGTCTGTCTGTGTACCACAATACCTTCTAAACAACTGGTCAAATTTTGCTGCTATTTAACTACAAGACAAATTTTTCAGAAATGGTGCACATGAATAACAATAGCTTCAATAAAATAATACATTATTTTTCTTTTAAATCAAAACGCACATTGACGAACCAATTAAAGAATCGGTAATCTATTTCCTTGTGAATTTTATATTATATAGAAGAAACTTACAATTGAGACGGTGAATTTAGTATACACGGAACGCATTTTCTAAGAAGTGTATATAATCATTTATTCATTCATTCATTCATTCATACTGGCAGAGTTAAGGCCATAGGGCCTTCTCTTACACACTACCTTACTTACTTTATTTATTTATACTGGCTGAGTTAAAGCCATACGGCCTTATCTTACACACTACCAGGTGACAAAGTATACAAGGAGTGAAAATTTAACAAAAAGTTAAAGAACAGGATACTAACATATTACAAAAAATAATAGCATAACAAAATCGACACTAAAAAATATGAAAATAATACCATAATAGAAAAAAATAAATTAAAAAACAGATCTAAAGATTGGAATATAATAAAAGGAACTCAGTTAGTACAAATAGTTAATAGGGGAAACGTAAGGAAGAATACAACAAAATGGAAAGCGATAAAATAAGAAAAATTCAAAATTTTAATAGAATTAACAGTGAAAAGGGTACGATAATAAATTCATCTGGCGAAAAAAAGAAAAGAAACAAAGAAAAAGAAAGCTATCGCAGAGAAGAGTGTTTATAAGTGAAAGGAATCTGAACTTAAAAAATGAAACTTTAGTTTATTTTTGAAACTAGATCATGTGCGACACTCTCTGACATGCTGTAGTAGAGAGTTCCAGAGATGATCTGCAGAGACGGTAAAAGATGAAGAGTAGGAGGATGTTCTGTGTTTAGGAATGAAGAGTGTCATACGGTGCTGTGAGCGAGTATCTATGTCGTGATATGAGGACAAATGTTGAAAACGAGAAGCTAAGTAGTTAGGGTTAGATTTCTGAAGAATCTTGAAGAGTAACGTGAGAGAGTGAATAGTTCTTTGCTCTTTGAGACGGACCCAGGACAGCATATTTAGTGAAGGTGAGATACGGTCAGATCTACGGACGTTGCAAATAAATCGAACACATACATTACACATGTCTGTCAGTCTCATGTTAAGGCCAGTGTAGTGTGTGTCACAGTAATCAAAATGAGGTATCAAGAGAGACTGTACTAAATTCTTCTTGAGAGCCAACGGAAGGAAATTTCGGATTCTTTTTAGTGTGTGAATTTTCATAAAAATTATTTTACATGTGTGTGTGATTTGAGTATTCTACTCTATATTGCAGATTTTTTTTTTTAAATTTCACTATCTTCGACCACAAGCAGGTAAGAAGAGACAGAATGCACCTGTTATTAGAGGATTATTGGTTAGACACGAAAGTTTTCACGTTTGTTTCAACCACAGTAACAAGATTTCCCAAGTTTGAAATAAAAGGACAGCAATTTGCTCACAACGTCATTAGAAACATATATGCTTTTAATATTCATGTTAATGTTAAATGTAGATATTTCTGAAAATAAAAGTAGTATTAGAAAAAATGATTGCCCACGTCCAAGGTCAGTGTAACAGAGGTTTACTCCTCCGAAATGCCAGATACCATCATGTTTGATCCTTAATTGCAACTGCTTTAAGAAAAAAGTCTTGGACAGTAGAAGAGGAAGTTTTTTGCCTTGCTACTAATGGCTCCTCTAGACGTATTGACATCATAGCGTATTCCCAGACTACCAAGAAAGGATATATAATTGATCCTACCATAAGGATTGAAACGGGGAGTAGCCAGCCGGAGGATGTCAATAAATAAAAGATCAACATTTATCTGCCAATAGTCGATTACTTCAAAGCAAAATACCAGCTTGAAGACATTGAGGTGATTGGTCTTCTTATTGGAGCTCTTGGTGTGATTCCCAAGTTCTTTGAACGCTTCAGGAAGACTTTTGAACTACGTACCACAGACACTTACTGCTGACATCATAACTTCAGTTTTGAAACGCTCTTGCCAAATTCTGTGTCATCATATTCACTCTGTTTAATTTTTTTTAATTCACTTTCTATTCATATATGTTTATTTTAATTTTCTTTCTACAAAATTTATGTAAACATTTAATATTGCAAAATTCATGTAGGAGAGTATACTGAGTCCTTCTGGGCTACCTCCAATGGGAGGCAGTTATTACCTTACCTTACACGTAAATTATGCAAATACTATCTGCAAATATTCTCAAGTTATATCTACCTAAACATTACAATTGAATACCTTGCTTGATTAAGGATCTAAGGCAGTGTTCCTCAAACTTTTTGATGATGAAGTCCCCTTTTCCTCAATTTACATTAGTGTGGCCCCTTGATCTAAGATGTAGAGTAAAACAGTGGTTCTCAACCGAGGGACCGCGGACCTTTGTGGGGCCAAAGAACAGTTAGGAGAAGAAATGGGTGAAATTTATATTTTATACATTTTTACGCTAGAAACTTATTGTTTTTTATACCGCAACCTCTTGTTATTAGTATTAAAGTCCCCGAGCTTCATTACTATCAATTTAATATATTTTGAGTTATTACTTTTTTTTATTAAAAAAAAGTATCTAATTCCACAATTTAAACTTACAGGCCTGAACAAATGTACAGTATCTTTGACATGCATGTAATTTCACATCACAGTCATAATTTGGATTTTGAATGTATAAGTGTCCTGAAAGTCAGTTTCAATACTTCATTTAGTATTAGCCTAGTAATTAGTATTTATTTATTTAACCTGACAGAAATAAGGCTATGAGGCCTTCTCTCTCCCTCTACCAGGGGATTACAACTACAATATGAAGAATACAATTACAAATATAATTAAAATTAATATTAAATTTACAATTACAATAAAAATCGAAGTACGAAAAGATTATATAATTAATGAAGGTTGACTATTTATTGTAGAAGTTAAGAAGTTAGTGTTCGATAATATATTTTATTTTTTACCTTTTTAAAATATTTACTTTATAGACAAAAAAAGCTCTGTACTTTTGTTAATCATACTTCTCAGTACTTGTAGTAAACCTTTCAACTTCTTAGCGTAAAATTTGTTGAGACTCTGTAGTATGTATTTGAATTTGAATACATGCAACGAAAGTAAAATTGTGGAAAAATTATTTTAAAATGTCGACTTTCTGTCATGAGGACCTGCTTGTAATTGTGAATTGTAACTAAAGCCAGAATTTTGAGGGCGATTACGTTAACTATTACACTTTTACTACGTCATACTACTTTTTATCAATAAAACGATACGGAACGACATATTTCAACCAAGCATGGCTGCTTATCCTACAATTTTTATCACTACCCTAGATTTTGTTTTTATCATCTCCCTAGTATTTGCTTGTTTTTATCACCTCCTTAGCATGTGCTTGTTTTTATCACGTCCCTAGCATTTGTTTCTTTTTTGTCAACATTGTACTTTCAATGATTGAAGCAGTAACCGGAAAAAGGGCTCATAAGCAAAAGTCATGTTTCTAGAAAACAATGATTGAAAGATTTATGTTTATGTAATTGCGATTTGAATGCACTTTTATCAAAATAACTATTTACATTCTGTTGCAATAATATTTGTCTACAAGTTTTTGTTAAATAATGCATTCCGACTTTAATAGTGATAAGTGGATGTCCAGTGAACAAGTTTATTTTATCAGAATACTTTCAATATGGTTATATTTTAGCAGCTATTAAACATCAGCATTGAACAGCGCACATTACAGAGGTTTACAAGTTCATAATCATGTTAGTAAAATTATATTTCTTACATATATCCCGTAGTTACGACATAAATTGTATCGCATACGTGAAAATAAAGAATATCTGTCGTGTTCACAATTCAGATTACAGGTTATTTAGTCTTAATCTACAGTGGATTCACACTCACTTCAGAGTTTACCTTCAGAGTGCAGTTTACAGTAAGGCAGAGTAAGGCGATTCCGATCGCATTTTCGCTGTAAACATTATTTAATCCACTACAAAATTATTTTAAACGTAAGTATACCACAGAATTGTCTTTTTCTTGTTTTCTTTATGTACTAACTTAAGGAATTTTAGTACAGAAACGTTTGTATATATATATTTTAATGGCTGTGGAATTAAAGAATGCTCTCTTGGTGAATATAATCTACAATGAAATCTTGTATAAGTTATCAGTACTGCCAACCTCCTGTTGAAAATTACACGGCATCGGCGAGTGATTCCGATCCCTTTTAGCGGATAATTTCGATCACTTGTTCACGGTTATTTAACTACGTAGTTTTTATATATTTTTTATTTTCCTGTTTTTAATTTATTATTTTACGACGCTTTATCAACTGCTGTGGTTATCTAGCGTCTGAGTGAGATAAAGATGGTAATGCCGGCGAAACGAGTCCAGGGTCCAGCGACGAAAGTTACACAGCATTTATTTTCCTTCTTATAAATTTATTTAAAGTTTCTTAATCATATGAGTTATCATTTGTTTCAAATTAATATTTGCTAATACATCTTACTGAAGAAAATATACGAACGTTTTCGCCACAATTTGCAACAAATGATGAATCATATAATTGAGAAACTTTAAATAAATTTTTAATCTTGAACTGATTTATCTGAAAAAATCAAAATGAATTGTAAGACATTTATTTTCCTGTTGCAGATGGAGAAAATATAAACGTTAAAAAGAGAAAACGTGGACAGAAAATGATATAGAAGAGGCTCTTGTTGTAGTGAGAGATTTCATGTCTATTAAAGAAGCTGCGAAGCGGTTTAAAATTCCTTATACTACGCTCCAGAATAGAAATAGAGAATGCATGGATCCTAAAAACACCAGAAAACAAGAAAGTCATCGGTCTCTAAAAGATTTTAGTGATGAAGTTCAATAAAAAAAAATCGAACTGTCGAACTCGCTCATTTCGACTATGACTTAACGAGGAATGATGTTAGGAAAAATATGTGGCAGTTTTGATTCATATCTTATGATGATCCACGGTCTGTTAAGAAAGGGTAATGGATTAAATGCCGGAGAAAGCAAAAAGAGTGGTACCATGAGATATGTATAGTAACCAAAGAGAGAAAATAGTTTGTGACAAATGTATGTAGACCTCCATTATAAGTTAAATGACAATATTTGTGGCACAGCTCAGCAATGAAAGCATTGCTCTTATGCTTGGATTTATAGAATCTTTACAAGGCCAATGGTCAATTGCTTGGAAATACGTTATTTATGTTATTAATTACAGATAAATGTTTATTATTGTATTGGAATAATATAACATGATTTCTGTGTATTTTTCACGTGTTTAATTTCAACGATCAGAATCACCCGACACGCGATCGGATTTATCCAAACTTGTAGGGTGAATCCGATCGTTTGCAAGACTCGTAAAAATACAAAACAGCTAAATTAGTGTGTTCTAAAGAAATGTTTTCGTATTGCGTATTAAAGGCAACGGAGCAACCTATCAATTCACAACACAGTTTTGTGAAAATATGTTATATTATTTAATATAGAGACAATTTCCCCAAATTGATGGCAGTCGCCCTACTATACTCTACACCTATTTAAAAAGTCCTCAACTAAATAAAAACATGTTTTACTTAACCATCTCTGAAACCGCTTCTTAAATCTCTGCAATGAAAGTAAGTGGTACTGACTAGGAATTTTTAACAAGGTTTTCACGGAGGTAAGGTACACGACTCCAATAATAACGTTCCAATTTTCTCCTATTATCGTGCAAAGTAATTGCGTGTCAATTGGTCCGAACTCGTAAAATGTTTAAAAATACATTAACTATCAGCCTATAGACTATGCGAAAATTACAATCTTATTTTACTTGCTGTTCTACAGATAAGGTTACCAGATGAAATTTCTGGGACCGAGAACATCAAGCTAAAAAAAAAAAAAAAAAAAAAAAAATAGGAAAAATTAGGACACTAAGATCAAAATAACACATGTATCATACGGAACAAAAACAATTACTTTCAAACTCACAACACTTTTCATGCAATATTACTTACATTTTAAAAGCTAAAAATTCTGTACTAACAAAGAAAATAATAATTTCGAGGAAAAAATTGTTCCGGGGCCGGGTATCGAACCCGGGACCTTTGGTTAAACGTACCAACGCTCTCCCAACTGAGCTACCCGGGAACTCTACCCGACACCGATCCAATTTTTCCCTCTATATCCACAGACCTCAAAATGGGCTGACAACCGTCAAGCAACCAACATTGAGTGCACACTAACAATTTTTCCCTCGAAATTATTCAAATTAACTTTACAGGGAGTCATTCCTGAAAGCTTGATTTGCATAATACACGTCACTGTACGTAACAGAAAACCACAATTTAAAGTCACACAGAGTTAGTGTGCACTCAATGTTGGTTGCTTGAAGGTTGTCAGCCCACTTTGAGAATTGTGGATATAGAGGGAAAAATTGGATCGGTGTCTCGGGTAGAGTTCCCGGGTAGCTTAGTTGGGAGAGCGTTGGTACGTTTAACCAAAGGTCCCGAGTTCGATACCCGGCCCCGGAACAATTTTTCCCTCGAAATTATTCAAATTAACTTTACAGGGAGTTATTCCTGAAAGCTTGATTTGCAAAGAAAATAATACATCAGTATTGAACTGTGGTAGTAAAATGAAATCAATATTGAATCCATAACTTATTTTTCTAACGTGCCTATCACTTCAATCAAATTTCAATTACTGTGAAGATATTAATGAAAATCATTAAAATCATTGCCGTTCATATTTTTGAAGTTACAATGCACAAATGTAACGTAACTAGTAATCCTAATGAAGTCAACTGAGAGACTACTATTTTTTTCTTTTGTCCATTCATTGGCTCTGTATTAAAGATAATATCATTTTAATATTCGTATTATTGCCTGGAATCGTATAGGAAGTTCTGAACCTGTTTAAGCAGTTCTGAGAAAACTTCACTATTTACAGAATTGCTAAAATCTCTTGACCAAATGTGGTGAAATAGTATGTCATTTGTTTCTTATGTACCTTTACACTTAATTCTTAATATACTTTTTCAAAATGAAAATTCATAAAACACTTTCACATCACCAATCTTAAAGCCCAGAGAATGAATTCTGGTAAACTAACATTAATAGCAATGTGCATCAACCTCGCTTAAAAATGTAGTAATGATTGCTATATTTTTAACCTGGTTATGAAATCACGATTAAAATGTAACCGTAGTTAACATGTAATTTCTGTGCACCATTCATAATCACCGGTTACTTACACATGGTTAGCCGACATCTTATTTAACCATGGTAAAGTCTGCGATGGTACACTGTTTCTACAAAATGACGAAAGACAACATCCACACTAATAGTCAACGTCTAAAAACGACTGCGATTGTGCCGTTCTACATTGAAATGAAAGTACCCTGTATTTTCACGTTGCATTCGTTTACCTTTGGGCGCTGTTATGTTTGCTGGTTGCGTTTCTTTGTTTTTTTTTTTTTAGTGCTGTCAGTTAAAATCTTACAAAATGGAAAATGAAAAGCGAAAATGATTATATCCCAATGTGAGTCTGAAATAATCATAGACTTAATTACTAAATTTAAGTGTTATATTTAAGAAATATGGAATATCCATAAAAGAAAAAAATCAAGAATCGTAGGAATGTATGTACAATCCAGGACCCTAATTACAGTACACCAAGGAACTGTGAAATATTCTAAAATTCATCCGTAATTTCTCTTCGTTCTTCTTACGACGTAGAAAAAGAAATATTCGAGTATTCCCTCTTAAAATACTGAACAAATCATTTGCATAGAACCGTAATGTAAGTAGCCGATTCATAGAAGAAATAGGACTGTTTCTGTTTATGGCTTATTCAAAGTAATCCATCTATTGCAGCGGAAATGACACGGTAGATTCTGATAAATTAAATCCCACCTAAAATTTTCTGTCGCCTAATTCCGCTTAAGAATTATCTTTTTCCACTAATGAAACTTCACATTCACCATCATCCTTATTCATGTAATCCATGTACAATAACAATCATCTTCGAAATAATCACCTGTGGGTCTGGCCGCCATATTGTTTTACTAGAACTAATCACTAGTTATCGCCTTTAACCCACTCGAAAAAGGCCGGTTATAGAGTATCGTGGTTAATCTTCTGTTTAAGTCCTAACCAAAGTCCACGCACCATAAAAATGCTTAACCAGGGGTTAGATGGCAATTTTATCCGATGGTTACTTTGATGCACGTGGCCAGAACTTGCATTCTCCACCGCTTCACGCAGTGAGATATAGCCCTACTTCAAGGTTCGACATCAGAGATCGTTTTGAACGTCGTAACTTATATTCGCTGTATTTCAGTAACGCCAACTTCTCCATTCGTAAAAATTATAATCGATTCAAGAATAAAGATTGTAATTACTTTCGAAAGTATATGAATGACTTTTTACAATACAAAACGCTATTTAAAACTCCCCCGGATGTACCCGGAAGTATGAAAAACTAGGGTAAGTCCGGAGAAATCAGGACTCTAGTAATCCTTCTATACTGAGGATCACGTAAGAGTAATTCCTAAAAGACTAATTTGGCCGTCTCTTCAGTGTTGCCAACTAATACCAGATATCACCAAAAGAGGATAAAATCACACAATGTCATGTAATATGATGATGATGATGATGATGATAATAATAATAATAATAATGATAATAATAATAATGATAATAATAATAATAATGATAATAATAATAATAATAATAATAATAATAATAATATAGTATTGACAATAACGATGTCTTGCTTATTTACCACATCTCATCTTTATGTTGGGAAGGTGTTTTCTAAAAGGGTCAATAATTTGTGGAAGAGTATATTTTTCTTCTGACCTCTCGCACATTATGTTAGTAGTTAGTAGATTAGTGTATGATCTAATATTAAAATGTATTTTGTCTGACAACATGAAATTCATTACTTACTTACTTATTGGCTTTTAAGGAAATTCATTGCTTTGATTAAACAGTTTACGATTCACGAGACCTAACCTAAAAATGTATTTTGTTTAATCACGTGAAGTGATTAGTATGAATTCTGAAAACGAATGCTTTAGAATATTTACTCCATTATTGTAATAAAAGTCTAAACACGAAAGAAATTAAGATGTGAAATGGTATTTCTATCGATTACCCAAGGGCATGTATCACACGAAGTATGTTGTATTGATTTACACTTAGCCTACCTCACTCTAATCTTGAAATTGTAACCACAACACATAGCAACACATACAATAACTATTATGTATTAATATTAATACTGATATTAATTATTAGTATGTTCAAATTTCACTAGCTTCCATTAATGGGCTTAGAAATCTATAGAAGAAATTGAATTTTCAGAATTTAAACTACCGAGAACTTGCGTCACTGCTGCCAACATAATAGTTATAAAATCACTACCAGTTGTATTTCTCAGTACCGAAATTCGAAACGAAGTTAGCAAAAGAAAATTCAAGCTGCAAACTAGAAAATCACCACAATCCACTAGCATATGTAGTAACGGGGGGAAATGGTTAGGTTTCATTGTTAGGTTATGAAGTAAGCTGTACTGGACCATACAGGAGGTACAGAATTCGGATATTTAAATTTCCAGAGAGATGCTATTGGTTTTCAGTGAATGAGTGTTTATTTAATTTGTCCTCTAATCTAGTAGTTCAAATGCTAGCATAAAGGTTTTCGAGTTCACTTCAGATAGGAAAGAGGGGATTTATCTTGAAGGTTGGGTGTTTGTCCCTTTCAATGTGAACATCAATTACTGGTTCAGAATCTGAACGGGTATATTAGACACCGCAGTGGTCTAGGAGTAGCGAGAGGGACTTGTTCTTTCAGGCTGAGCTGAGGCATGGTTTCAAATCCTGCTTGGGCTCATTGCCTGATTGAGTTTATTCGAGTCTTTCCCAAATTGTAATGTAACTTCATGGATAATACTTGAACTTCTCCATAAAACCTTATCTGTCACCAATTCCAACGAACACATCAGCATTGGAAAGTGTTAATCACCTGCACGGTTGAAAAAAATACAATTCATTTCAGTGGCTGGTTTAGTGAACCTGAAGTTTTTCCTTCCGTTCTTAACTCTTAAACTGATGAAATATCCCATACAACATTATATATTATAATTTGAACTGGTAATTGAAATTACGGGTAAACAGCTGAACGGATTTTAATAAATAATCCCTCATTTTGAAGCTTTGAACCCAAAGTTTTTCAGAAAAATAGTAGTTTTCAGTGAAATGTAAATTTTTCAACATAATTTTCCTATTTTCCAAAATCAATCTGTAGTCATTTTTGAGAAATAATGGCTTTTCAGAATAAAATAAAACATAAACACAATACAATAAACAATATCACACGAAGAGCATGACCTGTAGGATTGCTGACATATTTAGAGTTCAGATAGCTCAGATTCTCTGACATCGTAATGCCAATATGTCGATCAGAACGTTTCTGTAATGTTGGTTATTAAAAAACTTCAAGACTTACTAAAAAGAATTTACAGGTCAGATTCTCTGGTGTGTAATTTTCTGAGTACAACTGTCTGTGTAGGCCTATTGGATATTAAAAACTACAAAACTTAAGAATGTTTGATGACATTATTACCATTAAAAATGAAATATTATTATACTGAATGCCATGATGTGGGTATTGTCACTAATTATACGGATTAATGCTTTATTGATGATATTTATTTTATTTCATTGGGCTATTTTACGACGCTGTATCAACATCTAGGTTATTTAGCGTCTGAATGAATTGAAGGTGATAATGCCAGCACCGAAAGATATCCAGCATTTGCTCGTATTGGTTTGAGCGAAAACCCCGGAAAAAACCTCAAACAGCTAACTTGCCCCGACTGGAAATCGAACCCGGGCCACCAGGTTTCGCGGCCATACGCGCTGACCGTTACTTCACACGTGTGGACTTGATATGAAAGTGAAACCTTCTGGGGTTATACAGGGACATCATTTTATTTTTACTTCAATTTTTATTGTACCTGAGTTTTTGAATGTACTTCACTCCCACCCCTTCTACTAAGGAAGTTCCAACTCCACACAGAACCAAGACCGCAGATAGTAAGCAGTACTGAGTTACTGAGTATAGTACGTTCCAGAAATATGTTCGCCTTTTCCAGTGACGAAAGAGCTTTCAATATTGAATCATATTTTCGCACAGGTACTGTCCGTTTGCCTACGTCGCATCCCGATTTCCCTCCCTGCTTCTGCTCGCCCCTCTGTAATAGCTGGGCTGTCTTAGCTCTTTTCTGAAAACATTAATTTCTCTTAGGAATTGGAAGTTTACGTAATATTATATAGCTGTTTAATTTAACTTAAATAAAAGGGCCTTGTTAAGTAATTAACTGTCACGTGATTTCCTCCCTTTCTACAATCCTGCGGCAGAACAACTTGGACGGACAGTAGATAGCATGTCTGAGTAATTTTATATTTTCGGGTCGGGCAGAAGTGAAGATTGAATTTACAGTACGTAGAGTAGGTACAGAATTATTTCAACATGAGTTACTAGTACGAAGGACGAAACTGGCAATTGGAATTAGATGCAATAGTCTATAGTGCGATAATATGCACAAAAGAACTGAAGCCTGTATCGAAATGAACGGCCACCATTTTCAAAATTGTGTTTAAATATTCATATTATGTTTATTTTTCAATTTAACTTCTTTCTCTATATTGTACGCTAATGTGCTGTAGACAGTATAATATACACTGCATAATGAATACGTTCGCATGGATAACTCACTTCGTGAGTAAAAACACTTATTCTTAATACAATACTGTACTTTGATTAAAGAAAAACCTAATGAAAATGATCAAACTCAAAATCGCGATATTTCCTAGTTTACGTAAATGGATGAACTACTTTTCTTCCTTCCTATACCTAGTAGAGTGATTTGTGTTTTACGCCAGTATCATCGAACTCCAGTCTTGGAGGGGGGAGCAAGCGGTGTTTCCGGTTCTCTAAAGGTATAGACAGGTTAATATTAAAAATGTTAGTAAAAATAAAATGATGTCCCTGTATAAGTAGCCGTAAAGAATATCTGAAGTTAGATCTTCATTTCTATAAAATTTACTGAGTGACGGCTATATAGTAGCCTATACAAAATTTACGTAAGATAACAATATTGTTATTAAAAATGAAATATTTTTATAGTTATTAATCAAATTCTATGGGTATTTTCCATATATTTAATGGCGGTGTGGTGTAGATATTTAAAACTGAAAGTTAGAATTTATAAAACAGTTATGCTACCGGTTGTTCTTTATGGTTGTAAAACTTGAACTGTCACTTTGAGAGAGGAAGAGAGATTAAGGGTGTTCGAAAATAAGATGCTTAGGAAAATATTTGAGGCTAAGAGGGATGAAGTTATAGGAAAATGGAGAAAGTTACACAACGCAGAACTACATGCATTGCATTCTTCACCTAACATAATTTAGGAACATTAAATCCAGACGTTTGAGATGGCAGCGCATGTAGCACGTATGGGTTAATCTAGAAATGTATATAGAGTGATAGTTGGAAGACCTGAAGGGAAAAGACCTTGAGGGAGGCAGACATAGATGGGAGGATAATATTAAATTGGATTTAAGAGAGGTGGGATATGATGGTAGAGACTGGATTAATCTTGCTCAGGATAGGGACCGATAGTGGGCTTATGCGAGGGCGGCAATGGACCTTTGGGTTCCTTAAAAGCCATTTGTAAGTAAATGTTTAAATGTTATGTTTTATTTAACGACGCTCGCAACTGCAGAGGTTATATCAGCGTCGCCGGATGTGCCGGAATTTTGTCCCGCAGGAGTTCTTTTACATGCCAGTAAATCTACTGACATGAGCTTGTCGCATTTAAGCACACTTAAATGCCATCGACCTGGCCCGGGATCGAACCCGCAACCAGCGCTATACCAACTTGCCAACCAGGTCGACATTTGTAAGTAAATGATATATATATATATGTGTGATTCTCTTCAGTATTGTCTGGAGGAAGCGCAAACATTATAATGTCTAAGGAAAGACCAAAAGGTATCACTTACTAATGAAATAAGAGGCCTACGAAATGTTATAGCGTCCCGATCACTTTAACAAGATCTCTTAGCAAGATAAAATGATACTACCCTCTACATTTCAAAGTAGTTCATGGAACATCCAGCAGCTGTACCAAGACGCTATGTCTATTGTAGGAAAGCATGGCAAACCTGACATTTTCTTAACTCTCATCTACAATCAGCAATGACCTGAAATAGCTACTGCTTCACGCCCACATGAAAAACAGACTGATCGTCCTGGCATTGTTACTTGCGTTTTCGCATTGAAACTCAAGAACTGAAGATATATAGGTTCAATAAAAGTATTTATCATAAAGAAAACCATTCAGAGGGGTGTGTTTCATTATTATGGAAGCAAATAACTTCCAAAATGTCTGGTATTCTTGATTGGAAATAAATTTTAACTTTTAATTAACTTAGTTTGCAGCATTTGCTGCACAATGCCACTAGTAATTCTTTATACATCCGTTGATTGAGGAATGCACACTGTTCAAGACTGTTTAAAATCATTGTATGCAGTGTTTCCTTGACAGTCCGGGACAAGTACTTAAATGATATTGATAATGAACGGCCGATACCAACTCCTCGAGGATCTATCTTAGGATAGATACTCGAGGAGCTGGTACCGGCGGCCGTTCATTATCCTCAGTATACCTACAGTACATGACGCGTCGTTTCAGTGTCGTCACTAACTGCCGCATCAGCGTGCTCCCAACTGTAAGGAAGCATGCCGAGATGCAGGGCCTACTCTGCTATTTTGCGAAGAGTAGAACCGCCGGGCTCCTTTAGGTTCTTTATTACAGCTAGAGCTGAGACGAGATGTTATGGCACCAACCTGCGCGAAGTTTTAAATTGCCAGCCAGCAGAGTAGAGGAGTGGGGGTTGTTTGGGTTACGGTTCTCAAGCTCAGAGCGGCAGGCATATGCGTTTCATCTCTTTCCAAAAACATTCGTCTTATCTTAGTATCACCACTTTCCTACTAAAGAGTCCGAAGGTACCTAATGGAATTATGCCCGCTATTCCATCTTTGTATTCTTATTCTCCGTCCGAATCAGACGACTGATCTGTGCTGGAATCAGATGTCGCTTAGTTTATGGAAATGTTTTCCAAAGTACTGTCCATCACGTGCTCACTTTCAAAGTATTATTGTTCTCTACTTTCTTCACATAATCATGCGCTGATATCCATTTTTGGAAGAAGCGATTGCAGAGTCGGCCTCTGCTTATGCGTAGCGTAGAAATTATAGATGAGACTTCTTATGACTTCCTCATCAAAACTGTCTACAGCTGCAACATTCTTCTTCGGCTGTGATTTTTCCGGACTGGAGAAGGAATCTGCTGTTCCTGCCTCAATATTTTCTCCAACTTTCCTGATTCTGCCAAGGTTCGCTTTGAAATACCAGTGGCAGCCAGTACTCTTGCACACACGCTTTTCAATGGAATTGGTATTCCATCTACAGCCTCTTCTGACATGAATTTCCATACATTGTATGCTATTTCATGTCCTTGACTATGAACTACTCTATGATTTCACACCTTAAACAATGCCATAATGAGGGCGATCAGAAGGACAATGTTTTCAGTATTAGCAATAGCGGTAATAGCAGAACGATCTGAACACTCGGAATGCTAGTAACCAACTAGCCCAACACCCCTCCAGTTGAGTGTGAGGGCGAGTCCAAGCAAACGAACTAAAATGCGTCCCTCGCGCCGGTGCCATAACTTCTCGTCCAGGCTCTACCACGATTTGAGCTAATTTCCTTGCCTTCATCTCCGTTGATTGTTGAGTTTTTTTTTTAAGTAAAGATTTATTCTGGACCTAAGCTAGATACGACCTTAAATATGCATAGTAAACTGACGAACAAAGAATTCATCTAAAACGTTTCAAAAGTATGAAGAAAATTTATCAGATATTTAAGTACTTGTCCCGGGCTGTCAAGGACACACTACATACAATGATTTTACATAAGCGTATTTCGTACCGAGGAAGATGGAGGGATGAGTGTGCTGAGCAAGGATTGAACAATTTTGTGGCGGTGCGTCATACTTGACAGGGCTCAGGAATAACTTCATTATTTAAAGAATCTCAATAAATAAACAAATTGTGTCCCATCTGATTTATTTAAAGCATCGTAGTAGTAGACATAAACCTGTCTGTACGTGTACAAGGCATTTGTTCGTAGGAATCTATATTTTACTTCGAAAAATATAGAGCACCTATTACTTAAGGAAAATTAATTGAATCTTTCTGGCAAACGAAATTAAGAAAGTACAAGAACTTGCAGTTTTTTACCAATAGAATATAACAAGACCAATAATTCCTATTCGATCTCAGTAAATAGACATTTAATATGGTTTGCACACTGCTTAAGTCGAAATGTACTAAAATAATAGTATTAAAAATAACACATTTGTTTAATTAAAACAATTCGTGAAAATTTGTTCTATTCGTTTTTATTTTGGCGGGTGTCATACTGACTTCTAATTCAAACTTAAGTACTCTATTACAAAACTTTTTTTGTCTCTTCGAACAGTATAACAAAAAATGTACACATTAAAACAATAAAAAGATATATATGAACTGGTAATGGAAATTACGGGAAAACGGTTGAACGGATTTTAATGAATGATCCGTCATTTTGAAGCTTGGAATCCAAGGATTTTCAGAAAGATAGTAACTTTCAGTGAAGCGTTGGCTCCACGTGCCCATCGGAGAGTTGCCTAGCGTCGGTGGAATTAGTCATAGCGAAAATATATTTCAAGGGATGAATTCGGAGATTTGTCATGGGATTACCAGAGTTCAGTCTTACATTTGGGGAAAAATCCTGAAAAAAAAAAAAGAACTAAAGATGTAATCTGTTCAAACGGGAATAGAACCCACGGGAGAGTGCAACCTCGGATACTAATTTCTACTAGTCACGCTTAGACTACACCAATATATTTACGTTTATAACTAGGGACTGTATTATATCCCAGGGCGAACGGAGATAAGGTTAGTTGTTCATATACTATACAGGATAGAAGTGAAATAACCTTCCTAATTGAAAGGGACGATAAGGTACACTTAAATTAATAGAAAACCTGTATTACGTTTTGTGATTAAATGCACGTTTAATTAGGAAATTAAGTTTCAAGTTCAGCAGTCCGGCAATATCGCCGCTAACACACTCTTCTCGTGATACAGATATGTAAGAGGTCAACGAACTCTGTGCGTCTCGCTAGATGAACTGCTCTCTGGCGCTGTGTTGTAACCAACTCGCATCGTGCAATGGTTTGAAATTAGAAGTTTTTAAAATTAAATTTACACGAAAACCATACATACTATTGAGAGAAACGGAGTTATGTGAAAATTATAACGTATTGATGTAATTAGCTAGGTTTCTATCAAACCACATTAGAATTTAAATTTCATTTAGTACAACTGTTCCGTGCGCTCGCGTGCATATTTTACATCGTGATGTTTGCAACTAGATTTATGTAGCTTATTATGCTTTTCATAGCTTTAGCAGTATTATGATCTACATATGTACTTTGCTCTGTTCTTGTATATGACCCCTCATTATAATTTGGAATAGGTATCACAATATGATACATATTTCTTTTCTTTCCCCCCACAGTTGATTCACCATACTCTAGTCAGGTCTGGACACCACTACAGATGAACCAACCTATTTCAATTGCAACTACATTGCACATGTTTTAATTTTAGTATTTAATAACTTTTAATAACTTTGATTATGGCTTATATAGCCCTTGTTTTAATACAGAAATGTTTTAATCATTGTATGTTCACTCATCTTTACTGAGACTTAATTCTAACTGGTTTATTTATTTGTACTACACACACATGTACTACTTTCATGTATATAGGCATAAAACGTTTCTGAAGATGGCTTATTTAATCCGAAAACGTTAAAAAAAACTAAATAAATAAATGTGACAAATATTGTAAACTACTAATATTTGTTAAATAGATAAGCACAGACGGATCCTGACAAAACTATTGTTATAATATAACCAGCAAGAAATTTTTTCTACTATCATAATAGCTTTATAATAATAAATTAATATTAACCATACTCGGATCAGAATGTAGTACTTTATATACTGTATTATATTGTAACAATAGCTAGATTGCGTTATTTCATGATGAGTGGTTTGGAACTCTCTTAGAAATCTAAGACGACGATATGCGAAACATATTTCAGAGATATTGTCTTCAGGTATCAACAATTCAAAACTATTTCTGTTACCACTCCTTTTAAAAAATTACGTATGTGCCTCTTTAGAAGCATGTACGCCTAAAGTAGATGGATCTAGCTTTACGTTTAAAAATAGGCTACATTCGTAGTACACCACAGTTTGTTTTACGAAGTTTCCCTTCTATTTAATATAAAACGATTTTACACAGTTAACTCTAACGTAGATTACTATCCAATCATGAGAAACTTGAAAAAAAAAATAGGCTTACTGTTACTCGTGTTAGAGTTTCCCCTGCAATCGGTCAAATAGGAAATATAAAGCCTTTTAAATATAAGGGCGTGTCCCTTTAAGGGAGACAGTATAAAGTAGAAGCACGTAATATGATGTTTAAAAATATGCACAGGATCCTATTGAATTTTAAAATAAAAAAAGACCCTATACCTTCTATTTGACAAATTATTTAAAACTCAAAACAAATGTACGGTAACAGAATGCATTGGAATTATGAGAAATGCTTCACTGTCTACTGATAAGACATGAGAATTTTATTTTTAACCGAACAGAAAAGGAGGAAGTTTTTAAATTACAAGTTTCTCTCTACACAAATAAGTATAGACCACAGTTTCTACCAAAAGTTTAAAGATACCCACTCAAAATAAATGCTTCATTCCTCTTCTTATAGCTACTTATGTGAACCCCCTCCCCTCCCCGACTTTTATAGAGACCAAATGCCTGTGAAAAATGAAGTTTTACTTACTCCAAACCCAATCTCTCTATCTTTCAAGCTGTGGATTATATAACAGACTTTGCATACTTCCACTCGGTAATGAGTTTTGGAATAATATTCTGGGGAAATTCCACAGATAGTAACAGTATATTTCTATTACAAAAAAGAGTAATTAGAATAATAGTAGGGTCCACACCTGTGGAGTAACGGTCATCACGTCTGGCCGCGAAACCAGGTGGTCCGGGTTCGAATCCCGGTCGGGGCAAGTTACCTGGTTGAGGTTTTTTCCGGGGTTTTCCCTCAACCCAATACGAGCAAATGCTGGATAATTTTCGGTGCTGGACCCCGGACTCATTTCACCGGCATTATCACCTTCATTTCATTCAGACGCTAAATAACCTAGATGTTGATACAGCGTCGTAAAATAACCCAATAAAAAATAATAGTAGGTGCCAGATCTAGGTAATCGTGTAGGAATATTTTCAAAAAACTACAAATAATGCTCATGGTTTGTCAGTATATCTTTTCACTAATAATCTTCCTAGTATGTAATCGTGAAAACTTTGTAACTAATTCAACAGTTCATAGCATAAATACACGTCAAAAAATTACTTTCATACTCCATCGGCAAGTCTATCGTGCTATCAAAAAGGAGTGCGTTATATGGCAGTAAAAATGTTTAATAACCTCCCTATGGATATAAAAAATGAAACTCAAAACGTAAGATTATTTAGGGCCAAATTAAAGAAGTACCTAATTTCTCACGCCTTCTATTCTGTAGGTGAATTCATGACATTCAATAACACTTCCTGAAATTGATACTAAAACTACGTGTTGTACTAGTAGATTATATTGTAAATCTCGTCTGTATATATTTCAACTAGACTGTGACTATAAATTAAGACTTTATAATAGTATTAAGTTTTTTGACTTGTACCATATTCTAGCTGTAAAGCAATGTATGAATACCATGGAATGTTAATAAATACAATACAATACAATTTTTCTGTTATGAAAATTTATTGAAAAATTACATTTTTGTATGAAAAAAATTAATTACCTCAAAATGAATGTACTTATATCAATGAATTTTGGTAGAGCTAGATATCTCATGTCATTCTTCCACATTACAATAATCTGCCACTTCATGTCTATACTGAATTTCGACCCGTTTTCACGTTGTTTCAAGAAATGAATCTAACCTTTCCACACTTGTAACAAACTCCACATCTCTTTACTATATGAAAGGGTGGGGAGGGGAATAAGCTTATTGACAAGTTTTTACCAACTCGGAATGTAATTATGTAAATGGCAGTGGCGGTCCCTGGTCAATTTGCAGCGAATTTCAAACACAAGAGAATTTTAGAAACTGGCAATTTTTCATTAAAAAAAGAAAGAAAAAAAACTGGATTACAATGCGTGAACGAGCCGAAACAAATTTGTAAAGTAAAAAGTAATAATTGCACAAGAAACATTTCAGATATGTCTAACTCTATCACAAAATTTATTGGTCTAAGTACACTTATTTTGGAGTAATTAATTTCTTATATAAAAATGAAATTTTTAATAAGTTTTCATAATAGAAAAATTGTCATATAACCCACATTTTGAAAGATATAGAGATTGGGTGTAAAATAAAAACTTCATTTTTCACAGACACTTGTTCCCTACAAATGGATCAGGGCGGTTTCACATAAGAATACAGTCAGGAGTGAAACATCACTTTTGAAGGGGTGTTCTTAAACTTTTGATAGAAGATGTACACTCCTATCCTGAAAGAGTATGGGGGCAGTAGACATTGAAAGCTGTAAACAATACTTTTATCTCATTTTATAATAGAATAGCTATGCATAACACCGACCACATCCTAATTACGAAAAATTAAACACTGCCACCCTGTCAGGCACGCTCTCCACTAGTTTGTGTTGGATATCCACTGGAATGCGTCGCCATTCCTCTTGCAACATGGCACTCAGTTGGACAATGGAAGTTGGCCCCTTGTTTCAGCGGCTACTATACAGTGGTATGCAGACAATAATGTTCACCGGTTGGACTGGCCTGCACAGAGTCCTGATCTCAATCCCATTGAGCACCTTTGGAACGAATTGGACCGGCGATTGAGGTCTCGGGAGATGCGGCCAACTTCCATTGTCCAACTGAGTGCCATGTTGCAAGAGAAATGGCGACGCATTCCAGTGGATATCCTACACAAACTAGTGGAGAGCATGCCTGACAGGGTGGCTGCTGTTATAGCAACAATAGGTGCTACCACGAGGTTTAAAGGGGCAAAAACAGTGTCCAATTACTTTTTGGTAGATAGTGTATAACGGAGATTTGATTTCAATTGGTCTAGAGAGAGACACAAGTTTATTTTAATTGACAGTGTCACTCTTTGAAAAACAAAATAGCGTATAAGCATATACTGTAGTGTGATGCTTAAGAAAAGAATCCGCAGTAAATCACAAAAGTCTTTTAATAAAACTGACCTAACAGTGAAATATTTTAGGCAAAAATAGTTTGGCACTCGTTTTCGGTAGGTCCCGGATTGGAAATTTACATGTCATGATTCATCACCGTCTTAATCACCAATATCATAAACATTAATACAAATGTATAATCACTTACATGAACACAGTAAAAAAAAAAAAGTCTACTGATATATCCACAGATCCTACACACGCGATATGACCATAGATGTTAAAAAAAGGAACAATTAGACACTAATTAATGTTAAACGTTACGTACATATTTTTTCTTAACGTACAAGGGTGTTACTCGCTTCGGTCGTTCCCTGAAAATTGACTCATGCCATAAACTGTAACATAAACTTGTTTCATAATATACTATATACAGTGAAACCTCTCCTTACGGACACCCCCAAGATACGAACACCCCTCATATATAGACAGATTTTTGTGCTCCAAGTGAATAATATAGAAATAATGATAAATTTAACTCTCGTTCAAGGACACTCTCAGACACGGACACGGACAGCTGTTTCAAAGTCCTAAAGCTTGCTTTACCTCCTGACTGCAGACAGAACTTCGATTTCAAGACATGTGTTACAAAAATGGAAAATTTAGTATACAAATTCCTTAACATGAGAGACAATAAGGGTCTCGTAGGCTACCACTAGCCCAGCCGGCTACCCTTGTTAGCTGGAAGAGGGTGGAAAAAACAAAATCATAAAATTTAATCTGTCTGATGGGTCAAGGTTTCCACGATCGTAAAATTGTATTCGACACATGATAGGGTTAGTAGGATTATTCTCTTCGCTGCAATCAGTTGTTCTGTTTCGAGAGACATGGCACCTGAACGTAAAGGTTAAGTTGAAAACTGTAAATTACAGTACTGCATAACTGCAGACTTAGAATAAAATTGCATGGCACAGTACTGTATTTTTCTTTTTCGGTCTTATCTACTGTAGTTCAAAGTTGCAAAGAATTTATTGTAGTATACTGCATGAAGAATTAAACTACAATCATAGATTTCATTTAAAGCGTGAAGGGATACATAATGGATATCATAAATTTACTGTTAGATTGGGGAGCCTCCCTCCCAATAGATGACACCTCCCAGATACGGACAGATTGTTACGTCCCTTCGATGTTCGTAAATGAGAGGTTCCACTGTATATTATTGAACATTAGGAATGTTAGTATTTATTTATCTCCGTAGTTATTTTTACCAAGAAAGGAAAGACAATATATTTGACGACACTACCGGAACTAAACTATTTTCTAAATAATTCTGAATTGCGATATTAATGTAAAATTAATACGATATCCGCAAAAATATAAAAAAGTTAATTTCTACTACTAATTTCACAATTTGGGACATCTGGCCGAGATCTACGGATGACCACTAGGATCCAGAATACAAAGCAGAGGTTAAATTAAAAATAAGATACAATATGATTTGCTCAGAGAATACAGAACAATGATAAATTTAAAAATAAAGTACAATTTGATTTCGGAGAAACATTAGATGAAAGTACATTACTTTTCACGCTGTTACTGCAATAAAAGGTAGTGGAGTCAATCTTCTTTTCCTTGCTCATATTTTATTATGATAATGGAAAGAATTATTCTTATTTAATTAGTATTCCAGTTATAAGATCATTATATTTTCCACAATTTCCACCATGAATATAAAAAAACAAGCTCTTAGCAATCTCTGCTTACACCTATATTAAAAAATTGACATTAATATCCTTAAATACCTGCCCCCTGCGTATACATTAGGACATTTACGTTACATTTGAGACAAGAATTATTTTAAACTGGCATAATATAAAAAACTAACAAATTACATTGAAATTATAAAAAAAATCTAGTCAAATTTGTACTAGACTATTGTTTTATCTAGTTACAGGGATTAAATAAGAAAAACAAACAATCCAACTTGGCTAATTTTTCTCTTCAAAACACGAATTATAATATGTAGGTCTACATGTCTTCGATACAAAACGAAAGCCAGCACGGCACGTTACGAACCTTGTTACGGGAGCACGCAAGTCGCTAGCCTGTCCGCATTGCGCTCGATCGTGGTGAACCAGTCGGTGTAGTTTCCGCGCGACAACTGAACGCGTTCCTCTCCCTAACATCGCCGCCGCGACACTAGAACTTCATCTTTATGTCAGCTGATTCCATGCCTGTGTTACGTATTGTAGCACAAAAAACATTATGTCTCGAATCGATGTTACCATGGCAACGTAAAGCAAGGTCAGTTCAGGAGTGCCTCAACGTTGGCGATCTACCAAAGCCACCCACTGACCTGGAGCCGTCTGTAACCTACCGGAAGGTCACGTAAGGTCATTACACAACATGAATGGGTTAGATAGCGTGTTAGATTCGTAGCCTGCATGTCCCGTGATCGATCGGAATCCGGATATCCAGGCAAATTATATGAAAGCACTTGATATTGGCCACGGTCGGTTCTTTCAAATCCCTTTCTATTCATGTCCTAACAATAAATCCTTTCTAACACTGACACTGAGTAATTGTCATTGAATGAATGAATGAATGAATGAATGAATGAATGAATGAATGAATGAATGAATGAGTGAGTGAATGAATAATGATGTAAGTAAATAAGTGAAGAAATAAACAAAGAGATGAGTAAGGAAATAAGTAAGTAAAGAAATAAGTAAGGAAGTACATAAGTAAATATGTAAAGAAATGAATAAGTAAAGAAATAAATAAGTAAATAAATAAACAAATTAATAAGTAAAGAAGTAAATAAGGAAATAAAGAAATAAGTATAAGTAATAAAGTACGTGAAATATTAAATAAGTAATGTAGTAAATAAATAAATAAGTAATGAATTAAATAAATAAAGAAGTAAATAAGTAAAGAAATAAACAAGTGAAGAACTAAATAAGTATACAAGAAAGTAAGTAAAGAAGCAAATAAGTAAACATGTAAAGAAGTAAAGCAATAAATAATTAAAGAAGTAAAGAAACACATAAATAAGTAAAAAGTAAATAAGCAAAGAAGTAAATATGTAAAGGAATAAACAAGTAAAATAATTAATAAGTAAAAAATAAACAAGTAAATACATAAATAAGTAAAGAAATGAATAAATAAATAAATAAATAAATAAATAAATAAATAAATAAATAAATAAATAATAAGTAAGGAAATAAAGTAGTGCCACCAATTTGTAAACAATTTGGTCATTATTAAAGGCACAAGTCATTTCCTTCAGTATTGTGATAATTGAAGAAAACTACTGTTCTACTAGCTTAATTAATAATTTTAAAATTATGTTACTGTTGCGTTTAGATGTCATTCACCATGATAATACTCGTACGGAGCTAGAAAGTGCAATAAATTATAGGTTTGTTTCATTCTCTATTAGATTCAGAAAAAAAAAAACTTAAAAACCTCAACAACATGTCAATTTTACAAAGATTTGACTTAGTGCCTTTTAACAATGATTCAATTATATTGTATTTCATAACATTTAAAATGGGTCATGTATTTTACTGAGAATTTCAGCTTTCCCGCGAGATTTTTAATCCGAAAATTGCTGCACTTCAAACATCTCTGAATAGCCTTTCCATTAGAACATTTAATTACATTGCTCACTCTGTATGTATCATATGACACACATCTGCTCAAGTTGTGTTCACATCTGTTTCTGGCCCTGAATTAAGAGATATGTAATCAATCTAGGACACTTCCGCACTGGACGCTACACAGAGCAACTCCAGCTGCTCGAAGAGCTTTAACTTATTTCACAAACTGATATAACTGATATGTCGATGGCTAAGAAATGATACCTCGTATCTGTAAATTTGCAGGTGAACCAAAGAAGTTTCAAAAATTAATTTTTCTCAAACTACACAAACTTTTTATATATGTTTCTGCTTTGCAATATTTTCTACTCCAGGACAAAATATTAGTTAGGCCTAACTGTTCAATTTTGTGAACATAATGATAATGTAGTTAATCTAAATAATAATGTAATCAAACTAAATGACTATTTTTGTAGATACAAGGTATCACTTCTTAGCCATAATGTAACGCTTTAGGGATCATATTAGATTTCGGTTATAATTTTCTCCACAAGCAGACATTCTCATAGGGGCAGATAAAAAAGTTAATTTTTTTTTTCCCACCACATTAATAATGGCAAAACATGTGCTTATATAAATTTTGGCCACTCGAGTGCAATTACGAGGTCGCCCCTCAGAAAGTAAATTACAGAAAGCAAACACACTTTTATGAAAAAAATTTATTAGAACAGATACAGATATTGTTGAACTATTTTTTAATATATAGAGTGTCCCATTTATCTTGTGCACTTATAACTTTTTTGTTTGGATAGGTATTGGAATTTTTGTTTTTGAACGTTATGTTAGAACGAGGGGCTAACATGAGTGTGCAAATTTGGTGCATGTAACTACATTATGGTACAAGATACACGTGACGTCATCAGTTTTTCAAATAGCACTACACACTTTAATCATGTTACATTGATTACAAACATTAAGAAGAGTTCAAAAATGTATCACAATGTCACCTTCCTAAGCAATAACAACACAATAAAACGAAACAAAAATGTACTTCCAATGTGATAATGTTATGCTTTGAGAGTCACAGAAGATATTCCAAATGGTGACCATGCACATTAATGCACATTCGAAGGCGTTCCCCGAAAGACCGTATGACTGTCCAGCATGTTGCTGGCTGAATGGACACACAAACCTGTCGAATGCGTTGCTGCATGTCGTCTGGTGTTGTCAGAATGTTCTGGTACACACTATTCTTTACAGTACCCCACAGGAAAAAGTCGAGTGGCGACAGGTCAGGAGAACGTACAGGCCACTGTACGTGGATTGTGACGTCGACAGTTGTTGTGGTTTGTTTACATGTTAAGACATCAAACACACAACACACGACGTGTATCGACGTCAGTCGTCTTTTCTTTTGTGTAAGTTAATGCACAAGATGAATGGGGCACCACAACAAAAGGCACATTCTGATGGCATGCATTTTGCATTTTATTGTTCTTATTGATTGGGAAGGTGACATTGTGATACATTTTTGAACTCGTCTTAATGTGTGTAATCAATGTAATATGATTAAAGTGTGTAGTGCTATTTGAAAAACTGATGACGTCACGTGTATCTTGTACCATAATGTAGTTACATGCAGCAAATTTGCACACTCATGTTAGCCCCTCGTTCTAACATAACGTTCAAAAACAAACATTCCAATACCTATCCAAACAAAAAAGTTATAAGTGCACAAGATAAATGGGACACCCTGCATACTCCACCGGAAATGAGACATTTTTCATACCGTTGGATCAACTTTTGTATCTCTGTATCGTAGAAGTCTGTCGCCCGGGAACGGAACCAGTGTGTGACAGCCGTCTGCACCTCTCTGTTGATACTACAATATGAGAAATGTCTCAATTCGTGTGTGAAATATGTTGAAAAATAGCTCAACAGTTGCTGTATCTGTTCCAATAAATCTTTCCATGAAAATGGGTTTTCTTTCTGTAAACGGCTCCAGGGAAACTTACTTCCTGGGAGGGCCCTCGTAATAGCGCTCGAGTGGCCAAAATTTGTATAAACACTTGTTTTGACATTATTAACATGGTGGAAGGAAAACAATTAACTTTTTTATCTACCCCCCCCCCCCCATGAGAATGTTTGCTTGTCAGATTGCTTTAGTTTTCCCTTTCAAAATTCCACCTATTCTCCATTTTTCCATATCATTTCATCCGAATTCATACTATAAATAGGCCAATCGGTAGTTGAGAAAGGCAGATAAGGGGTACTAACATATAAACCTTGCCTATCCAGCAGTTCGGAGTTATATACATACATGTCATCCTGAAGAGGCAGGACATACCGTACTCTAGCTCTCAGTCCCCCTCAGAGAACTTTTACTCTGATGTCAAGCGCATTCTCAACTCACACCACCTGACTACACTAATGATCGCTGAGTATCTAGGGCTTTATTCCATAAAAATGTAATACAAATTATTACTGAAGATTATTACAAAGTATGGAGTTGTATCTTCCTGTGCACAAAATTATGCGTAACATCATACATTATTAGTAGACTTCGTGGAATTGCCACGAGAATCGTAAGGTTTACTATGCACGCAGTATAGACTGTATGAGAAGGGGGCGTGGAAAGGATAGAGAATGCCTCTAATGTAAACACTGAGCAGTATACTGCGGTTACAATAAAACCTGTATCCTGCATTCAAGAAATATAATGAATGATCATTGAAGTAGGAAATGTCTAAACAAATAAATACACAATTATTTTGTAGTGAGATATATTAACTCTTAAAATTTAATGTAATATACTCGCATCATCCTTGAATGTGTGCATTGCAGTGAAGAGTTACGTACATTTTGAGCGGCTGAAAAGTAACCTCCTCCGATGGTCACTCAAACAGTTTTTATATTGGGAAAATGTACGTTCAACATCACACGATGTAATACGTACATATTTGAAGAACGGAAAGTCACTACTTTTTAGTACACCAACTTCAGGCGTCTTGTCGTGATCTGATGGTACATCATTTATAATACGAAGTTGTGAATAGGCAGAATTTTTAGCAATAACGTTTCTCAACTTACATTTCACTTTTTCTGAAATTAGTGAATTGTTATTTTGGATAACGGTTTGTGATACTGTATCCACTATATTAAGGGCTTCTGAGAGTTGTAGTTTAGACGATTCTAACAGGGTGATGCTTTTGGACACGATTTTAAAATTAGAATCAATGAACAGAATATCTTCCAATAGCTGTTAAGAAGGCAATGATTTTACAGCTGCAACAGCGGAACTGTCTGTGCTATCCAATGCATCAATTACCTCCATTATTTTGCCGTAATGTTCTGCATAATAATTAACAGCATCCAACAACGTTTCCCAACGGGTCAGACTGGTTGCGGGGGTAAGGGTATTCCAGGGCAATTATTTGGAACAGCAACACTCTCATTGTAGTATGATTGAATTCTTGCCTGCACTGAACAAATGTTAAGCTTTGACTATTCCAACCACAGTAATGCAAAAACAAGTGCTTACTTAGGTATACATTAGCTGTAGCTGCTCTATCTATTTGGACCGGTTACAATCTTAACATGAACTGCTTATACTACGAGACCGGGCGGTCGCCCACCTCCTCTATACTACCGTACATCGGCAACCTGATTGCATGGTGCGTGTGGCAATTCAACGAAGTCTAATTATTAGTAAACATGTACAAGTGACGTCATTATACAGGCTACTTGCATTGCTATCTTACGACTGTAATAAGGTTATGTTCTCCCTTGTTTATAATATCGTATTTAAGAAACTGTGGCAAACATTAATGTTACTAAAATATTTTCCTGAATTTGTTACCAAATTACCTTGCAATTCTGATAGTTTATAATATATTTTTGATAATATAATGTGAGAAAATGTTTTTCTCTCTCATTGAAATCCAAGTTTTTACTTCATATGAATTGCAGCAGTACCAATTTTAGTCACTAGACTGCGCTAGCAAAAATCTTCTGTTCTTCCATTTTTATTGCACTTAACCTAAAACTAGGGCCTGTACCAAAATTCTGTTTTAAATCGGAAATTGATTCATTCTTTATAAACTCTATAATTTTTATTATTTTCTCCATCACTTTTACTACTACTAGATCACATATTTAGTAAGTTTTATGTTGACTATTTCGTTTATATAACGTCATTCCATTTTCGGCCAATGAAGTGCAATGAAATTTTGAATTCCAGCCAATCAGAGTCATACATTGCAATAATTTCTGCAGCTTGATTTATCACTATCAATTTATCGCATGGTCTTTCTTTTGTTTAGTCCAGACGTGGGCATCAGTGGTACATGCCGCACGGAGTCCAACGCAACTACGCGATCTCCCTCCCTCCACACCCCTAGCTGTTCGCCATACCGGCGTACCTGTCAGACCGGTTGAGGTACTGGCAGTCAGCGGTGGATTGCAGTAAAAAAATTTCGCTAAGGAAGCTCCTGAAGTAAAAAATTCGAAAAATATTACTTCCACAAAGAATGAAAAAATGGATTCTTTTGTTGCTAAGAAGGGGAAATTGTTAGGTGCTTATGATGCTACAAAACGTTACTAGCAGTGAAGAAGAGAACGTTCAAAAGTAAAATATCCACATCTTCGGAGTTTTGTTATGAAAATTGCTTCTATGTTTGGCTCAACCTACACTTTTTTTTTCAGTTGGCCACTGTAAAATCCAAATCAAGATCACGCATTTCAGACGAAAATTTATTCCATCAGCTCACAATTGCAATGTCTGACATAACTTCAAATTTTGAAACACTTGCTGATTTACGTGACGAAGAAGAATAAACGAATCCCTTCTTTTAAGGGCATAAGTCAACTGACGTAAATTGACAAAAACAACAAAGAACTACAGAAAAGAAGTTTAAAAAATAGCCTAATTGTTGTGTTTCTGTTTCTTAGTAATGTGCTTGATATTTTGTTAAGAATCTGTTTTTCATAAGTTCTTTAATTTTATTTTCTAGTGATGTAAATTAGTGATTGATGCCCTTCCCTTTCAAAACAAATAGTTTCAGATTATGGCATTACATTTTAACTGTTGTGGAATTGTACGTTTTATGTAATTTTATAAGGTTTTTACAGTAATTGTTTAAATTAGAAATACAGTTACGTTTCAGCTTTTTATAAAATAGTTTGCATTTGTTTTGGAAAATTTGTTATCTCTCATTGTCGTTATTCATAAAAATAACATTCAGAAAACTGTGTATCTTCTTGTCCTGCTTAATTGCTTAACTTTCCGTGTTTCAATACTTCACGCGATCCACCGCTGAGTATTACGTTAACAGGTGATGAGTGTTGCAGCAATCAGAGTAGTACGGAGCATCTCTTTAAATGCCCACGTATGGAATAAGAGATTGTTAAACATTTGGGAAAAACATTTTTTTTCTGAAAAAAAAAAAAACATGAACTTTCCACTAATATGATATTATAGGTTTTTTGTTAAATACAACATGACCTATTTATTCCCTCTGGAAATCTGCAAGACTATTTCACTTTCACCTTGTATGTAGGTAGTATGTAATAAATGTATATAAACCAGCATATATGCATACACTTACAGCATAATTATATAAGTAACCATATTTGATAAGGACACCATGATTCATCACCGCCTCAATCATCAATATCATAAACATTAATCAAAATCTAAAAAAATCAGTTAAATGAATACAAGTCATCTACAATACACAATAGAAACGGGAACTCAATAATAGTAATTAAAAAAGGTCTACTAGTACGTATACTCACAGATTCTTAAAAAAAAAAACACACAAAGCGTGTAAAATAAACAACCCAAAAAAGTACATATCCATAAACATATGTTCGTATTTACACGTTCATACATTCAATTGCAAGTAGTTTTGAAACTTTGCAGATATTAAGTTCAAATGCAAGATGCGTCAAACTCAAAAGTTCTATTCCAAACAAAATCGTAGTGACATACTATGTACAGCTGAGGAGGCAAGACCTGGCAAGTGAGCTTGACGATAGGGGAGAGAATAAGCTATCAGAAAGAGAGTTTGTGCGAGATCGTGCGTATTTGCTTGATTTCCGCACAAAACCAATCCGCGGAAAGTCTAAAATTCCACATTCAGTATTCCCAACCGAACACACATAACAATTTCCCTCTTCTTACCGCTTAAGAGACATATTCATTTTACTGCTTTAGGCTTTTAACATATTATTTTTAAAGACGTTCAATAAAGTAATAATTATAAATTGGAAACTTACCACTGCAATTTCACCTAAATTGCACTGTTAATTATTGTTTTTAAATATTTGCAAAAATTAAGTAAACTCTACAGCACCACAAAAGTTACTGCATTTGTAATGCAAGTAACATTAAGGAAGCCGTGAAAAAATCAACAAGATTCCAGACTCATCATAGACTGGGGGGGGGGGAAGACGGACGTATATCACGGCCTACTGCAGTATAGTAAACACAGAAAACATTTTATAGGAACAATGTTGAAGATAGATATATTTGTTTTCCAAAGTTGCCGTCATTGAACAGAAACCAAGATGGAGATTTCATTGCAACTAATTAGAAATTCCTCTTACAGGTATGTAATAAACGATCTTTTTTTTTAGTTGGTTATTTAACGACGCTGTATCAACTACTAGGTTATTTAGCGTCGATGAGATTGGTGATAGCGAGATGATATTTGGCGAGATGAGGCCGAGGATTCGCCATAGATTACCTGGTATTCACCTTACGGTTGGGGAAAAACCCAACCAGGTAATCAGCCCAAGCGGGCATCGAACCCGCGCCCTAGCGCAACTTCAGACCGGCAATAATAAACGATCTTCGCACAAAATAATGTACGATACACGAGCGGTATGTTTGTTTTCATGTTCTCGGAAATTAAAAAAGATGAACTACGTTTCGCTTTTTCAATCTTTTCCTCGAACATGAAAACGTCAACATACCGCTCTTGTAACGCGTATTACTATTATTTCATGATGCTGAATATTACACGAATCTACCGACACGGAAGTTCATCTCAGACTAATGGCGGTTTGTCCAAGTATTGTTAGAACACTTAACGACTGTTAATCCTTCAAGAGTTTGTTAAATACAGTTTTTCCATTTGTTCAACACCAGTTTGGCTTAACAGATTCTTAACCGTTTGTTAACTTTAAATGTAGGATTTCAGGCCGTTAACTCATTTAACAAACAGTTAAACATGGCGGATAACACCACAGCTGTTCAGACAAAAGTTGTGAAAATAACATGTTATGTTTCTCTTTGAGGAATGTTTACAGTAAGGGCCGGTTTCACCAAGCTTCAGTAAATCAGTGCAAATGAAACATTAGCTAGTACTGAACATTAAAATATTTACACGAGTACGTTTATATGTGCGCTCTCTCCCTAGACTTCAAGCGGAGCAGCTACATGTGCCTCGTCGCGCTGGTAATGTCATGACGCTGCGTTGGAGTAGTCAGTAGAGTGTTGGATTGCTCATCCCAGGGACCCGTGTTCGATTCTTGGCGATAACTTTTTTTTTATTAACGTAACTAATTTTTATACATGTTACCTTTCTTCATTTTTTTAATTTTGTGTACGGGAACGAATTAATTCGCAACTCTGGCTCCACTAGGAGAATTTAAAAAACTCTTGGGAGATCAATTTTTTTTCCCGAAATAGAACAAAGATAAACAAACAAATTAAAGAAAAATAAAATAAATACACATCTGGATCTAATATTTCATCCACATGCCACCGGCGACTATCACTGCCTGGCATTTTCGGGGCACTGAGTCCACCAGATCGCGGAAATAGTTCTGGTCCTTAGCGAACTCTTTCCAGGTAGCCAGAACTTGATCCCAGAACTGATCTGGATTTTGAGGTGGGATGTCTCGATATTTGTCAATCCTCCTCTTTTTCATGCTTTTCCGTGAACCGTCTTTGAACGTTTATGGCGGTGTGCGCGGGGTGATTATCCTGCTGGAAAATTAAATTTCCATAGGAAAGAAAACGATTATAAATTCCAAGAATCCAGCTCTTTCGCTTCTGTTTTAAAGCCAGTGTAAACATATTTTATCGCTAGCTATAATATAATTGTAACTTAATAAATGAAAGTTAATATACCAATTAAGTTTTGTTGTGTTTGAATGCACATTATGTATTAATTTACTAATATTTCTTAGGTACCGGTATGTAGTTATAATAATCACTTTCATGTCTTAAAATAAAACTCAGTTGTATGCTACCTAGTTGACTAGTTTCAGCTTTGTCTCAGCCGTTTTTATGATATTCTAACCTATGATCAGTTTCTTCTAAAATTTTGAGTACCGGTACCACGATCTTCGTGTATCTTTTGTGAATTTTTGTGTCATTCAAATTTTCGAAATGATCGGTTTTTAAATGGTTAACATTATCTTCATTTGACTCTTAATTTTCGAGCAGTTCCAGATATAACAATTCTGCGTCGAAACGTTCCGCATTTTATATTGCAACTAATGAATAATTAAAAATTTAAAGACGGAAATTTCTATCACTAAATTTAATGATAGTTTTACTGGTTCGTTAGGCTAAAGATGCTTGGTGAGATATAAAAATGATTTAATGAACCAGTAAATAAATTAATGAATCATTAAAACCTTAATGAAGCTTTGTGAAACCGGCCATAAGCCTGGTAATATATAATTTAAAAGATATTTTGGAATATTAATATAGGGAAGATAATCTTTATAAGTCAACTGATTATCATACTGACGCTTATTTCGATGCTGAGCTATTATCCATTTAATATTGAGGAAATGTGAGATCTTAACGTGGCAAGAAATTGAAGTCAGATTTGAATATCCTACAAATAGAAATAGGCCACTTGTTCCAATTCACCAGCTACTATTAACTCTAGATTCTATGTTACTGGCTCTTCAACTATAGCCGATGTCAATAGTACTTCAAAATACGCAGTGAGTAAATAATAAAATGTTTCAGCAGCAATTGCTTCTTTAGGACGAAATTACATATAATTTATACATGGACCTGAATTAGAGAATTTTATATGATACGAAATTCTCCTCGGGGTTTTGTGTACAGTTGACTACACACATTCGTGTAATTATTGTCACCTGGTGGTCAAAATGCTGAGATTTTTCTAAACAGAAATTCATATTTAGCATTATAAAATATAACCATACATATAATAATTATTATTATTCAATATGTAGTAGTCAATGCAACTTTCATTTATCAACTCTCTGTACTGTATGAATCATGGCTACTGTAACAGGTTACGATTTTACACATGTTTCATGACTTACTCTGCAGTACAGAATTTAAATAATAACATCAGCCAATAAGAAATTGTCTTATATATGCAAAATCATTACAAACTGCTGTTGAGTAGTTAGAATAGTATTAACAACAGTTAAAGTTAAGTGTTGGTTATTTTAAACAAAATTATGTTTGAAAAATGGAAAACATCTTAACATAACGTTCAAAATAAACGAGCTGTTAATTTAACATTTGTTATGCCCAATTAAACATTACTTGGAAAAACTGGCCATTAGAATCACGAAATTACTAATCAAGTCACTCAAGAATTCTTAGGAGTAGAAACTGAAAATAAAAGCTTAAAGACGAAATAATTAGCTACTAATAAGACCTGTAAGAAATAAAAACATTTAAAAATACCTTAAAATCTGTATTGTATTAGCTTTTTATAACATTGTTGGAGCATAGCAGAAACCGGACAAGTCCAAAAATTCCAATTTTGAGCACAGTACAGTTCTCTTCACTTCATTTCCAGCCGCATCTATTGACATAGCAAGTTTCTACAAAAACCAGATTTGTGCCATTGAAATGGATGTTTGAAAATATAGCGTTTCTGCAAAAGTTGATTAGTCCAACGTCTTTCTAGCAAAAAACGGATAAGCCACAAACTTATCCGGTTCTTGTTAGAAAATATCATGAAGATGGCATTAGTGTTGTCTTTTTTTTTGTTTCACCGCCATATTAGCTGTTATTGTCGGTGTTATTGGTTAAATATTTCGTTTTACAAATGAATGATCATCAAAATGAACCAGATCCAAAAAAAGCAAATCATCAGAGTGAGGAGAATGTTGAGGTGGCAGAAGATGACAATAGCAGTGGGTGTGATGAGTGAGACAGATATAATAATAATAATAATAATAATAATAATAATACAATAATAATAATTTATTTTTGTGACAGCATAATTTGTGTTGTTATTAAAATAATAATTTTTCGATACTTGATATACCTGACGTGCCAAGAATTCAAAGACTGAAGGACCCAGATTAGAATGAGAAAAATATAAACATATCAATATTGTTTTTCTTGTTCAGGAAATCATTGTAACGTTGTTTATACTTTAATAAAACACTTTTAATCACTTGTTCAGGACATTGTGAAGTTTTTACACTGAAATTACTTCTTTGGTGTATGTCAATATAAATTAATATTCACATTAATATTAGTAAATATAAATTAAGCTTAGAATTTAAATTCACATATAGTTTATTTGAAAACGTTGAGAGCAAGTATCGAAAAGTTAGGGGCGTTACTCAAAGAAATTAAAAGTGTAGTTCACAAGCTATGAAGCGACTATATTCTCTTCATGTCAGATTTAAAGATTTATTAATATAAGTATACTGAATTAATATTGTGACGTGAGATGGAAAATTTGCCATTATATATTTTTCCAGAAAATTTTTCCACCTTGCAAATAGTTGTTTTCTTCTCTCCTTACAACCTCAAGAGCCTCACATGTATTCCTCACTATATTCCTGTGTATTCAGCGTAATGCTCTGTAATGTCGCTTCTGTATACGACTACTAATTGAACAATAACATTTTCTCCGACAGAACATCGAATAAATTCCTCTTCTCATTCTGTACGAAACGTTCTTTCCTGCTCGTAGAGAGACAGAGGGTTTGTAGAGCGACATGGTACCGACACTGATACCTTCAGTACGTGAGCGAGACAGAGAGCAATGTACAGGAAACTCCCCTTAACCAGTATGAATGACTTTGATTACACGATGTAATCACGATACCCAGTTTGTTCACCGCTGATCTACATGAAACAATAACTGCGGTCTCTATGGAGACGATGCATGACAACAATAGCAATGCCGTTGCTGTGTTACATACGTTCTGAATATTAGAAAAATGTTCAACTCATTCAGAACAGCGGTAAGATATTTTTCCCATAATCGAAGAGTACTAGAGTTTGGAGCTACATCAATTGGCGTAGGGTCCCTGATAGGCACAGGATACGGTATATATAAGATCATCACCGGCGAGAAACGGATTGGTCCTCAGGGGCCCTATCCCAAAGAGATCCTATTCAAGGACAGGCACAGGCGCCCGAAACTGCGCGAAGAGGACCTGAATACACCATCTGAGGAAGAAATCAAGGTCACCGACTATTCCAAATATCTACCTCGACAACCAGAGGAAGGACAAGAGCCAGGCCAGAGTGGTCAGGGCGGGCAGTTGGCAGGAGAAGAAACCCCACCGCCAATCTTTATTCCTTACAGCAGGAGAAACACCGGCCACTTTGTTGTTGTGGAGGGGGGTGAATTGAAAAGGGTCTACACCGAAGAACTAGCTCCCGAAATTCCCGAAGATCAGGGACAAGATGCAAAGAAGGGGGACGACGACCCGTCCTCATCCCCTCCCCCAGCCCCTCAACAATAAGGTATGAGTTTACACTTTCAACTTACAGTATACCTAATAAGTTTTATATATATATAATCATTATCATTATCATCATCATCATCATCATCACGGGTTGAGCCGGTAGGCCCGTTCCGTCCCCATTAGAATTGTTCTCTCCAACGAAACCTCTTGGAGCATACTGGAAAGCTTTCTTGGGAATTCGGTGATCCTCCATCCTTTCTAGATGTTCCATCCACCTATTTCGTTGATTTGTTAACTTTTGTATTATTCCCTCTATCCCTAATTCTTTTCTGATATATTCATTCCTCTTGTGTTGTAATAAAGAATATCCCGCCACTAATCTTAGGAATTTCATTTCTGAGGCTTCTAGTCGTCTTTTGTCTCTTTCTGTTAAGGTCCATGTCTCTGCTCCGTAAAGTAGTACTGGAAGGGCTACTGTTTTGTAGAGTTTTAACTGTGTTTCTTTCGTTGTTATTTTTCCTAAGCTCCGTCTAATTGTTCCGCATATACCTTGAAATCTATGCATCTTTTCTTCCATATCTCTTTTTCCACATGAGAAATGTTGCATCCTAAATATTTAAAATTACTAACTTGTTCAATAATTTTGGAGTCAATAACTATTTTCGACCTTTTATGCCTTAGAAAGTATATAGAGATTGAGAGCTATTTTCCGTCATATGGCATGTTACGTGCACCTATTTTGAAGTGAAGCTATTTTTCCTCTCCTTAGGGATAGAATTGCATAGGTAGTTTCCTATTTTACTACAAATGGTAATAATCGCTGAAATTATGGAACTCAAAGAAAACTATTCCCACGCTGCAAATACTCAGAATCTCCCTGTCCTCTAGACTAACAAAATGATCTCTTATGAAATCTGATAGAACGCCGTGGGGAATTATATATGAGTTAATGGCAATTCTCTTATTAACATAAATTCAGATCGTGGAGCTATCATACTATCCTGCAAATTACTCCTTTCTTTAAAGAGTACCTTTAACAATGTACTTGTACTGCAGATGTTATTTTTATTCGGTGCTTTAGTAAAATGAAAATATCAAGATAATACGTTGAAGAAAACTGTATCACACAGCAAATCTTCACGATCTTTCTGCTGAAAAGTAAACTGCCCCAACTAGGATTGGTACACGGGAAGGCCAGGTGCCAGGGTGCCAGATTTGACGTTCGCGTTTGTTCTCTGTACAGGTTATCGTCTCCCGCCTTGCCGATCTGGGTGCCGTGTCGTATGCCGCCGCTCCAGCTCTCTACGCCGCCGCCTATGCCATCCCCGCTGTTCACGCTGGAGTGCCCCTCGACACCCCTGAAGTAGCTGCAGCCAAGACCACCCACTTCACCATCGTGGTCGCTCCAGCTCACTACGCCGCCGCCTACGCCATCCCCGCTGTTAACGCTGGAGTGCCCCTCGACACCCCTGAAGTAGCTGCAGCCAAGACCACCCACTTCACCATCGTGGTCGCTCCAGCTCACTACGCCGCCGCCTACGCCATCCCCGCTGTTAACGCTGGAGTGCCCCTCGACACCCCTGAAGTAGCTGCAGCCAAGACCACCCACTTCACCATCGTGGTCGCTCCAGCTCACTACGCCGCCGCCTACGCCATCCCCGCTGTTAACGCTGGAGTGCCCCTCGACACCCCCGAAGTAGCTGCAGCCAAGACCACCCACTTCACCATCGTGGTCGCTCCAGGTCACTACGCCGCCGCCTACGCCATCCCCGCTGTTAACGCTGGAGTGCCCCTCGACACCCCCGAAGTAGCTGCAGCCAAGACCACCCACTTCACCATCGTGGTCGCTCCAGCTCACTACGCCGCCGCCTACGCCATCCCCGCTGTTAACGCTGGAGTGCCCCTCGACACCCCCGAAGTAGCTGCAGCCAAGACCACCCACTTCACCATCGTGGTCGCTCCAGGTCACTACGCCGCCGCCTACGCCATCCCCGCTGTTAACGCTGGAGTGCCCCTCGACACCCCCGAAGTAGCTGCAGCCAAGACCACCCACTTCACCATCGTGGTCGCTCCAGGTCACTACGCCGCCGCCTACGCCATCCCCGCTGTTAACGCTGGAGTGCCCCTCGACACCCCCGAAGTAGCTGCAGCCAAGACCACCCACTTCACCATCGTGGTCGCTCCAGCTCACTACGCCGCCGCCTACGCCATCCCCGCTGTTCACGCTGGAGTACTACTCGACACCCCCGAAGTAGCTGCAGTCAAGACCACCCACTTCGCCATCGTGGTCGCTCCAGCTCACTACGCCGCCTACGCCATCCCCGCTGTTAACGCTGGAGTGCCCCTCGACACCCCCGAAGTAGCTGCAGCCAAGACCACCCACTTCGCCATCGTGGTCGCTCCAGCTCACTACGCCGCCTACGCTAGCCCTGCTCTTCACGCTGGAGTGCCCCTCGACACCCCCGAAGTAGCTGCAGCCAAGACCACCCACTTCACCATCGTGGTCGCTCGAGCTCACTACGCCGCCGTCTACGCCATCCCCGCTGTTCACGCTGGAGTGCCCCTCGACATCCCCGAAGTAGCTGCAGCCAAGACCACCCACTTCACCATCGTGGTCGCTCCAGCTCAATACGCCGCCGCCTACGCCATCCCCGCTGTTCACGCTGGAGTGCCCCTCGACACCCCAGAAGTAGCTGCAGCCAAGACCACCCACTTCGCCATCGTGATCGCTCCAGCTCACTACGCCGCCGCCTACGCCATCCCCGCTGTTCACGCTGGAGTGCCCCTCGACACCCCCTACGTAGCTGCCGCCAAGACCTCCCACTTCACCATCGTGGTCGCTCGAGCTCACTACGCCGCCGTCTACGCCATCCCCGCTGTTCACGCTGGAGTGCCCCTCGACACCCCCGAAGTAGCTGCAGCCAAGACCTCCCACTTCACCATCGTGGTCGCTCGAGCTCACTACGCCGCCGTCTACGCCATCCCCGCTGTTCACGCTGGAGTGCCCCTCGACACCCCCGAAGTAGCTGCAGCCAAGACCACCCACTTCACCATCGTGGTCGCTCGAGCTCACTACGTCGCCGTCTACGCCATCCCCGCTGTTAACGCTGGCGTGCCCCTCGACACCCCCTACGTAGCTGCCGCCAAGGCCGCCCACTTCGCCGCCCCCGTAGAGCTCTTGCTCTGTAGGGCCGCAAAAAGCGCAACGTTGCCACTTACGCCGGTCCCGAACATTATAAAATATACATGAAATAAAATTGTTGTGCCATAAAAAGAGAAAAAGTGTGTTCCTTAATTATTATCTCTACCTTTCCATTGTTCCAAGTACCAAATTTCAAAACCTTATTCCAGATCAATGGAAGGAGTCCATAATCGTACCTATCTTTAAGAAGGGGGACAAGACTAACTGTAGTAACTTTCGAGGAATATCACTTTTGTTGACGTCGTACAAAATTTTGTCCAATATTCTTTTGAGAAGGTTACTCTATACGTAGATGAAATTATCGGGGATCATCAGTGTGGTTTTAGGCGTAACAGATCAACTATTGACCAGATATTTTGTATTCGACAGATAATGGAGAAAAAATGGGAGTATAAGGGTACAGTGTATCAGTTATTCATAGATTTCAAAAAAGCATTTGACTCGGTTAAGAGAGAAGTTTTATATGATATTCTTATGGAATTTGGTATTCCCAAGAAACTAGTTCGATTAATTAAAATGTGTCTCAGTGAAACGTACAGCAGAGTTCGTATAGGTCAGCTTCTGTCAGATGCGTTTCCAACTCATTGTGGGCTGAAGCAAGGAGATGCACTATCTCCTTTACTTTTTAACTTTGCTCTAGAGTATGCCATTAGGAAAGTCCAAGATAACAGAGGGGGTTTGGAATTGAACGGGTTACATCAGCTGCTTGTCTATGCGGATGACGTGAATATGTTAGGAGAAAATCCACAAACGATTAGGGAAAACACGGAAATTTTACTTGAAGCAAGTAAAGCGATAGGTTTGGAAGTAAATCCCGAAAGGACAAAGTATATGATTATGTCTCGTGACGAGAATATTGTACGAAATGGAAATATAAAAATTGGAAATTCAAATATCTGGGAGCAACAGTAACAAATATAAATGATACTCGGGAAGAAATTAAACACAGAATAAATATGGGAAATGCCTCTTATTATTCGGTTGAGAAACTTTTATCATCCAGTCTGCTGTCAAAAAATCTGAAAGTTAGAATTTATAAAATAGTTATATTACCGGTTGTTTTTTATGGTTGTGAAACTTGGACTCTCACTTTGAGAGAGGAACATAGGTTAAGGGTGTTTGAGAATAAGGTGCTTAGGAAAATATTTGGGGCTAAGGGGGATGAAGTTACAGGAGAATGGAGAAAGTTACACAACGCAGAACTGCACGCATTGTATTCTTCACCTGACATAATTAGGAACATTAAATCCAGACGTTTGAGATGGACAGGGCATGTAGCACGTATGGGCGAATCCAGAAATGCTTATAGAGTGTTAGTTGGGAGGCCGGAGGGAAAAAGACCTCTAGGGAGGCCGGAGGGAAAAAGACCTTTAGGGAGGCCGAGACGTAGATGGGAAGATAATATTAAAATGGATTTGATGGAGGTGAGATATGATGATAGAGACTGGATTAATCTTGCTCAGGATAGGGACCAGTGGCGGGCTTATGTGAGGGCGGCAATGAACCTCCGGGTTCCTTAAAAGCCAGTAAGTAAGTACCTTCCCATTGTTGGCTTCAAAACTGCATATGCATGCATGCATATACATACATACATACATACATACATACATACATCATCTAATACATTACGCACATAAATATGGACACACAAGTCCATTTTACATAAGTTACATGTATGCATAAGTAACTACTATATAGAGTGGAAGTGAAATAATCTTGCAGATTGAAAGAGACGATAGGGTACACGTAAATGTATATAAAATATGAAAGCTACCTTACGTTTTGTGATTAAATGCACATTTTATTAGAAAATTAAGTTTGAAGTTGCAGCAGTCCGCTACATCGTTGCTAAACAATCTACTCGTATACAGATGTAAGAGGGCAACGAACTGGGTGACTCTCTGTGCGTAAGCTGCCAAGACGTTTTCACGAGTTCGCTTCGTGCAATGGTTTGAATTTAGGAGTTTTTAAAATTAAATTTATACGAAAAACTGTTCACGCTATTGAAATACTCCAGAAGGATAAATTATTCTTTATTAAATTTCCTATCGATATGGGCAAAAATCACGATCTTACTCGCAACAGTTACCGAATAAGACAGACGTGGGCATCAGTAGTACATGTCGCACGGAGTCGAACGCAACTACGCGATCTCCCTCCCTCCACACCCCTAGCTGTTCGCCATACCGGGGTACCTGTCAGACCGGTTGGGGTACTGGCAGTCAGCGGTGGATTTCAGTAAAAAAATTTCGCTCTGTAAGGAAGCTCCTGAAGTAAAAAAGTCGAAAAATATTACTTCCACAAAGAATGGAAAAATGGGTTCTTTTGTTGCGAAGAAGGGGAAATTGTTAGGTACTTATTATGCTACAAAATGTTACTGGCAGTGAAGATGAGCAACGTTCAAAAGTAAAATATCCACATCTTCGGAGTTTTGTTATGAAAATTGCTTCTATGTTTGGCTCAACCTACACTTGTGAACAGTTGTTTTCTCAGTTGGCCATTGTAAAATCCAAATCAAGATCACGCATTTCAGACGAAAATTTATTCCATCAGCTCACAATTGCAATGTCTGACATAACTTCAAATTTTGAAACACTTCCTGATTTACGTGACGAAGAAGAATAAACGAATCCCTTTTTTTTTTTAAGGGATTGAGTCAACTGACGTAAATTGACAAAAACAACGAACTACAGTAAAGAAGTTTAAAAAATAGCCTAATTGTTGTTTTTCTGTTTCTTTGTAATGTGCTTGATATTTTGTTAAGAATCTATTTTTCCTTAGTTTCTTAATTTTATTTTCAAAGGATGCAAATTAGTGACTAATGCCTTTTCAAAGCAAATAGGTTCAGATTATAGCATTACTTTTTAACTATTGTGGAACTGTACGTTTTATATCATTTTATAAGGTTTTTACAGTAATTTAAATTAGAAATACAGTTATGTTTCAGCTTTTTGTAAAATAGTTTGTATTTGTTTTGGAAAATTTGTTTTCTTTCATTGTCATTATTCATAAAAATAACATTTGTAGAAAACTGTGTATCTTTTTGTCTTGCGTAATTACTTAACGTTCCGTGTTTCAATACTTCACGCGATCCACCGCTGAATATAACGTTAACAGGTGATGCGTGTTGCAGCAATCAGAGTAGTACGGCGCATCTCTTTAAATGCCCACGTCTGGTTTAGTCAGTGTCGCCAACGGTTTCCACGTAAATAGTTGAGCATGAATTCATTGTACTAAATAAATTGCGAAATCCTACTTCCAATCTATACCTTCATCTTCTAATTCCATGTCCATTGTATCTGAAGAAAATGACACTCCTTCATAACAATTGGTTCATTTAATTAATGTATTAATCAGGGTTTTTTTTTTGTAATAATACTATAAAATGTCTCAATTAAATTATGGTTTCAGCAGATAATGAAACGTATTTCTGTTATAATAACAAGAGAAAAGCGCAGTACATGTAATTAAGATTTTTAAACCTGTATTTCGCTTTCCTCAATTGGCATTACTGAATAACATTCAATTTCTTTATTGCTGTAATCCTTATTCAACTATTTAAACTTGACAATGTCTCAATAGGCTAAGTATTCATAAATATACAATTATTAACATTTTGTGAGCGCATTTTAAGGTTATATTATTTACATTTTTATTTTATTCACGAAATAGTCCTAATAAATGTCACTCGAGGTCTGAGATTTCCAAAATAAATCCACTCGCTTTACTAGTGAATTTATCGGCAAATCTCAGACCTCTTGTGACATTACCATAGATAAAATGATAATAAAATTGTGGCGAATTTACTTCTAATATATTATACCATATTTTTTAAATAGGACCCAGATATTGAGAAGTCAACCCCACTCGTCTTCTAGACCTACTCCTTTTTAAACCACGCCTCCCGCTGGCTATTGGGGAATGTTATAGAATGACATTAATGGAATGGAAATGGGTCAGAATAATGTTGATGACTAACGTGGGGAAACGGGAGAACCCCGAGAAAAATTCTCTGCGAAGTCTGCTTTGTCCACCGCAAATTCCACCAAGACCTGACCGGGGGGGATCGAACCCGGACTTCCTCGATAGAAGACAAGGTGGAGTAAGCCAGCCAGATGTGCTGCGTCTTCCATAGAACACTCATAAACAGGACCAGTGAGCAATTCACGGAAAATCTAGGATGAGAACAGATTCTACAACTGGGATTGGTGTATAGATCTGATGACCGTTGTGTAACTGCCTATAGTAGAGCTAAAAATCCACCAGTTGAATTCTCTCATCTCATTGCTTCCTCTTCAGCGGGTGTAGTACGCACAGGGGGACATATAAACGCAATGCTGAAGGATCTCAGATCCATTTCAACTGCCAAAAGTGAAACCTAGAAAGTTTCTTCTCGATGTATATTGTATTCGATCTGGCAACAATGGTTACCTTCCTACAGAATATAGATCGAAGCAAATAAGATACCATGTCTCGCCAGAGGTCGCCGTTAGAAGAAAATGACTTAAGATGGAACATTTGATTACGATGCTTATTTTAAATCCATTAGTGAGTAACATGTTGAATATAGTCAGTTTCATAACACATTAACTGACACAAAAATAAGGATGTTTATCTAGGACTTCGACCCTGATAGTGAGATATATTTAACTTCCATGAACAAAATAAACCTGCAAGTGTATCTTCACTAGAGAACTCCAAAAACAGACAATGATGCTCGTCAGTATCCGGTGAAAGAACGGGCGGGAGTAGCACTGCCGTTATTTGGACGGGAATCGGTACCGTTGTTTCCCCTAACTATGGTCCACATTTGTCACATTTTTCTTTGTATATTCAGTACTATTCATCCAGATTAAGTGAAATTTTGGCTTCGAACTCTTGTAAGTTTATATTAAATAAATATTGACATGTGTTTGGAATTATTTAATTACAAGTGTTAAAAAAATAATAAGCATTGGTACATAGTTGTATTCTGAGTTGCCCAACTATGGTCCACTCATATATTCATGCTTGAAAACATGAATGGACTATAGCTGCAGCTGTAATTATTCGTAAATCAATACATTGAGTTTCTAATTTAAGGGTAGGAACATAATCTAGCACAGAAATATTAAAAATAAATGAAAAGTACATGGATTCTTTTTATTAGCACACATTACATAAACACTCAATAGACAAGTGAAATATGAAAGTCATTTTTCTGCAATAATGAACAACTACACTTACCGGCAAAGAACCGGGGCACCTAAAGTTTCTCAATTTTTTATGAGGTGAGAATCAAAAAATCCTTTATGAAAAATGAAGAAAACGTTGCTTCCCAGAAAAAAAAAACTTATTCATTATCATTTGCGCTATTATTTTCAACGCCAAACAATGGATATAATTAAAAGGTGTAATAACTTACAAATTATATCAATTTTCTTCCAAATGTTCAACTGATTTTGTGGCCACCCAGATGTTGGTAATAGCTGGTATTACCTCCCCGTGACTGTATGACTGTTACCATTCGCCGATTCAACCCTTCGATCAGATTCTGGATGTCAGTCTGATCGATTCTATTCCATTCTTTACTTAGAACATTTCGGAGCTGCTGTAAGTTGCTGTGAGGAGTTAGGCGACTTCTAACTTGCTTCCCTAGCAGTCCCCACACATGTTCAATAGGGTTTATATCAGGACTTCTTGCTGGCCATGCCATCCTATTCAATCCAACGTCGTGAAGGAACTCATCCATTATTCTTGTAGCATGAGGGCGTGCATTGTGATGCATTAACAGGAACGTTTCACCAATAAGTGGGGCATATGGTACCATTTATGTTACATTAGACCTTCTTCGATGTATCTTGGAGCAGTCAAAGCACCTCCATTAATGAAAACAAGTTCTGTGTGAGCTTCATACGAAATGCCACCCAATACCATTACTGATCCACCTTGGAAACTGACACATGAACTGAAGGAACATGCAGAAAAACGTTAAAACGTTCTCCTTCTCTTCTCCACACTCTTTCACGTCCGTCTGTAAACTAAATCTCGATTCATTTGTGAAGAGCACTCGTTGCCACTCCCCCAGGTTCCAAATAGCATGATTGTGAGCAAAGCGTAATCGTTCAATATGATGTTGCTGGAGCAATTCTGAGCCTTTAGCTGATCTTCTGGAATCAGCCCACATTCATCCAGACGTCCTCTTACAGTTCTCTCACTCACGTTAACTTGTCTTAATTTCTGGAAGGCTCTTCTGGTCTCAATAGCTGTGGAATGGCGATTTCTTAATGTGTTTAGGACAATAAAATGGTCACGAGCCGAAGTTACTCGTTTTCTCCCTGAACCGGGTCTCCTGGAATAACCTGTCTCTCTAAAGCGATGATACACTCGTTGAACGGTCGATCGAGGAATCCCAAGAACTGCAGCCACATAATGCACCTTCTATCAATGCAACCACTTTTGCTAAATCGGTAGGACTTGGTGACATTTGTATACAATGAAGTACTCTAATACTGCCTCAAAAGAGCTTACCAGTCTGTAGACATCTTCAGCTTAGCTCGAAATGAGTCCGAGAAGTTTACACACAATATTACAAGAAGAACGAATCTTCTTTTCAGATCATTGTTGGCTATTACGTATTCAGTATTACAGTGTTACGTATCACAAAATAAATGAATAACTAAATGAACATCAGCACATCTACAATTATTTAAAAAATCCTACAATTTTAAAAAAAAATTTAAAGAAAATGTAGTTAACCCGGTTTTTTTGCAGGTGAGTGTATATCAAAGAACAAAAGTACAGTATCAGAATAAACTAACACATTCTTAGCAAAATATTATGCAAATAAATTCACTGATAATGTTTATTTATCGTACTGAGAACTACATTCCTTAGGCTTTTTTCGATCCTTTGAATCTCCACTTCTCTTTTAATTCTGAAATTGAATCATAATCTGTATCCAATTCAATTTCATCGCTCTCATAGTCACTCACAGGGACGGTTGTTTTTCTTCTACCCTGAAGTTTTCGTTTTACCGGACCATCATTCGTGCTCGTACTATTGATGCTGGAACAGCCTGTTTCTTAGTTTTTTTGACTATAATGTTAAATTGTGTTTTAGAATATACTGAGACACCGTATTTGCAGAAGTAAATAATCACATTGATCACATTTTATTGAAACAAATATTTCAAAATGAAATACGACTATGGTCCACGAAAAATTGTGGTACATAGTTGAGGACTGACTTGTAGACTTGAGGTTAAGCATTTTTCACGCAGAGTCCTTAACCTCTGCCAGTCTAATTATTACGTGAAAGTGAACACTATAAGTTATAGCCAGGTTTAATTGTACAAAGAATCATATATCTATAACGTACCAGTTCTACAGAGGAGAGCTTAATATAACAGATAATCACAAACTGGATGATTTCGTGTCTTCACACATTCAATAGAACGATGCACACTGACCTTGTTAAGCATCCATATCATTGCCACGTCTAATGGTAGATAGAAGCATCTATGGGGAACATAATTCCATCACAGTGGCGCCTTAAATGGCAAACACCGAACTCTTGGGGGACTAAGTAGTACATGATGCGTTTTGGACCATAGTTGGGGTGCCTGGACCATAGTTATGGGAAATTACGGTACCTGCTCGTAGCTCAGTGTGCAAGAGGTACATTTGGGAAGGAATTCAATTTACTTTGTTAGGAGGGGAAGACAAGTGAGGTAAACAATCTGGTTTACTCAACAATATAAATTCAATGAAACAGTTGTTTCTTTCTTATTGCAAATGACGATTATGATGATGATGATGATGATGATGATAATAATAATAATAATAATAATAATAATAATAATAATAATAATAATAATGGAACCGTATTTTGTCCCAGGGCGTACGAAGATAAAGTTAGCTGTTCATAGACTATATTAACGTTACGTCATATTTGACGCGTGCCACAGCATCTTGTTTGTGCTGAAGTTGACTATCTTTTCATGATTCAAAACTAGACCTCATAGACCAGCGGTACACAACCCACGATCCGCCACTGTTTGCTGCGGCCCGATATTAAAGTTTCAAATTTAAAATTTAAAAAAATATCTGAACAGACTTGTACTATTAATTATTATAAATTACAGTAATCACTAAATAGTGAGACATTTATGTAAATTATTTATTATTAGAGGATGTCTGCGGTATTCATAAGGATGAGCACCCGTCATAGTCTGTTTACAACGCATTATAGTTATAAAGACTGATATCACGATCATGTTTACTACATTTTAAATTAATTCTTAATTTACTTAATTCAATTATTTTCACTGGCAGAGTCAAGGTCATAAGGCCGTCTCTTCCACTCAACCAGTAGACTATAAAAATGCACAGCAAGTATAAATAATAGCAACACAGAAAACAATGTAATAATAATAATAATAATAATAATAATAATAGTAATAAATGTAGATGTGTTTAGTTACATCCCCCTTGTGCTATTCGATAGGAATAAGCTATGTACCGGGTTTCTCCTTTCTTCCTCACCTTCATCATCATCCTCACCCATTCCCTACACTAAATTTACACGAACACTTAACATACACTCACCCCAATACACAACATAACTCTTCACAGATACACATCATGCATAACGTGGCCCACCCGAAGTGGTGTGCAATTTAAAAATGGGTCACAGTTCTGCCATCTATCCGTAGTATGCGGAACCCGAATCACGCAAAGTGAATGGGTAGGCATTAGAGACACACATACACACACAATTACAATTTAGTGTTAAATAAGACAATTTATATTAAACAAATTATATCTTATAATGAAGGACAATATGAAAAATAAAAATCATATTCTGCAGAAGTAATATTTGAAGAAAGATCATATTCCGAGGGTCAAAGGCTAATTGGGATTTCCCGGTCTTCGATCGGGTCAAAACCCTGATAGAACTGATATTTAAACCTTGCGGTGAATTTCGATGAAGTTCGGAGGGCCTAATTAGTCAATTCCACTCCCCTCGCCTCAACGCTGGGGCCTTCTGGAATATTTTAAGATGCGAAAAACAGAATGGTGTGCGGAAAGCAACGGGAAGCTACCGCATTTATCTTTCCCGAGAAAAATTGCAAACATGGCATGATGAGTCTTTCCACGGTAGAAGATTCCGGACGTAAACTATCCCCCCATTCGGACAAATTATGACGCAACCCACTCTTTCCAACACAGCTTCATTTCTCATTCTGTCTGTCCATTTCACTCACTCCATTCTTCCCAATGTCCACATTTCAAATGCTTCTAGTCGCTTCTCTTCCATGTTTCTGTCCCATACAATGCCACACTCCACACAAAGCATTTCACTAGTCTCTTCCTTAGTTCTTTCTCCAGAGGTCCGCAGGAGATGCTCCTTTTTCTATTAAAAGCTTTCTTTGCCATTGCTATCCTCCTTTTGACTTCCTGGCAGTAACTCTTGTTACTGTTTGTAGTATACCCCAAGTATGTGAAGGTGTTAACTTACTCTGCTGTCTCATTTAGTATTCGCACGTTTACCTTCTTTATTTTTCATTCAACTACCACAGCCATCGTCTTGTTGTATATATCTTCATCCCATATTGATCAGTGATCACAGCTGTCATTTAGTTCCAGTAGCATATCCCTTAGTATCGTCACCTCTTCTGCTAACAACGGCATATCATCAGCGAATTTTATGCACTTTATTTTTCTTTCTTCTATTATCATCTCTTCCATGTTCTGAAAACAGTTCTTCACTAAATCCTTCAAGTGGATATTGAACAGGGTAGGCGATAAAAGGCATCCTTGTCGTACTCCTCTCCCTACTTCACTTTCTTCAGACATTTCTTCTCCCATCCTGATTTTGACTCGTTTCATATAATGATTACTGAACAGCCTCTTTCCAACTCTCACCAATTTTTTTTTCAAAAGCCTATTAGTGTGTTTCAATCATAGTCAAACTTTTTACAGTGATAATAGTAATAATGATGTTGGTGATGGTGGTGGTGGTGGTTGTGATTGTGGTGGTAGTAGTAGCAGTAGTAGTACTAGTAACAATGGTAGCAGCAGTAATAGCAAGAGCAGCAGCAGCAGCATTCTTCCTATCGGAGGGCGTAGACAACTACTGAAGCACTGGGGCATGAGTGGTCCTTAGACTAGAAATCAGTGGCTGATCTGCTTCAAGACACTGTTGAGTTTGATTTCCCGAGGTATCGATGCCTGTTATAATGATATTGCTTGTAGTAGTGCTAGTAGTAGTGGTGGTGTTAGCAGTGTTGATGGTAGTGGTAATGGTCACGGTGGTGGTGGTGGTGGTAGTAGCAACTGTAGTAGTAGCAGCTGTAGTAGTGGTAGTAGTAGCAGCTGTAGTAGCGGTAGTAGTAGCAGCGGTAGTAGTAGCAGTAGTAATAGTAGTAGCACATAGTAGTAGTGGTGGTGGTGGTAGTGGTAGTAGTAGTGGTAGTAGTAGTAGTAGTAGTAGTGGTAGTAATAGTAGTAGTAACAACTGTAGTAGTAGTAGCACATAATAGTGGTGGTGGTGGTGGTAGTGGTAGTAGTAGTAGTAGTAGTAGTAGTAGTAGTAGTAGTAGTAGTAGTAGTAGTAGTAGTAGTAGTAGTGGTGGTGGTAGTAGTAATAATAATAATTGTAGTAGTAGCAGCTGTAGTAGTAGTAGTAATAGTAGTAGTAGCACATAGTAGTGGTGGTGGTGGTAGTGGTAGTAGTAGTAGTAGCACATAGTAGTGGTGGTGGTGGTAGTGGTAGTAGGAGTAGTAGTAGTAATGGTGGTAGTAGTGGTAGTGGTAGTAGTAGTAGTAGTAATAGTAGTAACAACTGTAGTAGTAGTAGTAGTAGTAGTAGTAGTAGTAGTAGTAGTAATAGTAGTAACAGCTGTAGTAGTAGTAGTAGTAGTAGTAGTAGCAGCAGCAGCACATAGTAGTGGTGGTGGTGGTGGTGGTGGTGGTGGTGGTGGTGGTGGTGGTAGTAGTAGTAGTAGTAGTAATAATAATAGTAGTAGTAACAGCTGTAGTAGTAGTAGTAGTAGTAGTAGTATCACATGGTAGTGGTGGTGGTAGTTGTGGTAGTAGTAGTAGTAGTAGTAGTAGTAGTAGTAGTAGTGGTGGTGGTAGTAGTAGTAGTAGTAACAGCTGTAGTAGTAGCACATAGTAGTGGTGGTGGTGGTGGTGGTAATGGTAGTGGTAGTGGTGGTAGTAGTAGTAGTAGTAGTAGTGGTGGTGGTAGTAGTAGTCCTATAGTGATAGTAGTAGCAGCAGTATTAGTAGTAGTAGTAATAGAAGCAGCAGCACGTAGTAGTAGTAGTAGTAGTAGTAGTAGTAGTAGTAGTAGTAGTAGTAGCAGCAGCAGCAGCAGCAGCGAGATTTGAAGTCGGGTCCGAGGTGGTCGTAAGCCACCTCTCTTTCAACTTAACTACCGATGCGGTTTTTATTACCATTATCATTTTTATTGGAGGCACGTATTAATTTCACGGCTGTTGACAATGCGTTTATATTTACATCATCTTATTGATTTTGCATGGTTGAGTGCGTATGCTACCCACTTGAAGACTATAAATACGACACGATCAATGAAAAAGAAGCTAGAAGAATCTAGAACAATTACTTGCTTGTAACAAAAGAATAGCGAATGACGTAACTGAATATTCTGTTACAATGGTCAGAGTTAACAAAAGGGCTCAAAGAATCGCTACTTCTACAGGATTGCTTTTCGAGGAAGAAAGGAACATTTGTTATCACGTCCAGGCAGTAGGGTTTCTTTCGTCATGGGGTGTTCATGTAAATTATATTTCTATATTTCTGAGTATTAATAAGTATAGATGAGGAGGCAAGACCTGCCATGTGAACTGTGCTACAGGGAAAAGAATGGGCTATCAGAAAGAGACTTTATTTCATAGTGGTTAATATTATACGAATCTACCGACACGGAAGTTCATCTCAGACTAAATGCGACAGGCTCATGTCAGTAGATTTACTGGCATGTAAAGGAACTCCTGCGGGACAAAATTCTGGCATACCGGAGACACTGATATAACATCTGCAGTTGCGAGCGTCGTTAAATAAACCATAATTTTTAAAAAATATCCTTTAAGGTTCCTCAGTCCCCTTTTCATTTTAAGGAAGTCGTTGAATATTCTTTTTCATATCCTACCCTACCCCACCCTACCTATCCTATTTGGTTTTGTCATATTCCTATCGATCTTCCAATGTTTCTCTTACTCTTTCCTATAGGGTTTATACCATCGTTTTCTTCGGAATATTCTGAGGGCATTTTCTCGACATGTTCTGCCCACTTATTTTTTTGCATTTTTTGCATTACACTACTTTCCCTACAATCGGTTGTACTCTCAATTCTGATCTTGTATGTTCATTTCTTATCCTATCTTTTCTCGAATAACCGTTAATGAGCTCAGAAATCTTATTTCTGGATTCTGTTTTTGTCTGAGGTAATTTTTCTTTCGTGTCCAACTTTCGGATCCGTAGGTCAAGGTGAATACTGTCATTACCTTATAGAATTTTTAGTTTTCTCTCCTAGCTTTTCCTTTCATAGTTCTTATTGTGTCGCATATTCTCTGATAGGTATTGGTTTTGTTTAATTTTGTCTTCTTCGTACGTTACGTCGCAACCAAAATACGTGAAATGTTTTACTTGATAAGTGAATGATTAACTGATAATACAATACTATAAAATTAATTACCTGTTACAAAATAAAATTCTGTAACAACTGAGTCGGCAGTGTTATCGGTCTGTAGTTGCAGTGGTACTCAACTAAAGTGGCTTAGTCAATTGCGCTTGTGGATGGCTACATTTCTCCCTGACGAACATCAGTAATGTGTAAATGTAAATGTGATCCGGCACGGGATTACCTGGCGTTCACCTTAAAGTTGAAGGAAAACTAAACAGAAATGAATATATTAGTCAGGAACACAACCGTCAAGGTTTCTGCATGAATACATTTGGATCCGACGAACGGTGTTTTTTTTTATTTTATTGGGTTATTTTACGACGCTGTATCAACATCTAGGTTATTTAGCGTCTGAATGAAATGAAGGTGATAATGCCAGTGAAATGAATCCGGGGCCCAGCACCGAAAATTATCCAGCATTTGCTCGTATTGGGTTGAGGGAAAACCCCGGAAAAGCCCTCAACCAGGTAACTTGCCCCGACCGGGATTCGAACCCGGGCCACCTGGTTTCGCGGCCAGACGCGCTGATCGTTACTCCACAGGTGTGGACGAACGGTGTTTGTATCAACTCGCGCAAACTCAGTTAGCCTATGTTCCTTTGGTTCCTGGACCCCACGGTGATTCTGTCGATAATACTGTATAGGAGCAGGCTATGTTCTGCCTGAAATCGTAAGCCTCGTTCACACTTTTCAAGTAACTTGAATTCAAATCATTTGATTCGACGAACTTGAAAAATGTGAACTATGTTTCAAGTTGACTTGAAATCAAGTAACTGCTTCAAGAGAAGTTGAGTCCCTTTCTACTATTTACTTGACTTGAAAGGACACTTGAAACAACTTGAAGAGTGTGAACGTCACTTAATAATTTGAATTCGTGGGGAAAGGCGCGGGAATTCGGGAATTTGAATTGACAGCTGTTTTAAGAGCGTCAAATTAACAGCCGATTATTTTCTATTCTACTGGGAACGTAAAAATAACGGGAAACAATAGTAACTGAAATAATGACCAAAATGTATGAGTTTCTGAAGTTTTATAAAACCCACGAAGTCTTGTGGATTATTGAAACTGCAAAGTATCGCAACAGAAAAACAAAGGAAGCTGCCAAGGAAGGAATAGTTCACTGAAGATTTTAACGTGGAAACAGATGAGATACGAAAGACAAAAACCATTAAACTGTGGAGAGAGAAGAAGTGAGGAAGAAAGGGGGGATTAATAAGAGTGTTACTTGAAGGGATGACATTTATCGGCCGAAACTGGTATAGTTCAATGTGGCTGATAGATTTTTGTTTGTTTGTTTGTTTGTTTTTTTTATTGTTTTTTTGGGGGGGGGAACTGTAACATCTTCAAGATAATCATTTTCAATTATGGTAAATCAGACCTGCTTATGTTTTATTATATTTACATTAAGAATAGTTAAATCTGCTTAAAGATTTCACTTATTCTATTTGTAATGGTCAATGGTTGTGTATTTCTCTTACTAATCTAATTCTTAACCCACACAGAACAACGCGTCTTCCATTTCTTCAATATATTTACCATTTCCCTGGCACGGAGGCTTGCTACTACAGAAATTCCTAATTGCACAACATCCATCGACGCCATTTTATCCTCTTTGAAAACAAAATAACTTGAATATGTCTGAGCTAAGACTTGAATTTAGGTTACTTGAAATCACGTGACTTGAATTCAAGTTACTTGAAAAGTGTGAACGAGGCTTTACTTACTCCTACGGTTACAGCCTTCGTTTCCCGTAACTGCTCCGCCACTTCCCGCCTCCACGGCCTCACTAATCCAACATTGTTCAAAGCGAGTCAATTTATTTAAAAATTTTCGCTCACACCTGAAACATGTTAAAATAAAGAAAGAGCATTGTTTCGGATAGATCTCGACTAGGCGAATCAGACGATATCGGTTTGACTGACATACGACCACCCACTGACGAGATACGAGTCCCTGGAACTCGCGCAATGTTGCGCTACAAGGTCATTTTGCGCAGGCGCGCAGTGACACGCGGGGTGGAAGAAGGGAGTTGTGAATGGTGCAGAACAAACTTTAGTCCTTTGGCTACAATACTCCAACACAACGTTTTGTTTCGGTTCAGCGGTTTAGCAAGAATGAACTAAACAAGTCACTAATAAAGTCGTGACATCAGGTTTCACTGTATGGCACTCGGTAAGATAATAATTTGAAAGACATGTTCACGCCAAAAAGTTTCCAATTGATCTGTGAATTTCAAGTAGCTCTGTACTGAATTATGTTACTTGGAACCGAATTTACTATCGGATAGTTTGGCTTGTTACTTTACTTCTCTCACCTCTGATAGTAAATACAGTTACAATGTTTTCATTCTGTAATGTGGTAATTTACGACTCGTAAAACACAAATGCGTGGCAGATAAGCATAATCGTCCACCACCTACTCCACCTGTACAAACAATCTATTTTCTACAGCTGATGAAATACAAAAGACATATTACATGTGATACGTAAATGTGTCGGAATTTCTTGTTAACCTCCATCGAATTCGTCCTTTGTTACACTTACTGAATACGACAGTTCCATATATTCGTCACAAAGAAGGTTACTCGGAAAAGTGACGTAAAGGTAAGTTATCATTAATTACAAATTTCTATACGTCACCTGACTTAATTAAACTTTAATACTAAGAACACGACATTTTTTACTACTCAAGTAGAAAATTACGTGACATGTTTTACAAAACACATTTCAAGCCCATAACCCGTAATATAATCACCCACAACCCGTAAAACCGCAACCGCAACTCGTGGCGGCCACAATCCCCCAACCCACGGCTACTATCTCCAACGCCAAGGCCATAAACCATACCGACACGACCACAATCCAAACGCCACGATCACAATCTCCAACGCCACGGCCACAATCTCCAACGCCACGGCCAAAATCTCCAACGCCACGGCCACAATCTCCAACACCACGGCCACAATCTCCAACGCCACGGCCACAATCTCCAACGCCACGACCACTATCTCCAACGCCACGGCCACTATCTCCAACGCCACGGCCACTATCTCCAACGCCACGGCCACTATCTGCAACGCCACGGCCACAATCTCCAATGCCACGGCCACAATCTCCAACGCCACGGCCAAAATCTCCAACGCCACGGCCACAATCTCCAACACAACTGTCAAAATCTCCAACGCCACGGCCACAATCTACAACGCCACGGCCACAATCTACAACGCCACGGCCAAAATCTCCAACGCCACGGCCAAAATCTCCAACGCCACTGCCACAATCTCCAACGCCAGGGCCACTATCTCCAACGCCAAGGCCATAAACCATACCGACACGACCTCAATCCACAACGCCACGTCCACAATCCACAACGCCACGGCCACAATCCACAACGCCACGGCCACAATCTCCAACGCCAAGATCACAATCCACAACGCCACATCCACAATCCACAACGCCATGGCCACAATCTCCTACGCCACGACCATAATCTCCAACGCCAAGACCACAATCCACAACGCCACGTCCACAATCTCCAACGCTACGTCTACAATCCACAACGCCACGTCCACAATCTCCAACGCTACGTCTACAATCCACAACGTCACGGCCACAATCTCCTACGCCAAGACCATAATCACTAACGCCAAGACCACAATCCACAACGCCACGTCCACAATCTCCAATGCTACGTCCACAATCCACAACGCCATAGCCACAATCTCCTACGCCACGACCATAATCTCCAACGCCAAGAGCACAATCTCCAACGCCACGGCCACAATCTCCAACGCCAAGACCACAATCCACAACGTCACGTCCACAATATCCAACGTCACGGCCACAATTTCCAACGCCATGTCTACAACCCACAACGCCACGCCCACAATCCCCAACGCCACGGCCACAATCCCCAACGCCACAAATTCAACCCACAACGCCACGTCCATAATCTCCAACGCCACGACCACATTCTCCAACGTCAAGACCACAATCCACAATAACATAAACACAATCTCCAACGTTACGGCCACAATCTCTAATGCCACAAACACAACTCTCAACGCCACGGCCACAATCTCCAAAACCATGGCCACAATCTCCAACGTCACAGCCAAAATCTCCATATTCATGGCCACAATTCCCAACGCCACGGCCACACTTTCTAACATATCCCTGTTTATTAGTACAAACGCAACAATGGTCCGATATCTTACTTTTTCAAGGTCTTGGAGTAGAGGTAGCACATACACTGCATCCTTCACACACCCGAAGTAACATGGGAGGCCAAGATTAAATCAGCAGCTGTAGCACGTCCAATTCAACGACGTGGTAGATGGTCAATTCGGAAATGTCTCAGAAATAACCTTTGCACCATTGTCACTGAATTTGTTTTCGCAAGCTGCATAACGCAAAACGATTTATGTTGCGGAGTTGTTGTTTCTTATGTCTCCCATGGCAACAGAAATGATACGCTTTCCGAAACTTAGAACATGAAACTTTCAAAGTTTGACTATCAAATATGACTTGTACCATGTTAACTTCAACTTCCTTTGACAGACTCTTCAAATTTTAAAGCGTTGTAAATAATATATTTAAGATACAAACAAAAACATCCTGTGTTGAGCAAACAATGAGGGTTTTCATTTGTGACTATTTACTTTTACATAGTCACCATATTGTTGATGAAACATTAATGAATTTATTAGTACTGCCACAATAATTTAGACCGAGCGAGTTGGTTCAGACAGTAACGTTTGAGACTCGTATTCGGGAGGTTCAAGGTTCAAACCCAGTGGCAGGCCGATCTCACTGGAGTTTTTCATGGTTTCCCTCAGTTACAAAGATAAATGCCGGATTGGAAATTTACATACCATGATCCATCACTGACTCAAACACCAATACCATAAACATTAATCGAAATCTAAAATCAATTACATGAATACAAACCAAGTTTAGCAGCAGAAAATGGACATAAAGATTCAGATAATTATTTAGCAGTAATTTTACATTTCATAGTCATATTACTTACTTACAAATGGCTTTTAAGGAACCCGTAGGTTCATTGCCGCCCTCACATACGCCCGCCATCGGTCCCTATCCTGAGCAAGATTAATCCAGTCTCTATCATCTTATTCCACCTCCATCAAATTCATTTTAATATTATCATCCTATCTATGTCTCGGCCTCCCCAAAGGTCTATTTCCCACCGGTATTCCAACTAACACTCTATATGCATTTCTGAATTCGCCCATACGTGCTACATGCCCTGCCCATCTCAAACTCTGGATTTAATGTTCCTAATTATGTCAGGTGAAGAATACAGTACAATGCGTGCAGTTCTGCGTTGCGTAATTTTCTCCATTCTCCTGTAACTTCATCCCTTTTAGCCCCAAATATATTGTCCTAAGAACCTTATTCTCAAACACCCTTAATCTCTGTTCCTCTCTCAAAGTAAGCATTCAAGTTTCACAACCATAGAGAACAACCGGTAATATAACTGTTTCATAAATTCTAACTTTCAGATTTTTTGACAGCAGACTAGATGATAAAAGTTTCTCAACAGAATAATAACACGCATTTCCCATATTTATTCTGCGTTTAATTTCCTCCCGAGTGTCATTTATATTTGTTACTGTTGCTCCAAGATATTTGAATTTTTCCACCTCTTCGAAGGATAAATCTCCAATTTTTATATTTCCACTTCGTACAATATTCTGCTCACGAGAGACAATCATATACTTTGTCTTTTCGGGATTTACTTCCAAACCTATCGCTTATTAATAATATTATAAATTTGTCCTATAAAATTTAGGTTTTGTTATGGGAAATTCTTGTAAATTTAAAATCGAAACTATGATAATTTTGTACAATTTCATTGTTCGATCTAAATTAGAGTATGCTGCGGTTATCTGGAACCCAATTACTAACAAATATATTCTGTTATTAGAAAAAATTCAAAATAAATTTCTAAAATGGTTATGTTATAGGGCCTACACTTCATAATAATTTTTCTACTTATGAGAGTTATGCTACAATGCTTCAACATTTTAATTTTACTAGTTTGTAAATTAGAAGAAATTGTCGATCTTTAAACCTTCTTTATAAATTTATTAACAATAAGTTGGACTGTGTTGGTTTATTTTATTATATAACATTATATGCACCTAAGCTTAATACAAAATTTCGAAATTTATTTTTCATACCAAGGGCAAATACTGAATTCCACAAAAATTCCCCAGTTCTCCAAATGATACAATTATACAATAAATTACATTCTCATCCGAAAGTTGATATTTTCAATATGATTTTTTCTAAATAGAGAATTATTTGTTATCATATTTTACAGAATATTGTTGTTAGTTAATTTCAAGCTACTTTCACACATTTTCAATTTCTCTCTTTTCTATTTTGTTTCAGTTTTCAATAAGAGTATGTTTCCTTTTCCTTGTTTATGCTATATAAATTACATTGTCAGTCTTTAACATTGTAATTGGACCTTGTTATGTTCAATAGTCAGTAAGTAAATAAATAAATAAATAAATATAAACAAATAAAAATAAAATAAAAAAATAAATAAATATAAACAAATAAAAATAAAATAAATAAATATAAACAAATAAAAATAAAATAAATAAATAAATAAATAAATAAATATAATCACAGTCGACAACAGTCGGCATCGTCGCTATGTGTCACATATTGGGTGTAGATAGCGATTTCTCGGAGCTGTGAATTTCGAAGGACAGACACAGTCGGAGCTAGCGACAAATGTCACAGCGACAAAATCACAGGTCTTGAAATCACAACCCACCACTATTCTGTAGTAAGTATATAATAGATAGATATCCTGTGCTTTATTTTCTGAAAAAAAAAATCGAACCACTTTTCTGGTAGATGTGAATTAAACACGATGTGCATTGGAAGCAGAGTTCTAGAATTCTACAAAAAATCCTAGAAAGTGTAATTAAGTCGTATTAGACGAGTAATGCCTACAATATATAAGAAAGGAAAGATCATTCTTTACGACTGACAAGCTATCATTATTTCCTATCCTCAAATTAGAAATTATATTTTAGTAAATGGATATAAGCCATCTTTATTAATTTCCGTAGACTCAATTTGCATTGTGCAACTTCCACCTTCCTGAAAGTGCAGTGATCTGAGACAAAGATTCTCTACGTCTAGTAGCAGACCATCCTTCCAGGAAGCGTGGCACATTTTTTCGTGACGCATAACCTTTGATAAGAACCCACAGTTCCCGTTTTGTGGTCATTGGTTTTCAAGACATTTTTTTTTTTTTTTACTCTTCAAGTTAATATGTACATTTCCTGCACTTAGATCAGCATCAGAGGTCAAACGATGTGAGATTTACTTTCTCAGAAAGCAATTCCTAATTTTAACAATTGTAAGTGTACTGCAATCATATAGGTCTACATGAAAGATTAAAAAAGTGACAGGAGTTTAATCAAATTCTCATAATTCCGTGAAATCTTTAAACTGCTCGCATGAGCATGATTGGGATTGTAAAATGTTTGACAATTTTATTGGTTTCTCATTCTATGGGGCCTGAAACCTCGAGATAATAATGCAATTAAGTCGAAACGATCCACACACCAACATGATGCTAATGATGTTTCCTTTAAATTGAAATGGAAAATTATACGTATTATGTCACTACAGAGAATTGGATTAATTTGGAGATTAAAAGTACAGTTAACTATTTCTGTCTCTGCACTCCCCTCTTAAGTAGAAATTGAGATAGAAAAGTTGAAATAGTACAAGTCTTCAGGTACCGATCAAATTTCAGTAGAATTAATATAAGCGGGTGAAAACGCGTTATCTAGTGAAATTCATAAGCTTGTACTTGCTATTTGGGAAAAGGAAATTGTGCCAGAACAATGGAAGGAGTCCGTAATCGTACGTATCTTTAAGAAGGGGGGAGGAACTAATTGTAGTAACTTTCGAGGTACATCACTTTCATTAACGTCATACAAAATTTTGTCCGATAGTAACGGTTAGCGCGTTTGGCCGCGAAACCATGTGGCCCGGGTTCGATTCCCGGTCGGTGCAAGTCACCTGGTTGAGGTTTTTCCGGGGTTTTCCCTCAATCCAATATGAGCAAATGCTGGGTAACTTTCGGTGCTGGACCCCGGACTCATTTCACCGGCATTATCACCTTCATCTTATTCAAACGCTAAATAACCTAAGATGTTGATAAAGCGTCGTAAAATAACCTACTAAAATAAAAAATAAAAAATTTTGTCCAATATTCTTTTGAGAAGATTAACCCGTAAGTGGTGAGGTATTTTTCTAGTCACGTAACTGGTGAGGTGGGGATTGCATTTACCCCAACTTAGAAGCTTGTATCGTAGCACTCAGATACTAAAACTGAATTTTAAATTTATATAATCAAGTACTTTTATTTGTTTTAACTAGGCTTTCCTCAAAATTAGAGAAGCAGGCAGCATAATAAGCAATGAAAAAGAAAAAAAATATCTCCGCACATCCACTTGGCGCAGGCTTCTTTTCTTACAATGGTTGGGGTACTCACAGTCCCCACCTCACCAATTACGGGTTAACTCCATATGTAGATGAAATTATTGGGGATCATCAGTGCTGTTTTAGGCGTAATAGATGGAATATTGATCAGTTTTTTTTTGTATTCGACAGATATTGGAGAAAAATGGGAGTATAAGCACACAGTACATCAGTTATTCATAAATTTAAAAAAGGCATATGACTCGGTTAAGAGAGAAGTTTTATATAATGCTTTTATTGAATTTGGCATTCCCAAGAAACTAGTTCGATTAATTAAAATGTGTCTTAGTGAAACATACAGTAGAGTCCATTTAGTCCAGTTTCTGTCTGACGCTTTTCCAATTCACTGCGGGCTAAAGCAAGGACATGCACTATAATGTTTACTTTTAACTTTGCTCTCTAATATGCCTTTAGGAAAGTCCAGGAAAACAGAGAGGGTTTGAAACTGAACGGATTACATCAGCTGCTTGTTTATGCGGATGACGTGAATATGTTAGGAGAAAATCCACAAACTATTAGGGAAACACGGGAATTTTACTTGAAGCAAGTAATGAAATAAGTTTGGAAGTAAATCCCGAAAACACAAAGTATATGATTATGTCTCGTGACCAGAACATAATATGAAATGGAAATATAAAAATTGGAAATTTACCTTTTGAAGAGGAGGAAATATTCAAATATCTTGGAGCAATAGTAACAAATATAAATTACATTCGAGAGGAAATTAAACGCCGAATAAATATGGGAAATGCCTGATTTTATTCAGACGAGTATCTTTTGTCATCTAGTCTGATTTCAAAAAAACTGAAAGTTACAATTTATAAAAAGGTTATATTACCGGTTGTTCTGTATGGTTGTGAAACTTGGAGTTTCACTTTGAGAGAGAAACAGAAGTGTTCGAGAATAAGGTATTTAGGAAGTGTTTGGGGCTAAGAGAGATGCATTTACAGGAGAATGGAGAAAGTTACACAACGCAGAACTGCACGCATTTTATTCTTCACCTAACATAATGTGTGTATCTAATGCCTACTCACTTCACTTGCGTGATTCGGATTCCGCATACTGCGGATAGATGGCAGGACTGTCTTTGAAAATATCGGAATAGATTTATGAAGCACCACAACACTTTCTGAAATGAGAAAGCTGTGATATTTGTTACGAGAAGTGTGTATTGTGTACTTCCAATCAGAAAATTTAACGAGGATGCAAAGGAAGAATCAAACGTCACAAGCATCAGTGATATGACAATTTCATATGCTCACGAAAATGAGGAGAATATATTAAACGCATGAGCAAGTTGACTGCAAGAGAGACTAAAATGGTAATGGGTTTCAACACTCACACATAATTCAGTTTGAGACAGCAGGATAAAGAATAACCGTAACTTGAACAATTTTGGGATAATAATAATAATAATAACAATAATAATAATAATAATAATAATAATAATAATAATAATAATAATAATTTTCTTTAATCTATAGATTTGGCATCTTCCGATGCCCATTTCTTTCTTGGTCTACCTAAATCCCTTGTAATCTACTTCCGGTAGTAGCTTTAAATATTCTGACAGATTCTTTCTAGCCGTTCACACCGTCTTCTATCATTTGATATTTTGTCTAATATTAATTTCACCTGTAATTCTCCACAGTAAACTTTTGTTAACTTTATCGAATGATTTTATGTCTACGTTTGCAAGATATTTTCCACAGTCAAATAAAATTCTCTTATCTTTTTAATAATCTTTAATGATATCTGCACATGACAGTCTGGTTCCTTGGTAATTATTAGAACTTGATTAATCTCATTTCTTAAAAAGTAATATTACTTTCGCTTGGAGCCATTCTTTACGAATTTTGTGATTTTTCCAGAACATATTATAGAGATGGACCAACCGTAAATGTAATAATATTCCTGCACATTCAATTAATACCTAGTTTATGCTATTTATTTCAAGTGCTTTCCTGTTTTTCATACTTCCCAATACGTTCTGTAATTCTTTCAAAATCGAATTATCTACTTCTCCAGGTTCTTGTCTTTCATTAAATTCCATCACGTTTTCCTGTCATATTTGTGTGGAATGTTTTATTCGCTCGTGAGTATCTATAGCGTTAACTCGAATTTTGTAATTTTTTATCTTCGTGTAATTCTCTCGTAATTTTATACGCTAAAGTTTGTCGGTCGTGAAAGTCATGTTGTATCTTTCCCAAAAATCGTTCCCATTATTCCAGATGTTTTTGATGAATTTCTGGCCTTTCTATACAACAAAATAATAATAACAAAATAATAATAATAATAATAATAATAATAATAATAATAATAATAATCTATCATCACAGTCATCATGGCAACTATGGCTAAGTGATGTGGACGATCAAAAACTGATAATGATTACAGAATTTAGGGATGAAACGGTACTAACGAAGAAATGGTGGTACACTAAAAACAGATAGAAGCACTGTACTCTCTGAGCAATCCTTCTTAGTCATTTTATGCACAAAATACTTCATATTATTTTCCGTGATAAACTCTGACCTGTGCCTGACTTAGAATCTGAAACAAAACGCCAAGACTTGCATAAGTGAGAGTTTCTGCTTCATTTGTAACTCAAGAGATAATAATTTTCCAAAATGAATATTCAGTCAACAGTTTCTTCAGAGGTCATCCATACACTCTGTACTTCGATAAAACCAATTAGAGAGCAAAACTAGTTGGGGCTATAGTTCATTTTATTGTAGAAGTCATCAACAGACAATGACAGAGACAGACAGACACAGGCATATAGTCACACAGAGAGACAGCAAGAGAGAAGCACAGAAAGACACAGACAGACAGACAGAAACACAGATAGGAATGTAGAGGCACAGAGAGGCCGGAAGACAGAGACAGGAATACAAAGATACAGACAGAAGGAACACAAAGAGAAGGGAAGACAGAAACATAGACAGAGAGGAATACAAAGACACAAGCAGACAGGGACACAGGGAGACAGGAATACATTGACATAGACAGAGAGGAATACAGAGACACAGAATGACATGAAGACAGAGACACAAACAGAAAGAGGCATAGAAACATAAATGCAGATACACAGGTAGATAAGATATAGAAACACAGACAGAGACAGACAGGCACCAGAGACAGAGGCATAGAGACAGATAGACTCAGAGGGACAGAGACAGATGGAGAGGCACAGAGAGACAGAGACCGATGGAGAGACACAGATAGACAGAGACAGACGGAGAGGCAGAGACAGACTTAGACGGATGGAGAGACAGAGACAGACAGAGACAGACGTAGAGGCAGAGACAGAGTCGTATGGAGAGGCACAGACAGTCAGACAGAGACAGACGTAGAGGCAGAGACAGAGTCGCATGGAGAGGCACAGACCGTCAGACAGAGACAGACGTAGAGGCAGAGACAGAGTCGTATGGAGAGGCACAGACAGTCAGACAGAGACAGACGTAGAGGCAGAAACAGAGTCGCTTGGAGAGGCACAGACAGTCAGACAGAGACAGACGTAGAGGCAGAGACAGATTCGTATGGAGAAGCACAGACAGTCAGACAGAGACAGACGTAGAGGCAGAGACAGAGTTGTATGGAGAGGCACAGACAGTCAGACAGAGACAGACGTAGAGGCAGAGACAGATTCGTATGGAGAGGCACAGACAGTCAGACAGAGACAGACGTAGAGGCAGAGACAGAGTCGCATGGAGAGGCACAGACAGTCAGACAGAGACAGACGTAGAGGCAGAGACAGAGTCGTATGGAGAGGCACAGTCAGACAGAGACAGACGTAGAGGCAGAGACAGAGTCGTATGGAGAGGCACAGTCAGACAGAGACAGACGTAGAGGCAGAGACAGAGTCGTATGGAGAGGCACAGACAGTCAGACAGAGACAGACGTAGAGGCAGAGACAGAGTCGTATGGAGAGGCACAGTCAGACAGAGACAGACGTAGAGGCAGAGACAGAGTCGTATGGAGAGGCACAGTCAGACAGAGACAGACGTAGAGGCAGAGACAGAGTCGTATGGAGAGGCACAGTCAGACAGAGACAGACGTAGAGGCAGAGACAGAGTCGTATGGAGAGGCACAGACAGTCAGACAGAGACAGACGTAGAGGCAGAGACAAAGTCGTATGGAGAGGCACAGTCAGACAGAGACAGACGTAGAGGCAGAGTCAGAGTCGTATGGAGAGGCAGAGACAGTCAGAGACAGACGTAGAGGCAGAGGCAGAGTTTTCTGTTGTGTAACTTGTTTCGAAGATCAATTTAGTAACAAAATGTTTTTTTATCATACATACAATATATTATATTGCTATTATTCTGCACAGGACATAATAATGGAGTTTCTGATTATTGATATCGCAATTTGTTAAGGTACCCAATTAAAAATTAAATTATTTATTAATAAATAAGAAGTTATTAAAATGATATAGATCTATCATCATTTATCTCTGATTGAGGTTCTGACTGATAATATGTGTATCTATTATCAAGCAGTACATCTCACTTGGCTGTATGTGTCAGAGGAAGAACAATTCTTTGTATGCATGTGAAGTCTGCTTAGTGGAATATGTAGCTAATTAGCGATGTTTGCATTGGAGGGGGAAAGGAACTGGCAACCCTACCCATTATCTCCTGGCCTAGTTGCCTCATGAGTGATGCCTTGTTGGTGTTACTTATGAGGTTCATACCTGTCTTCGAACAGTTGACTAAACAACAACAACTATCATTATTATAAAATAAATATTAACGTTCATAAAAGAACAAATAATGGAAGTTGGATAGTTGCTTTCAAGCTTTCGATGACTAGTTGTGTCATCTTCTTCAATCGCTGATTATTCTATATCCAACTCCGAGAAAACCTCAAGTTCTACAAAAAATAAACACAGCTCCAATTTATAACATAACTATGTTGGTTTCATTATCTCTCGTGCAGAATCAAATTTCATTGCCACTTCAGCCCACAATTTGTCCAAAATAAATCGGTCATGGCGATTTTTATACTTCTGGTCTCATAATGAGGTACGAAAGAAAACTGAGAAAATTACTTGTCAATGTCCATGTTCTCTTTTCCAATTTGAACCGGAGAAGCAAGCGAAGAAAACCTAGTCCCGAGTTCCCGTCGCTGGTATCGTTGTTAGCAGCGAGACTCCGCAGCGCTGCGCTTCGCCAGCATAAATGCACTCATTTGTTTAAAGAGAGAAATTTTATTCTCGAGGTTAGTACCGTTGCTTTTATCTTTTATCGTCGCCTTAGGTATGACATCTGAGTATTTAATTTCCTGCATTATCTTCAATGATGTGACATTAAGGCTGAATAGATTATATGAAATGTCGGCCCATGGATTCTTTTTAGTCTAACTGGACTAAATGAATATATCTGTGTAAGAACTGTCTTTGGAAATATACTGAACATTTCAAGTTCGGCCTTGCTATCGAGTTTCAATGTCTCTATCACGCTTTGAAACCAAATTACAGTTTTAAATAATTACCGTAGCTCTCACTGAACGCCTACAGTTGTATAATTTGTAATTAAATGTCAACAGGTGGCTGCTGGTGAATGGACGTCATGTCTGTATTCCAAACACAGTAATAAGCGTGAAACAGAATAGAAAAAAAGATAAACCCAAAGGAAATTAAATTTTATGAACTCTTTAACAGTTTCAAGAACGTTTCACACTTTGGCCTTGGGTTCTCGTATCGGTCTGTACTTCAGATGATGAGGAAGGGGCCTGTAATCATAAACCGGAACTGACATCATTTTACGATACCAGCTGTCAAAAGGAAAAAGAACTGGCCGCTGATAGTAGTACAATTAGGTCTGTAGTTTTTTTTATCCTACTTTCAGCTCACGTCACTTTATTCGACGAATCTGATGAATTACGTGGACATTCCAGACTTCCGCACTTACTCATAGTAGTTTTGAAAGTCCTGCATTTTTAATGCAAATTCGATGGTTTCCAGTTCGATCCCCAGCAAGAGTGGAATTTTAATTTACTTTTTAAGGAATAAGAATGTGTCCGTATCTACAAATAATAATAATAATAATAATAATAATAATAATAATAATAATAATAATAATAATAAAAATAAAAATTTATTGCTAGAGCAGAGATACATTGTAAGTAACTAAAATGATAATTCCACGCTAAAGTTTTTTTTTGTAGGTTATTTTACGACGCTTTATCAACATCTCAGATTATTTAGCGTCTGAATGAGATGGTGATAATGCCGGTGAAATGAGTCCGGGGTCCAGCACCGAAAGTTACCCAGCATTTGCTCATGTTGGGTTGAGGGAAAACCCCGGAAGAAACCTCAACCAGGTAACTTGCCCCGACCGGGAATCGAACCCGGGCCATGTGGTTTCGCGGCCAGACGCGCTAACCGTTACTCCACAGGTGTGGACCACGCTAAAGTTTTCCAGCCAATGCAATCCCTAAGTTTACTGAGGTGCCATTCACCAATGACAATAGAATTACACAGATAATTTCATTTCGCTTCAAACTTACATTTTTGTAATGAGATAATTATTTCTACACCTTCGGTTTCGAAATATTATCATAATAAGAAACATTTCTTAAGTTGGATGGAATTATCAGAAAAGAGTAAGCACTTTTGATATTTTTGTTGTTGTCTAATGTGCTGCATCTATTATTGTAGACAGTATTTCTGTTACAACTATGTGCAATTGTTTTATTCCAAGGATGTCAATGCCCTTCTATTTACCTGCTTACGAGAAAACAGTTATTAGATAGAAAACGTGGTGAGGTGTGAAACAAAGTATTAAACATTAAATGATTCTATTAATAGGCCTAATTTAATGCCAACGAGCATAAAAATAAGGTAATGACTGTTAATTAACTTTCAGAGTTCTGTATTCAAAAGAAAGAAGTGACAGGAGATTCATATGATCCGTGTAATTGCTCTGTGTTTGTGATATGATTATTTCGATTTGAAGGAACTGGTTCTTATGAGAATTATGAATATGCTTGAGAGTGAATTAAATTTATTGCAATTTGTTTTTTTATAATTGTTATTTTTCTAATATAACACATTAAAATTTGAAGCTTTTACATTTTTTTAAATGTATTTAAGAAAGGTAATGTATCTTTGATAACCTAATGGCACTGTTTCGGCGTGATGTTACGCTTTCGTCAGTGGCTATTTCTTCATTCAATGCCTACATATATCTGTACAAGTATTTACAATGTAATTACTGAATTGGTTTGTTGCAGAGTCGTAAGTATGGATCTACGTTAAGAGAAATAAGAAATATACCGTAATTAATGCAAGAAAGTAATCTATCCCTCTAGCAAACACCGTATCAATGCAAGAGTCTCATCCGTTGCTAAGTGACTCAGAATAGTGTGTCGTAACTCTTTGCCGTTTCTAAACAAGTAACGTCATCTTGAAACTTTCGTATAACTTTTATTCATTTTGCAACTCGAGCATAAACCTTTCACGTTAGAAATATCGAGATAAAAATAGAAACAGCTCCTACAGTAACTATACTACAAACTGGGCAAGTAGGATACTACATGAAGATAAAATATTGTAATGGTGAGAATTACAAAGAAACGGTTTTAAGAATGATGTGGAATGTTAATAGCTAAATAAAAGTACTTCGTTAAGAATGAAATGTTCTAACTTAACCTAAAGTATTTGTCTAATTTTGATATTTCGTTAACCATTATTTCTACAGCTATTATCAAATGTTTAGCCAAGAACTTCATATTACAGGAAAGTAACCAAAGTGTTCAATTATACCTTTGACTTCGAAAAAAAAAATGGACTGCAATGTGTGTGTGTATATATGTATTCTTGTTCATTGATGTACTGTTTTGTTACTTATTTCTGAATATGTATGTACTCGCATATATTCATTAGCATATAATAAATGAATGAATGAATGAATGAATGAATGAATGAATGAATGAATGAATGAATGAATGAATGAATGAATAAATAAATAAATAAATAAATAAATACACATTTATATCATTACCGGTGTTGCTTCAATTATTTTATATTTGTCGATTTAATGGTCTACAAACTCATATTATATTCAGTCATTTACTGAAGTGTTTATATATTTATTATTTATCCTCATGAACTCTTTCTTCACTTATATGCATAAATATTTTGTTCTATTAATTCCCCTTATTGATCTCTCTAATTACTATTAATCTGTTGATATGCGTGTGTATGCAATATTATTTGTATTAGCCTACACTATTTGCCTACATATTTATCTAGCGATTTACTGATCCAGTTGTGTTAACGTTTGGCTAATATTTAATATATTTATTCGCTTATTAATCGTAAAAAAATTTCCTCTTATTAAACTAACTGCATATTTACGTGTGTATTACTCATTTACAGATACACTACGCTTTTCTAGGCCTATTTATAAATTCGAATACTGATTTATACATTTAATAATTTTTTATATCTACAACTATTTACTTGACCTGGCACTAATGTATTTTTCTATTTCTTTATCTAGGTATACGTCTATCACCAAGATATCTATGCATTCATTGTCATTTATTGTGTGTTTACGTCTTTGGTTCCCTATGGAATTCCCTATCACAAAGTATTAGGGGCTACAAGACAATAAACACTTTTAAAAACAGTTTAAAAGATAACCTTAGCATTTCATTCCAATCATACTGACTTAAACTATCACTGTCTACATTGTTACTCCTTCCTTTAGACATGCATCCTGATAGTGCTGTATTTTCAAAATTGTCTCATAATAATCTCTTTCTATTATCTAACATTATTTGAAATATATTAACATTCTATGTATTTTAGCTTAATTCTGCTACATAGTTTGTATTTCAGTGTTTAATTAATAGTTCATAATATTTTGTTGTTTAATTCGTAAATAAATCTTGTACACATAGCCTATAGCTCTTATCTAAATCAAATTGTTGAATTCTTTGTAAGTTCATACATATGTATGTATACTTTTTGCTGGTTGAGTGAAGGCCTTACGGCCTTAACTCTGCCAGCTAAAATAAATTATTATTATTATTATTATTATTATTATTATTATTATTATTTATATATTTACTTATCAGTTTGCGTAAGTTACTACTTCATGTATCTACTTGGCATTCATTTTATTACCTATGTATAAATTTTGCGAATTATGGACTACTATCATTGTTTATTTATTTTTATACATTTTACTCATACTTACTTACTTACAAATGACTTTCAAGGAACCCGAAGGTTCATTGCCGCCCTCACATAAGCCCGCCATCGGTCCCTATCCTGTGCAAAATTAATCCAGTCTCTATCATCATATCCCACCTCCCTCAAATCCATTTTAATATTATCCTCCCATCTATGTACGTCTCGGCCTCCCCAAAGATCTTTTTCCCTCCGGTCTCCCAACTAACACTCTATATGCATTTCTGGATTCGCCCATACGTGCTACATGCCCTTCCCATCTCAAACGTCTGGATTTAATGTTCCTAATTATGTCAGGTGAAGAATACAATGCGTGCAGTTCTGTGTTGTGTAACGTTCTCCATTCTCCTGTAACTTCATCCCGCTTAGCCACAAATATTTTCCTAAGCACCTTATTCTCAAACACCCTTAACCTATGTTCCTCTCTCAAAGTGAGAGTCCAAGTTTCACAACCATACAGAACAACCGGTAATATAACTGTTTTATAAATTCTAACATTTTACTCATACATATTATGTAATTACTAGAGGCTGTTCGGGAAATAGCGACCAACTACAGTATAGGGAACTTAATACCAATGAATCAAATCATTTGATTCAACTATCCACTATCATTCGTTTTGGAGATATCAAGGGTGTAGTCATAAATAAAATAGTACCAGGGCGCATCGTGAAAAGGTTATTATTATTATTATTATTATTATTATTATTATTATTATTATTATTATTATTATTATTATTATTATTATTATTTTAGGATAAACCGCGACAAGATGCTCTTCAAGGAACAGCGTGTAAACTGTATTTACGACTGCGAATTTGGAGGTTATCTATTGTAATTATTTTATTATTGAATTAGAGATTTCATGAATAGTAGTACAGTATTAGCCCATTGTGTAATACGCCAAACACATTAATCTTACTCGTATATAAACAATTATTCCGTTATTCTGTGCTTAATACAAATGAGGCCAGAGAGAACCAAGACATGCTATAACTTGACTTGTAGTTCATGGCTATCATAATAAATTTAAAGAATCAGCGTATTATCACGACCCAGAAGAAGAGAGTGTGCGCTCACTGTACAACAAATAAGGCCAGAAACATCACATAATCATGTGCAAGAAACAAACAAAATCAATTGCGGAATGCAGCAAATTCGTACATCATATTGTGTTCGTAAGAGCATTAACTTTTCACTAGCCTGCAGGCCTCCATGGCCTGTAATAGGGATAACTTAACTTTTCTTTCAGGCTTATTTCGCAGGGCAGACTGGGCTATGGAATGCATCACATGCAAGTTCTCCAATACAGTCTTCACAGTTGAAAATTTCTGCAAATTTACGTGTACAACAACGGTAGTCCTAAAAACTCAAATCCACCTTACTCGTTTGATTATCATCAATCAACCCAATCGATTAATCAACTAATCAAGCCAACGAACTAATCAAATCAACCAACCAATCAATCCAATGAATCGATCAATCCAATCAACCCAGTTAACAATCAATCAACCGATCAAACAAACAATCAACCAATTAATCAAATCAGTGATTTTTATTGTCATGGGCATGAAAATATGTTATAAATATTGTCAAAATGCAATAAAATAAATAGAGTTGTTGTTTAGTCAACTGTCCGAAGACAGGTCTGAACCTCACAAGTGATACCAAGAAGACACCACTTATGAGGCAACTAGGTAAGGAGATAATTAGGCAGGGTAGCCAGTTCCTTTCCCCCTATACAATAGAGTGCATAATAAAATAGCAAATAAAATAGATTAAGAAATATAAGAACACAAATACAAATAAAATAAAATAAATAAATTAAAAATATTTATTTTGCAATAAAGACATTCCATAGTATCATAAAGGGTCTTGTCAACAAGCCATTTGTGGGAGAAATTCTTAAATACATTAAAATTTAAAGTGTGCTTTTCTTCAGGCAATTTATTAAAATAGCAAAATGTCCTTCGAATTTAAACAATTCTTCGACTTAGTTAGACTAATTCAATCAAATGCTAATTTTGTCTAATAGGGTATTTATGAACATAAGATTTAGTCTTGAGATCATTTAGAGCTTTTTTTTAAATGAATATCGTTATAAACATATTGATTAGTTACAGTTAAAATTTTATCAACGGTAATCTCACTAGTGGTTTTGATTTATCTAGAGAAAATCAAAACTCGAGTGGAATTTAATTGGCTATTACACGATTAGAAGAAAGTATATAAAGATTAGAAGAAATAAAGTACTTTAATACAATAAAATATTAATTGACTTACTGAAATTCTATTTCACTAATGTTAGCTTCACCAAAACGTTTGAACGGAGCCCCCATTTTCAGTTGACTGTTTATTTATTTTATTTTAGTAGGTTATTTAACGACGCTTTATCAACATCTTAGGTTATTTAGCTTCTGGGTGATATGGAGGTGATAATGTCAGTGAAATGAGTCCGGGGTTCAGCACCGAATGTTACCCAGCATTTGCCCATATTGGGTTGAGGGAAAATTCCGGAAAAGCCTCAACCAGGTAACTTGCCCCGACCGAGAATCGAACCCGGGCCACCTGGTTTCGCGTCCAGACGCGCTAGCCGTTAGGCCTACTCCACAGGTGTGGACTCGACTGTTTATGCTGTAAACAAATGACGATCGCAAAGCATATTTTATAGTACTGTAAAGAATTTGCAATTTCAAATGTTGGCAAACTAATGTGAGCTTCACGAAAACGTTTGAACGGAGCCGCCATTTTCAGTTGTCTCTCTATGCGGGAAACAAATTACGGTCGAAAAGGATGTTTTATAGTACCGTAAAGAATTTGCATTTTGACATGTTGGCAAACAAAGCAACAAATACTAGAGAAGTGATAAAAGTAAACAAATGCTAGGTGAGTGATAAAAATAAACAAATGCTAGAAAAGTGATAAAGTTGTAGCAATAAGCAGCATGATTAGTTGAAACACGTCCTTTCGTACAGTTTTATTGGTCAAAAATAGTATGACGTAGTAAAAGTGTAATAGTCACATTTAAATAATGGCCTGCAATAAGCTTCTTGAAAGGAATTACTAGTCAAAATTTGTAAAGCTGTTTCTATAATAATAATAATAATAATAATAATAATAATAATAATAATAATAATAATAATAACAATAATAATAATAACCACCACCACCACTTTCTGCGCCGCTACCACAATCGTCATGGGCACTATGGATTAGACCCTTCGATCTGTTCTGTCGCCATATTCAAAGTTTTAATAAGTGACCTGCTTTCTTCCTTTATGCAGACACCAAATTTGTTCTGTGCTCATGTATCCTGTGTAATATATTCGAAACATTTAATTCTTCGCGAGTTGACTAGTTTGTTTTACGTTCCCGAAGACAATAGTCTCTCAAAGGTCTAAGTATTTCACCTCTGCTTCTTGAATGCTTTGCCTCTGCGAAGTTGTTAAAAAATCTAACTTTCTGATCCATATATCCAAGCTGAGGATCTTGCATTTACTTCAGAATCTCCAGAATAAAAATAATACTGGTTTCATTATTATATTTGTAAATACTTACAACGAGTACTTCCTCATTCCAGTGAGGAACGGCCGTTCATGTTCGACTTCACTAACAATACAGGAATAAGAACGTCGACTGAATTTTTCAGGGATGGAATCCGGATCTCTTCCGTCAAGAGAGCTACAGCGGGACCTTTAATTTAAGCATGTCTCTGTGTCTTACACAGTATTTTGAAGTTGTTTCTACCTTCACCATTTGGTGAAAGGAAGCCAATCCGTTAGAGTCGTGGTATTAGTTCTATTTACTGACCCACTCACTCACCAATCTTCGAAAATTACAATTAATTTATTTTTTTTATTTTACTAGGTTATTTTACGACGCTTTATCAACATCTTTAGTTATTTAGCGTCTGAATGAGATGAAGGTAATAATGCCGGTGAAATGAGTCCGGGGTGCGGCACCGAACGTTACCCAGCATTTACTCATATTGGGTTTAAGAAAAACCTCGGAAAAAACCTCAACCAGGTAACTTGCCCCGACCGGGAATCGAACCCGGGCCACCTGGTTTAGCGGCCAGACGCGCTGACCGTTACTCCACAGGTGTGGACCAATTATTTTATTTGCATATGTTATATATGTTATATAACAACACGTTCAACCACAGAGGAGATTGATGCTGATGATGAAACATGATGACATGGGATTTGTAACATTATACATTAGCCGAATGATTCATGGAATAATTGGACATACTGCATTGTAACTTTACTCGAAACTAAAACTATTTCTGGCTCAAATGCCTTAAATGTATAAATAAAGGGATCCTATGGTGTCAGCGTTAACGACTAGAATCGAGTATATCGTACAAGCAAGTTGAAAAGGAGAAAGGGGTGAGAGGGGGAGAGAGAAACAGAGAAAGGGCGCGAAATGGTGGGAAGAGGAGAAGAGAAAGGGCTGGAAGGAAAGAGCGGGAAGAAAAGAAGAGAAAGACCTGGAAGAAAAGAAGAGCATGGACGGGAAGAAAAGAAGAGCAAGAGCGGGAAAAGAGGAACAACGGCTGGAAGAAACGGGAAACGATGGCGGTAAGAAAAGAAGAGCAAGATCGGGAAGGGGAGGGAAGGGAAGCAAGAGCGAGAAGAGAAGGAGAGCAAAAGAGGAGAGAAAAGAAGAGCAAGAGCGGGAAGAAAAGAAGAGCAAGAGCGGGAAGAAAAGAAGAGCAAGAGCGGGAAGAAAAGAAGAGCAAGAGCGGGAAGAAAAGAAGAGCAAGAGCGGGAAGAAAAGAAGAGCAAGAACGGGAAGAGAAGAAGAGCAAGAGCGGGAAGAAAAGAAGAGCAAGAGCGGGAAGAAAAGAAGAGCAAGAGCGGGAAGAAAAGAAGAGCAAGCGCGGGAAAAGAGGAACAATGGCGGTAAGAAAAGAAGAGCAAGATCGGGAAGGGAAGGGAAGGGAAGGGAAGCAAGAGTGAGAAGTGAAGGAGAGCAAAAGAGGAGAGAAAAGAAGAACAAGAGCGGGAAGAAAAGAAGAGCAAGAGCGGGAAGGAAAGAAGAGAAAGGGCTGGAAGAAAAGAAGAGCAAGAGTGGGAAGAAAAGAAGAGCAAGAGCGGGAAGAAAAGAAGAGCAAGAGCGGGAAGAAAAGATCAATTGCGGCAATAAAGAAGAACAAGGGAAAAGAGGGGAGACAGGAGAAGCTGACAAAGAGTGGAAAGAGGAAGAAGAAAGAGAAAAGGAAACAGATGCGAGGAAGAAAGAGCAGAAAGGAAGAGGAAAGGAGAATAGAGTAGAAAAAAAAGAAGTAGAGGAGAAAACTGAGGAAAGAAAAATACATGATGGAAAGAAGACGAAGGTTATTTGAGAAAAATGGAAACTGTTTTGAGTACGTAGATTCGCAATAATTCAGACTGTTTTACCTACAAAGACAAAGTAGGAAGAACGACTTTTTTATCGTTAGATATGTAGGCCAGTAAGATCTAAATTGATGTGAGATTCGAGGAGTTCATTGAATTGTTATCTGGAGCAGCCTCACGTCAGATCGCCGCTGGTCTATCTAAAACTCACATTGATAATAATACAGCAAGAGTTCATTATCCTAAATCTGGAATATATGTTCTCAGATTATATAACAGAGTAGTACTTTAATAAGACAAACACAAGATGTTGAGTGCAAAAGCGAATTAACGAACGGTGAAAGGAGACATCTTGTATATCACTCTAGGGCTGTTTGGCTTCTCGGAAACCACAGTCGTATGTTCGATTCCCGCTTAGGACATGGATGTCAATATTATAGGCAGTGTTCTCTTACATGAAGGGAGAGAGTTCCACTACATGTCGATCTTCTATGATGTCCAAAATTTGACTTAGTGCTGGTTAACAATTGAATGTCCACGAAGTACCAGTTTTAATTGCGTCAAAACGTCTATGTCATCTTCAAGAGCTCAGCAATCGACTACTTTGCCTAAATACGATTCACTAGGAAATTCATATACTAAGTGGTAGAGAAAATGAAGATGGTCAATATATGTCATTATTTTACGTCCCTTAAAATTTCAGAAACTGTTCAGATACGACGAGATGATTCAGCGATAATTGGAGCTGTATTGACTGCAAAGAAATCTTACACATATGATATGCATTTCTATTCACCGTATCTCTCACAGAGTCGGTCCGGAATCTTGAAGTTGTGAAGAATACACGTTGAAGTTAATATTTCTTGTAGAAATTTCCATGACTTGTACGATGAATTGTGAAAACTGATCGTGTTAAAACTGATGAAAGATTATTCCAAGTCGGAACAGAAATAAATACAATACTAGAATTGAAGCTGGTCAAACATGCTGGAGCACAATGGGGGCGGGAGCTGATCTGTTCGGCTATCACGGAACTTGATAGCATGACAATGAATAGCATAAAAGGCATAGCGGTCTGCCGAGTACAGATACCATCAAGAAGAATGGAAACAGGCACAACAAGATTTAAAAGGAATTTAGAAAACATGTCACAGTCAAACAAACATGACGCATTCGTTGATGATAATGATGATGATGATGATGATGATGATGATGCAGTGGTGATAGGAAAAGGCTGACAGTAAGAGGAAGGAGCAAGAGAAAAAATAATGAACATGAAAGAGAAAAGTACGATGAGGATAAGAAGGAAAAAAGAGAGAAGAAAACGAGGAGGAACAAAAATGAGACGAGTAGGAGGAACAAAAGTGAGAAGAGTAGGAAGAACAAAAGTTAGACGAGTAGGGGGAACAAAACTGTAACCAGTACCCGGAAGGAACAAAGATAGACTGAAGGAACAAAAGTGAGAAAAAGGAGGATGAACGAAGTGAGACTAGTAGAATGAGCAAAGTGAGAAGAGGAGAAGGAATAAAAATGAGACTAAGAGAAGAAACAAATGACAAGAGGAGGAACAAAAATGAGATGAAAAACGAGATGAGGAGTTACAAAAATGAGATGAGGAGGAGTTACAAAAATGAGATGAGAAGAAGAAACAAAAATGACAAGAGGAGGAACAAAAATGAGGTGGAGAAAAAATGAGATGAGAAAAAGGAATAAAAATGAGACGAGGAGAACAAAAATGACAAGAGGAGGAACAAAAATGAGATGAAGAAAAAATGAGATGAGGAGGAGTTACAAAAATGAGATGAGAAGGGACACAAAGAAGTGGGAAGGGACGAAACGAAATGAGAAGGGACAAAACGAGATGAGAAGAGACAAAACGACATGAGGAGGGACAAAACGACACGAGGAGGGACAAAACGACATGAGGAGGGACAAAACGACACGAGAAGAGACAAAACGACACGAAGAGGGACAAACGATACGAAGAGGGACAAACGACATGAGAAGGAACAAAACGACATGAGGAGGGACAAAACGACATGAGGAGGGACAAAATGACATGAGGAGGGACAAAACGACATGAGCAGGGACAAAACGACATGAGCAGGGACAAAAGGACATGAGAAGGGACAAAACGACATGAGGGACAAAACGACATGAGGGACAAAACGACATGAGGAGGGACAAACGACATGAGGAGGAACAAAGCGACATGAGGAGGGACAAAGCGACATGAGGAGGGACAAAACGACATGAGAAAGGACAAAACGACATGAGAAGGGACAAAACGACATGAGGGACAAACGACATGAGGAGGGACAAACGACATGAGGAGGGACAAACGACATGAGGAGGGACAAACGACATGAGGAGGGACAAACGACATGAGGAGGGACAAACGACATGAGGAGGGACAAACGACATGAGGAAGGACAAACGACATGAGGAGGGACAAACGACATGAGGAGGGACAAAACGACATGAGGAGGGACAAAACGACATGAGGAGGGACAAAACGACATGAGCAGGGACAAAACGACATGAGAAGGGACAAAACGAAATCAGGAACAACAATGATACGAGTGAAAAAAAAATGAGACAAAGAGGAGAAGCAAACATCAGAGTCGAAGGAAGAACAAAACTGAGAAGCGGAGGGGAAGCATATATGAGACGGGAAAGACAAATCAAAATGATAAGCAGGGACAACACTTTGTCCCAGTTCGCCACGAGGTTCACTGGTACTGGTGTATGGAGTACCTGTGTTACTATAGGTTACTATAGTTGATAGGAGCAGTCCAGCGACAGCACGCGACCTGTTTGCTGGTATAGATCGGCGGAACGAAAATGCAACGTGTCTACAGGTTACCACTGCCATAGCATATGCCTTGATTAGTTACATGTTTACAATATTACTTACACATATTTACAACACCATATACAACAATGAATTACACACAAGTATTTGCAATCGAGTTACGTACATTATTCTGATACAAACTGCAGTCCGTTATAATATATAACAATGTGCATTTTTAGTTGTGAAAAAGTGCAATTTCTTCTGTTTTCACTAAAAATTTGCTTGTAGTGCGAGAAAGTTCGCTCAACATCGTACGATGTTATACATCGGTGCGTCTCAAAAAAGTTAACAATAGTTGCACTGTTTACTTTTTCTAGTATTTCCGATGTCAACAAAAATTTCTTTCCTGGTTCATTGGAGGACATCACTCCTACAACAACGAGAGCTACTTACCGTTCCACAGCATCCGATGTCTCATCTATAGATACAAATTATTTTGTTACTACCTATAGCTGTTTGAATGGGTTCAGATATATGCAGACGATAAATAAGTTGTAGGGCCTACCTACGCATTGATGTTATACTAGGCAGTTTTCTAGACGTGTATTTTTCTATAAACCGTTGAAAATTTGGATTACTGAGCTTGTGTATTGGTATATTCGCCGATTCCATCACCTCGCACAAATCATTATAAAACTCAGAGTTTGTAAACCGTGCAGATGAGAGAAATAACGGCAAACGTTCACTATGATTTTTCGTTTCACAGTGCTTTTGCAAATCTTTACAAACGTTTACCTTTAGTTCTGTGTTGCACACTTTACAGCGTATGTTGTTGCCCTCCACACTTATATTCACTTCCAAACGCAGTTGCAATTGCATTCGGTTTAGACTCTTGTCTGACTGCACTGTATTATGTTTACACTACTGCACACAGAGTCACGGTCACAACCACCTTGCCATTAAATGACAACACCAGTAGTACTTAGAAACTGTAGGTAAGCCACTACAATGCAAAACAAGTAAGCAGCGGCGGAGAGCAGTATAGGTTCGAATCCTAAACAAATCAAACGTACGTTCGTTCTCCGGCGCAGCACACACAGGTTGCCCTTTCCTTTCACAGTGCAGTGCCTTCGAACCCATGGCCTCCGTGACGTCAATATAGACAAGCAACAACCAACCTAAAATCCGTTCACGCTGGTACAAAGTGTCGTCCCTGGTGATAAGGGAAGGAAGATAAAAAATTAGAAGAGGAGAGGGAACAAAAATGAAATGAAAATCAGGAAAAAACCAAATGAGGAGGAACAAAAATGTTATGAGGAGAAGGAACAAACATGACAGGAAGAGGATGAACAAAAATGAGATGAGAAATAGGAACACAAATGAGATGAGAAGAAGATGAAGAAAAGAAAAGCAGAAACAAAAAGGAGAAAAAAAGAGGACGAAAAGTAGAAGAGGGAGAATAATTGGGAAAAGAAGATGCTTTTCAATTTGTGTCCCAGCTTCAGTTTGTAAATAATTTTTAAATTCTAATATGCTCCAATTGTCACGATCGTGCAAACGAATGCCTCGAACGTAAATGTGTCTCAAGAAGACGCAACATGTAAAGAATGTTCAGTATGTATAAGCCGCAGACAGGTATTCCAGCTCCGATAATGTAGGCGTGCGTAACACGAGAAAACAACACAAATCACTTTTTCATCTACGTCATCGACAACAGTGGAATCTGAATAACTAATTACCATTTCTTGTTTGTTTTAAAGACGGAAATGGACATGAAAATAAAATAAAATAAAACTGAAATCTACTTAACTCATACTCTTTTTCAACTTATGTATACGGAGTATTTATTAAAGATCCCCCATTCGTTTCAAAAATACAGGTTGGAAAGTGACCGAGGCACCAAAATTTAAGAGGTGATTCTACAGGGACATCATTTTATTTTTACTTCAATTTTTATTGTACCTTAGTTTTTGAATGTACTTCACTCCCACCCCTTCTACTAATGAAGTTAAACCGTCCTCCACACAGAATCAAGGCCGCATATAGGCCTACAGTCATAGTAAACAGTACGCTCCAAAAATATGTTTGCGTTTTCCAGTGACGAAAGAGCCTTCAATATTGAATCATTTTCGCACAGGTACTGTCGTCCATTTGCCTACGTCATATCCCGGTTCCCCCACCTGCTTTTATTCGCCAGCTAGTGGCTGGGCTGTCTTAGCTCTTTTCTGAGAACATTAATTTCTGTTAGCAATTGGACGTCTACGTAATATTAGACAACTGTTTAAAATAACTTAAATAGAAGGGCCTTGTTAAGTAATTAACTGTCACGTGATTTCCTCCCTTTCTACGACCCTACGACATAATCACTTGGACGGACAGTAGATAGCATGTCTGAGTAATTTTATCTTTTCGGATCGGGCAGAAGTGAAATTGAATTTACAGTACGTAAGGTACTCTTTTATAGAGTAGGTACAGAATTATTTCAACATGAGTTACTAGTACGAAGAACGAAACTGGTAATTGGGATTAGGTACAATAGTCTATAGTGCGATAATATGCACATTAGAACTGAAGTCTGTATCGAAATGAACGGCCACCATTTTCAAAAATGTGTTTAAATATCCATATTATGATTATTTTTCATTTTAACTTCATTCTCTATATTGTACGCTAATGTGTTGTAGACAGTATAATATACACTGCATAATGAATACGTCCACATGGACAGCTCAGTTCGTGAGTAAAAACCACTCATTGTTAATACTGTACTGTATTTTGATTAAACAAAAACCTAATGAAAATGATCAAACTTAAAAGCACAATATTTCCTAGTTTACGTAAATGGATGAACTACTTTTCTTCCCTCCTATACCTAGTAAAGTGATTTGTTTGTATATTACGTCAGTATCATCGAACTTCAGTCGTGGAAGGGGGGCAGCAAACGGCGTTGATCCAGAGGTATAGACAAGTTAATATTAAAAATGTTAGTGAAAATAAAATGATGTCCCTGTACATGTTAAATATAACAAAACTTCAACAGTTAAGCAAGACAAGAAAAGTCTTTGCCCAATGTTTGCAGCGCTCTATTGCTGTAACGGCCCGAGAAATGGTTTATTGCTATACAAGCAGATAGGTAAAATAATCTCAATAGTGTCTTGAGTCTTTTTTTTTTTTTTTTGTTAAAATACACCGTTTAGCCACGATTTTAAATTCAATAACTGCGAAAATCGTTAAAATGAATCTTGCAACGCAGTAGTGTCGCGTATCTGTGACAGTACAGCAGAGGGGAAACGTGTGCTTGAAGATGCTCACGAAGCCACTCAAAATAAAGTACTGAGAAGTCAGCGAGAGTTCTCTACGACGTTGTCGATCATGTGTCACTGCCAATGGAGGACATTTTGAGAATCTCTTGTAATTGCGTGTAATGTTTTCGACATTTTTTATTTGTTTCTTTTTTTTATTGGGTTATTTTACGACGCTGTATCAACATCTAGGTTATTTAGCGTCTGAATGAAATGAAGGTGATAATGCCGGTGAAATGAGTCCGGGGTCCAGCACCGAAAGTTACCCAGCATTTGCTCGTATTGGGTTGAGGGAAAACCCCGGAAAAAAACTCAACCAGGTAACTTGCCCCGATCGGGATTCGAACCCGGGCCACCTGGTTTCACCGCCAGACGCGCTGACCGGTACTCTACAGGTGTGGACATTTGTTTCTTCCTTTCTCATTTGGCCTAAATATAGAAAAATAACTTTGAACTCCAGGTTACATGTTTTGTTTTCAATTTGATACATCATTTTGAACACGAAACATTTGCGTTAATTTATCCTTTTCCAGTCTAAAATTACATGTAAATAATACCGTGTGCTGCAATGATTTATTTTCAGGAATATTAATTTAATGTAAGACAAATCATGTCAGTAAAAATTATTACAATTTATTTCTGATATCACAAGATGCGTATTTCCATTTAAAATTGCAATCACTAAGCCACGAATGCATTACCTCATTCGCTTCCTACTCTGAACAGAGAGGGAGGCGAATTCTAGGAATTACTTTTATTTTCATCTGCTACGGGTCTACTTCGTCTTGAACTAGTCACTCTCTGTCCACCACAATGCAGGCCGCACTTGCTAGAGTTATTGCACTAGCCGCGATGTTGTCAAGTGTTTCATAGGAACATAACGATTTCCTCTAAAACGGTGAATGTTAGAAAAAACTTATTTAGATTTTTCAAATCTCTCATTATCTATTACCAGTTTCATTTGAGTGCAATGGTTACCTTCCACTCTGTATACTGAAGCAATATAGGCCTAAAAAAATATATAGGCTATTCTAAATTAAAACAGTGAACAGATATTCATAAATGCGTAAGTAAACACTTAAAGCAAAGAAATACAAGAATTTCTCGACATTGTAGACACTTGACTTGATGACCTTTGTTCATGTTTTCTTGGCTCTGCCACAGAATTAAAGGGGCGGAACTAGACAGGTTTACTTGAAAGAACATTGCTCAAGGCTCATTTTCTTCTCATCATCATAGAATGCACATAATTTTAACCTTAATTGAAATATACTACGACCACGCTGCATTTAGTAGCAGGCTTAAGTATACAATTTATACGTGTTAAATATCCAATACAAATGACAACTTAAGAGACTATGACGCAATTAGCTCAATGTTTACTACGAAATGGCCAATGTTGTTAGCTTAGGAGTTAACATTGTTCCGAGATTGCGCTCGGTCATAGGTTCTAATCCCGTTTGGGATGATTACCTGGCTGGACTTTTCCCGAAGTTTTCTTCCAGCTCTAAGGCAAATTTCAGGCAATCCTATGGCGAAACCTCGGACTAAAATAATGACATAATCAATATTACCAATGATACACTTGATAGTGTCCTTAAATGCCCCATTTAAAAATTACGTAATGGCTTACATGTCTTTCAATCAATTCGCTATTGATGTAAGAAAGTTGACTGTTTATGCATGCCAACAACAACAACAACAACAACAACAACAACAACAACAATAATAATAATAATAATAATAATAATAATAATAATAATAATAATAATAATAGATCTGAATAATTTGAAGGAAAATTTGTTCCGGGTCAGGGTATCGATCCCGCGAACCTCTGGTTGAACGTACCAGCGCTCTACCAATTGAGCTATCCAGGATCTCCACCCGACACCGTCTCAATTTTTCCACTTATATCCACACAACTCGAGTGGGCTGAAAACCACAAATCCAAGTCACATAGGGTTTGTGTGCACTCTATGTGGGTCCCTGGCGTCTTGTCAGCCCACTCGAGTTGTGTGGATATAAGTGGAAAAATTGAGACGCTGTCGGGTGGAGATTCTGGGTAGCTCAGTTGGTAGAGCGCTGGTACGTTCAACCAGAGGTTCCGGGATCGATACCCTGCCCCGGAACAATTTTTCACTTCAAATTATTCAAGTCTGCTTCACAGGGAGCTTTACCTGAAAAACTAGATTTGCATAATAATAATAATAATAATAATAATAATAATAATAATAATAATAATAATAATAAAAGCCTAATTTTATTGTCTAAAGCAGTGGCCAACAAAGACGACGTCTTTAGTGAAATAATTTTCTGCACATTTTCGGCTATGAATAGAACCTACATCTGTAGTAGGCCTATTAACTATTCATAGATCACGAAAAAGTTTACGATAATGTATACAGAAAAAAATCTCTGGGAAATAATGTCACAAATTAATTTTCCAAACTTGCTATTAGCTTTTGAAAGTCTATTCAATACAGTCATTCAAATTGTCACGGATGTTACATTTTTACTATTTTCAAACTCTATATTTGAAAATGAAATGACTTTTGTCGACTTTTATTATTAGAAACAATTTAGAAGACCAGTATCATTTTGCAGAAAAAATGTTGAATAAAGAAAAGGTTCCGTCACGGATACTACAAGATTTGTGAACTCATTTCACATCTCATTAGGAAAAAGTGTAATACTCAGGTATATGCCTGAAGCAAAAAGATATTAATCTTCATAGTGTCCATGTGGAAACTATGGAAATCTCATGGCATCCAATCAGTTCACAAAAAACATAATCGATAAATATTTTATAGCTGTTTCTTCCATGTAACGGATGTTACACACATTTCGTCGCGAATGTTACAAAAGTGAAATCATGTCCTTCATTTTTTTAGTTTCAAAGCAACTGCGACATTTAAGTCAAAATATTCACTTAAAATTGTTATTAATCCAAATTACTGAAAATGGATGACAGAATGAATAGGATATAATACAGAGTTAAAAGTTCCTTGATCCTGAAATTCTGGAATTAGCAGTGCAGACCCTCTAAATATTTCTTAAACAATAGCTCCTTGAAAAACACACATTAACAGCTCATCTCTCTATAAGCAAGTAGGCCTACTGAAAACCTTAGGGAAACAGAACTACCTATTACCTAGCCAAGACCATTTAGATACAATGCCCATAAAACTTGTAATATTTTCCTTTTTCAAATAAAACATTAGAATATTTAAACTTATAACCATATTTATGTCTAACACTAATAATAAACCAATATTTCTGAAAGAGAACTTTTTCATTGAAATTCCCAGTTTGCCCGGAATGGCTAAATAACACGAGAACATGTATCAAATATAGAAGTAGAATAAATGAGAACAGATACATAAAATCGAACTAGAAGAGCAGAGCGCGCACGCACGCACACAACAGGAGTATTAATTGCAATGACTTTCAAATTCAGGTTCATTTCTCCATTTGGAATGTTCTCTGAATTTTGTCATCAGACAAGAGTACTTCTTACTTTGCAAAATTTTTAAAATACAGAATGCAATATTTCTAAGTTTATTTTGTGGAGTTGATATCATAAAAATGGTTTAAAATTATGGAGACATAGAAAGGCAAAGAGACGGCAGTACTCTGATAAGAAATGAACTAAAACAGTACTTTTATACCACGTATTCAATTTGATTTCAACCCGGATCTTTGAATACTACTTTGCTGTCATTCAAATATGAGTACTCACTACAAACCATTAGTAATGCATTTCACTATCGATTATATCAGAGTAATAATGAGTGTTGTGAACGGGATAGCCTTGACAACGACCGCTGAACAATCAGCCTTCTCGAGTTAGCATTCTCCAGCGCTTAAGGTTAACAAGCCCCTGAGGAATAGGTATGTGATGCAGCCAGTACACAACACTTTGATACCACACTCATCTCATTCCGCGACCCGATGCACCACTAGGAGGACATAACTTGCACCGGATTCCCATCCAGATTTACGGACAACTCGTCAATTACCATATTTACTGCATATCTAGATGTTACGAAGTTACATATAGGCTACTGTCTCACATGTTACGTCGGTTTTGGAGCAAAATTTTAGTTGAAGTGTGCTGTGACAAGAAATTAATCTAATCTTCTAACTAAAAGCAATTAGATTATTATACGGTCTTGAGCCACTTTTCAGATAGTTTTTTTTATCCCTGGACGGTACCAGTTTCCGTTTTTTAATGTGAAGAATTCGGCGATAACCATTTCAAGTTTTGGAAATTTCTTCCACGGAGGAAGTAGGCCATGGATCGAAACAGATTGGTAAATAGAAAACACAAGATCAGGACTATATGCCCGCTGGAAGCAGGTAGCTAATTGATTCCTCCTATTCCTCCTAATTCCTGATTTTTTCCATGGTTTGTTCGGGCTGTGTAGGGCAAAACTGTGCTACAATTGTGGCAGACGTCACAAACCGAAACACGTAACTCATCCCTTCCTTTCAACCTTCGCGTCATTGGACATGGTAGGGGGGAAAAGATATATGTATTAAGTGTGCTAACGAAACATCACAGATACTTCATTCAAGACCGAGGATTGTGGATGGGGGAACAAACACTTTCCCCATGCTACCACCCCTCTCTTCCCCAGTTCTGCATGCTGTAGGGTCTCGCATTGTCGTGTTGTAAGAGAATCCTATGTCTTCTTATTTAATGTCGGGTACCTCTATCAAAACTTCATGAACTCGTTCTAGTCTTTAATACAAATGAAGATCCTCATTGACTGCATGACTATTTGGAACAAACTCCCAGTGCATCATACCTACAAAATTCCACCACTCACACAACATTTTGGGCCGATTTTGTTTGACGACGACTTTGGCAAGCTGACTGGGATCGAGCTTTTGTTTTGAGGTGCCAGGATTGCGGTGATATATACCTATTTTTCATCACATGCGACAATTCTGATAAATCTATCATCCATGGGGTTAGCATTAACCTGACAACAGATATCCACTCTGCGTTGAGCAAGTTCAGGTGTCAAACATGAGGTACAGATTTAAAACCTACACGTTTTTCTAAGCGTATTAATGTGGCGAAGTATTGTAATTTTTTAAGCACCAATTCCTTCTGACAATCTGTGAGTACCTTTTCGTGAATTTTCTTCCAAAATTCTGCATCTACTCTAAATATTCCGTACCTTAGTTCTTTCAGCACGCTGCAAATTTTAATGTCTCTTTTACCATTATTGAAATATTGAAACAATCGTTGTGCTACACGCTCATTAACGACACCTTCACTCTCCACTCAACATATTCATGTCGCGTCAGTGTCTATATAATCTTGTTTCTAGCAGTGCTTTAGAAATATTCTAACTTCAGACTTCATTACCTCCATTTTACATTCATTATATTAAGAATTGGCGACTGTCACGTGCTTACAAAATGGAATAATAACCATAGCACCCTGTAAATAGCAATGTCCAACTAAAGACAATCATTAAAATCTTACAAAACACTAATTAAAAAAAACTGACATTATTTATGATACGACCTAATACTACCAAATAAAATACTGCACATGTGCATATTTAGGCAGGTTTTCATCATAATCATCAAATACTTACTGAATACAAGAACTACGTAACTCAATGTTGTTTACCGAATCTAGAGGGGAGATTCAACGTTCTTTGAGAATCCCAGAATGTTGGCGGAATGGTAGCTAAGGTTTTAAATTGTTTCCTGGAAAACACCTCTAATATGAACATTTTTACATTTTTATAAATTATGACAATTTTACCAAAACATTATGATCATATTAAACATTCTTGATGTTAATTGCATGCTACTCATTGTGAATCGTGGAAATCCTACTTCAAATACTGCTAACAGGCCATAATTTAGACTTTGTAACAAGACAACTGGAGAGGAATAAAGAAGTGTATATAGAATTTATGGAAATAGAAGAGACATTTGACAGAGTGGATTGTAATAAACTGTTGGGGATCCTGAAGAAAATTTGTGTGGATTGAAAAAAGAGAATGCTTTTTTGTAATCTTCATATGAAACGAGACTAAGTCAGGATAGAATAAATGTCAGAAGAAAGTGAAATAAGGAGAGGATAGAGAAAGATGTCCTTTATCACCTATCCAGTTCAATATCTAATTGGAAGATTTAGTGAAGAACTGTTTTCAGAACATGGGAGAGGTGATAGTAGGAGGAAGAAAAATGAAGTGCATAAAATTTGCTGATCGTTGTTAGCAGAAGAGGAGACGATACTAAGGGATATACTACTGGAGCTAAATGACAACTGTGAGCAATATGGGATGAAGATAAACGCAAAGACGAAAACCATAATTATCAGAAGAAAACTAAAAAAGGTAAACGTACGAATTCGAAACGAGGCAGTAGAGCAAGTGAACAGTTTCAAATACTAAGCAGTAACATGAGTTGCTGCCAGGAAGTCAAAAGGAGGATAGCAATGGCAAAGAAAGCTTTTAATAGATAAAGGAGTATCTTCTGCGAACCTGTGGAAAAAGAACTAATGAAGACACTAGTGAAGTATTTTGTGTGGAGTGAAGCATTGTATGAGGCAGAAACATGGACATACGACGAAGTGAAGAGAAACGATTAGAAGCATTTGAAATGTGGATATGGAGAAGAATTAAGCGTGTGAAATGGACAGACAGAATAAAAACTGAAGCTGTGCTGGAAAATGTGGGTGAAGAGAGAGAGTAATGCTGAAACTGATCAGGAAAAGGAATTGGTTGGGCCAGTGGCTGAGAAGAAACTGCCTACTGAAGGATGAACTGGAAGGAATGGTGAATGGGACAAGAGTTCCGGGGAGAAAAATATATCAGGTGATAGAAAACATTAAGATATATGGACCATATGCGGAGACTTAGAGGTAGGCAGAAAATAGGAAAGACTAGAGAATGCTGGGATTGCAGTGAAAGACCTGAATGAATGAATACGAAAGTTCTTATTTTGCCTGTCATTGGTCTCATATTATAATAAGCATTGTTTTAATTTTCAACTGTGAGATTTTAGTAGCGCGGTCTTAGTAGGAGTCCATGCCCCCATTTATCACAATACACATCACGATCATAAAAAAAGAATTCTCAAATGTGAGTTTCGAACACATACAATTCCGGCCTACACGCAATACCAAAATTGAAATTTAATCCTTATCAACAAACTAGATATGAAACGTTTAGTTCTTCGGCGTATTACTTTTTTTTCGAAGAAAAATATTTTTATAGTAAAACTTCCTACTCGTACAATCATTGTGTCCTTGCAAGGGTGCGATTATGTTGGCTGACTTTGAAGAATACTATCTCTCAGGCACAGGTAGGAAGTAGCCTATCAGGCAATATATCATGACTGCCAGCAGCTTACTGTTGTCTAAGTTAATATTCCTTCCATTAATATCACTTTTGTTTGGGACAGTCGTTTGCATTTCACACGCATTCATTAACTTAACAAACTACGTACTGCTTTGTAATCCAAATGCAATGATGCGCTACAAAATTATGTTTTCGTTTCTAAGTATTACAGCATTGAAGTACACGGACTCATCTACAGGCGAAATTTAAAATATGACGATTAATGTATCAAACATTCAAAACAAAATATTCCGACACCTGTAAGATCAGTAAAGAAGTAGGGCCTGCAGCAAAATTGTGACTTGTCTCGACGAATTATTTAATTATACAGAGTGAACCGTAAGTAAAAGACATTAATTTCAAGGGTTATTCTTTGAGATATTTCGAACAAATAGTTAAATACAATTTTGCTCGTTTTTGCTTCTTTTTCGAGATAAAAATTGTTTTATATGAAACATTTCATTGCGTGTTCTGCGGAAGTCATTTATTTAACTCTCAATATGCTTAGTCAAATTAAGAGAAGAGTATATTATGGTAGTAAATGATTGAAAGGAATTTAATTTTTCTTTTTACATGTTTAGAAATTTGATCCGAATAAATGTAACATTGTGAAATTCCTTTGCAGAACGAAAAGTTACATTTATTCGGATCAAATTTCTGCACATTTAAAGGAAAATAAATAAATTTCTCTCAATCATATAGGCTATTATTATAATACTGCTCTCTTAAATTGACTGAACATATTGGGAGTTATAAATCAACACGTTATGAACTGTTTCATATAACAAAATTTTATCTCGAGAAGAAAGCAAATAACGTCACCTTAACACTTCAGTCACTTTTGCTCTGGAAATAAGTTATGTACAAACACGAAAATTATGAAATAGAAACTGTAATCTTACATTTACAAAATAGCAAAATGAAAATGGATATATTATATACCGAACAAGAATTAGAACTCAAATAGGAAAACTTTGTAAACTGGCGTTATTATGAACAGGTTGTCCAATTAACGCCACCAATTTTCTAGTAACCTATACACTTATAATTGTTAATGAATTATTTTTCATAAGCAACACAAATTTAACTAAGGGACTAAATTTTAGTTTCTGCTAATAAGAGATACAAAATCACTCATTACTAATGAAAGATTCTTGATCTGAAACTGAAACACCAGATGGATTAGGAAAATATGTTTTCCAGTGACTCCTTACTTAAAAAAAAGAGACAATGTGACTCAGTAGAAAGTTATTAAACACAAAAGCATTTACCTTAGTTTAATATGAATGTTTGCCAATAAGTAAAACAAAAAAATTAAGTTATGTAAAATAAAAAAAAAATTAAGAGTTCGATAAGCAATTGAACCAATATCATCACTGCACATTCTGAACATTTGTAAGTTGAAAGCTTAGTGATTTTCCCGATGTTTTCATACTGATGCTGTACTGTCAGCCTTAGTACTAACATAACCTAAAATTTTGTCTGTAGACCTTTAACGCCACATGGCGTTAAAGCGCTACTGAGTACTTGATAACATAACATGCCTGTTTCTCTAACATTTTCAAATTTTATAGATAGCAAATACTTTCTATACATAGAAGAATGTTTAAGGATCAAAAAAATATATAGTTTAATATAGTTATTATTTCCTCAACACACAAAATAAAATATTGCCTCTTACCTTGATATAAGAACAGCCATTCACTATCAACACACAACAGGAAAATGATGGAATATAATGTCACTCGTAAATGTTAGCGGACAGCTAGTAACTCATTTCATCACTAGATTGCAAGCGAATGCAGGCTACAGTAGTGCACTACCGAAAACTTGTGCCGTTAACACATTTCAATAGGGTGGCGTTAAAGGTATACATGGCGTTATTTGGCTCAGGGACATTATTACATTTTTTGTTTGAAATATTTCTGTATGTAATCATATTAAAAGAATGAGAATCAGTCATAAGATATAGGAAGGAATTAAATGAATTAAAACTAACAAAATGAAATTAAATTTACATAAACATATAGTAATGCAATCTCTTTTGTCAAAACAGATTACAAATTAGAGAAATAAAAAAACACACACACATAATGAATGAAATTTATCAAATAAGTAATATGAAAACATCAACTTGAAAATGAAATAAAATAAAATAGAAATATCAAGAATCAAAACTAAACTAAAAAAATAATGGAGCAACGTGTCTACTTTAATATTCTCACAAAATATTTACGAAAGTATTTATTTATACGCAATTGAAAGAATGAAATATATAAGGAGGCCATAAAATCTGGAGAGGTAGGTAGGCCTAAAGCATTTTATTATTTTCTTCTCTTTTCCTTCATTCTTTCTCCTTCTCACCTTTTCCTTCTGATCGCCATTCTTTTCCTCATTTTCTTCTAATTATTTCCTTCTCTTTTTATCTTCCTCACTGCCTTTTCCTCTTTTCTTACTCATTTTCATATGTTCCTTTTCCTGTAATTTTCCACCTCACCATATTCCTTTCTTTTCTCTCCCCCACCTTTTCCCCTTTTCTCTCATCTTCCTCTTCGGCCTTCTTCTATTCCCCTCTTTTGTCTCCCAATAATATTCCTTTTCCCAGCTTTACCTAATCTTTTTACTTTTCCCATCTTATTCCTTCATCCTTCTCTTCTTCACCATTCTTTTCCTTTTTGTCACTTTTCTCTACATTCTACTCTTTTCCTTCTTTCTGCTTCTTCTTTCTTACTTTCTCTTCACCTGCTTTCTTCTTTTTCTGTCATTTTTCTCATCTCCTTTTTTCTCTTTTCTTCCTTATTTCTTTCATCCCTATGTTCAAGATCGAAGTGCCATCTGATATTATGTTTTATATAAATCTGAACTGAATAATTTACTGAAGATTGTTATTTTTTTGGTCCTACAGAATATATCTGTTATGGTAACAGTTAATATTAGAGAAAAATTCGCTCCGGCGCCGGGGATCGAACCCGGATCATTGGTTCTACGTACCAAGCGCTCTCACCATTGAGCTACGCCGAAGTCCAGTCCACAGCACCGGATTTTTCTCCTCTAATATTAACTGTTACCATAACAGATATATTCTGTAGGACCAAGAAAAAAAATAATAATCTTTAGTAAATTCTTCTAGCAACAGTGCATATTTCTGTACAGATTACTGTGGACTCCCGGCCACGAAGTCACTCAACTGAGTGCGCTCCTTGTGTAATGGCAGTTGACTTAGTAAAATGTCAACATACATGCCCAACTTGGAGTCAAGCCACAAAGGGACAAACACTGGAGGAGGGGAGTTCGATCCGGTGCTGTGGATTAGACTTCGGCGTAGCTCAATGGTGAGAGCGCTTGGTACGTAGAACCAAGGACCCGGGTTCGATCCCTGGCGCCGGAGCGAATTTTTCTCCTCTAATATTAACTCAACTGAATAGTTGAGACATTGAGCTTTATCTTTATTCACAAAATAGTCTTGTTTCCACGTTTCTTGGAAATTAAAACGAAACACACAATGTATTCGCTATATCCCACCACTCACACTCCCCTGATTAAAACGCTATAGTACTGTTCAACCAGGAGATTAACTGTGAAAGGAATGTGCTTACTATTGCGTCATCTATTGGAGCGAAGTAGATAGATAATATTACTGTTATAACGTCAGTTTAAAAACCATGCGCCCTCCTGCATATGTTATTTCCTGTATGGAGGGATTAAAAGACCAGGAGATTAACAGTGATCTAATTTTGTAACTAGGGTAGTATAAATATGTATCAGTGTTATCGTTTGTGTTGTGAGAGTTAACCAATAGAGATACGAGTACCCACGTGTGTGACCTTATGACATTTTATGACATCAACATTCATTCACAGCATCACCCCGCTGCGTCTCATTCCCCTGAGACTTTCTCGTGGTTGGAGTACAGTACCGAATTCAACCTCAATTTATTGTATGCACACGCAGATAGGTAGAATATTTGTGGGGGGGGGGGATGAAGAAGCGGTGTATACAGTGCCCTCGCGGGAACATGCCCATCCCTGTTATAAACAAATTTCTGTAAGAGACTGTGACTTCTTCGTTTGTGAGGGCGGAAATTAATGTTACTGCTACTATTGCTATCAACTTGTGCAACGTAAACGTTTAGTACGGTACAGCAGCGCCTAGGAACAGAAACAGAAGCGACGAAAAGTTGAATGAACGCGGGATCCCGACCTCACTCAACGTGCTCCAGTTCGATCAAACGTGCAGGTGGCCAGCCTGCTGTTTAAATCGTGGAATCCGCCTGAGGCGCCATCCGTAACGTCGCGTGGTTACGACCATTCCGGAATAACAACTTCAAAATTGTTACGGGTTTTGAAAGTGAAGTTGTTATCGAAATCAAGTCACTTTAGAAGTATTCTGAAGAGTCCATGTGTGCCAACGAGATCTGCACGGGCCAAAATTTTAAGCCCGGCCCGGTCCGTTCACATCTGCAACCGAATTCAAGATTGATTTCAAAATTATTACCCGCGCCCTCCCAAAAGTACAAACCATTGTAAGATATTAAATGTTTGTCGTGGATATTGCACAGTTGCCTGGTATAACTAGGACCAGAGTTGTTGTCAGACGTCCTGGATTTCTCAGGATTATTCTGGATTTTAATGTTGTGCCTTGTGTCCTATATGGAATTATATTTGTCCCGAAATTTCAAAAAGATTGCGAAAATAAATTTCTTTGTTCATTTCAGTAAAATTATTTTTAAAATGTCTTATTCATTTTTTTTCCAAGACCCTGTCCAACCTATATTCAATGTTATCGTCAATGCCGCCTACGGATTGTACTAGAATAAAAACTATAATACTTTGGTATGTATTGTACAGTATCTTTATTCTTTATTCTCTTTGGAAGTTGATTTATTATTGATGGAATTTAAACAGTGCATTATGCATTTTTTCTGTATAGATCAGGCTGTAATAAGGCATTGTTTTTCTATACGTTATCAATAATTCAAAGGAAATTTCATAATCTAACCAAAATGTAATACAATTAAAAGTTTAGACCAGGCCTGCACAAACAGCGCTCAACGACCGCGCACGCTCCTTCGGAGCGGGAGAGCGGTGTTTACCGCTCGCCGAAACGGAGAGAAAGATACGTAAGGATGACATACTTGCTAAAGGTAGAGGAGAGAGAAACGACCACTCAGTTACCTAGAGGAGTGCAGTGTGTAGGCCTATTCTCAGTAACCGTTTCACGTTGCTTACCTACTGCTACAGTACAGTATGGAGGAATCTAAAAGACGGAACATAACATTTAACGATTTACAGCTCGAATTTATTGATCTTCAATGTGACCTAAGAGCTAAAGATGGTTTGAATAATACTACTAGCCTGGTTGAGTTCTACAAGACTAAAAATTAACAATAATATCCACGACTACACAGGCTGGCTGTGAAAATGATTGCTATGTTTGGCTCAACATTTATTTTTGTGAGCAACTGTTTTCTATAATCAACTTTAATAAAGGCAGACATCGAACATCTGTAACTGATGTTTCATTATGATCATTAGGCTACTGTTCCTTTCAGCTGCCAAAAGCATAAAACCTCGTTTTGATGTACTGATAAATAAAAATATAACAAAATGATATTGTACATTTAAGTAGCTATAGAATTTCTATTACTTCTGTAAAATAAATATTTCTTTATTAATTAATAATAGTCCAAGTTAGTTTTGCAAATACTGAAAGGGAATTCATTTCATAAGCACTCGTAATAGTACTTCCTTTTGTGTACATTTTGTACGAGATCACCCCCTTCTTCCAGTCCACCCTATACAGAGCGCAGCTAATATCTGCATTCCGCTCATGAGCTGTGAGTCGGCTCGGAGAGCGCAAACTTGTGCAGGCCTGGTTTAGACCTTATATATATAATTAGTTGAAGTGCATAAAACGAATAAAATCAGTTGTATTACACATTGATATGCAGTATCAGCACCTGTCCTGCATTCCTGACGTGAGAATCTGGCAACCCCGATTGAGATCCCGGATAGTACACCCATTTGTGTTGTTCTTCTGGTGGTCTAAGCTTCATTCTTTTCCTTCAAGGATATTTTATATCTTTTTTTTTCGTTTTCCATTAATAGATCCCGGATTTCTATACAAATACAGGTTTTTATGTAAATTGGTTATAAAGGGAAAAGAGGTGTGTCAACTATAGACAGTAGGAAGCGACCAGATAGTGGAAGAAAAAAAATGAGTATAGTAGACTCCCTTTTATCCGGCACCAAAGGGACCAGGGTAGTTCTGAATACCAGATTTTGCCGGATGGTAAATACAAAAAAGGTTCGTATTTCATGGTGCCAAATGTTGAAACTGCACCCATGTGAACCTTATTTCTCTATCACTTACTCATAACTGAATACTTACTTACTTACAAATGGCTTTTAAGGAACCCGCACATTCATTGCCGCCCTCACGTAAGTCCGCCATCGGTTCCTATCCTATGCAAGACTAATCCAGTCTCTATCATCATATCTCACCTCCCTCAAATCTATTTTAATATTATCCTCCCATCTACGTCTCGGCCTCCCCAAAGGTCTTTTTCCATCCGGTCTCCCAACTAACACTCTATATGCATTTCTGGATTCCCCCATACGTGCTACATGCCCTGCCCACCTCAAACGTCTGGATTTAATGTTCCTAATTATGTCAGGTGAAGAATACAATGCGTGCAGTTCTGCGTTGTGTAACTTTCTCCATTCTCCTGTAACTTCATCACTCTTAGCCCCAAATATTTTCCTAAGAACCTTATTCTCAAATACCTTTAATCTCTGTTCTTCTCTCAAAGTGCGAGTCCAAGTTTCACAACCATAAAGAATAACCGGTAATATAACTAAACATAAAAACTGTGTGGATTTTCTTTATTAAAACAAATCACACAACACATATAATACACTGATTTTAGGTTTGAATATTCACTGAAATTTAAAGCTCGTGTGAACCTCCTAACGTGGCAACACTGACGGCTGAGACTGTGGCAGTATGGCATATTAAAAAGTGTCGTTATTTTATTATTGCCGGTTATTTGGGCGCCGGTTACAAGGGATTTTACTGTAATAATAAAGGAAAGTCAATATATAACTTAAGAAAATGGTGTGTGAGCAAAGGCAAAGGAAATTCAAAAGAATATGAATGGAGTGAAATAGGGAGGAAAATGTATGAAGAATATATTTTTAGAAATATGTGTAAAAATATCAATGTAAAGGTAAGAAAAGAAAATGGCGAAGTGAGATAGGAAATATTATGAGAAGTCACGATGTGGGTTATAGAGATTAGTGAAGATAATAAAAGAAGACGGGGAGGGTTCAGGGAGGCACTGAAGTAAAGAATAATAGGAGATAGTATACGTAATTAAAAGGCAAAACAGGGGAGGGTAAATGATTGTAAAAAGATAAAGTAAAAAGAATTAAAAGTAAAATGAAATGGATAGGAGTTGACTGTAGGTGTAAGAGTAGTAAATGTAAAGTAAGTACACTAGTAGTATTGTGCTATTCGAAAGGAGAACTGAAAAAAATAAATTAGAAGACTAAGAAATTATATAGTAGACGAGTAGGGGGAGTAAAATATAAATATATGATAAACAATGGAAATAGGGGAGTTGATGAAGGGGAGGGATGGTAAAGAAGAGATAATGATAAAGAACAAGTATAAGACACGAGAGGGAGGAACTGGTGAGTAACATCCTAGATCATATATGTAACAGATAGGTCGGCCTTATAGGCTTTGACGTTAACAACTTTTGTCAGGTTACTACGCTGCCATGTAGTTATTACATAAGGAGTCACGTCATAATTCCCATTTGAATTGCATTAGCGACTGTACTGCCATCTCGTGTTCGTTTACGACGGACGGGTGGCGATCCTGGCGGTTGTTCTCTTCAAAGTGCTGCCGATTTTAACACAGCGATGGGTTATCTGTTACGTATATCATCTAGGGTAACATGTATAAAATGTTAAAAGTAATGTAAAGAAAGGGAATGCTGACCCGTATACAAGAATGTGAAGGGCCAGCAGGACCAAGTGAATTGTTGGACAATACATTATATATAATTATAAGCTGGTTACAGTTCTCAAACTTCGCAAATATTCTTTTTATGACAAACTCTTAATAACCGTACTTTTTCCATGTATGTTTGCACGTTTTGGTCTTTTTGGGTGGCGAGTTAATTTATGCATAATGCACATTTTGAAGATTTTAGATTTAGTAGCATATAGTTATACTTTTATATTGCATATTTGTCTTTTTTTCTGGCTTTAGTGCATAGGCCGATACAGTGGCGTCGCAGAATTTTGTCAAGGGGGGTTATTATTAAAATTGTTTACAATTTATATTATCGATATTTAAATTTTGTGTATTATTATTACTATTATTACTATATTATTATTATTATTATTATTATTATTATTATTATTATTATTTTATGGTATATTTATTAATATTATACTATGTTTTAATAGAACATATCATGAATATCCTTGCAAAATCTTAGTAACTTAATTTTTTTCACAACCATCTAATTTTACCAAATTTTAACTTCTGTTTAATTTTCTATAATAAAAAACTTCTTGTGTCATTATTATACTTACACAATAATTATATGCACATGATAGGTACAACACTTTACTTTATACAACAAGAAAATCCATAGAAACAATCAAATAGCTGTATTAAAATACGTTTTATCTACTTTCGTTGCAAAAGTAGGCCATTATTTTTTTGACACTTTCATACTGTAAAAGTTTGTCTTTGTTAAATAAAATGAAAACACGTTGCTATATTATTTTACTTAACAACGTGTTATGAAACATTTTATGCCAATTATTACCATAGCAACAATACAGCTAGCACCATGAATCATAAAGAATAAAATTCTTTCGCTGATATAACAGATTCAATACGCCTAATTTAATTTATAGATTTATTTTCTTGTAAATTTCGGCAAATAACGAACAACGTTTATCGATAAAAAATATATATACAAATCTAAATGTCTTCTTTTTTAAGTTCAAGGAGAGGTTAAAACCCGGTAACAACCCCCCCCCCCCCTTGCGTACATCCCTGGGACTATAATTATTATGTTAACTTGCATAACAGTAAACGGTTATGAATATTGCTTCTTAGAATATATTTCCACGTTACTTATCTACGGAGAAAAAAATAGAAGAAAGCTACTATGTATTCGTGACATCCTACCTACCTGATAACAACTACAGTAGCTTCTTTGGACTTTCCACTAAACTCTCCTCCTTTGTTACATTGAAATTTCAACCCCCAACTCTCACTTGCAACAAGCCTGCGGCCAAAATATTGAATGAAAGAAAGAAAGAAAGAAAGAAAGAAAGAAAGAAAGAAAGAAAGAAAGAAGGAAAAAAGATTGAAAGAAGGAAAGAAAGAAAGAAGGAAAGAAAGAAAGAAAGGAAGAAAAGAAAGAAAGAAAGGAAGAAAAGGAAGAAAGAAAGGAAGAAAAGGAAGAAAGAAAGAAAGAAAGAAGGAAAGAAAGGAAATAAAGGAATAAAGAAGGAAAGGAAGAAAGAAGGAAAGGAAGAAAGAAGGAAAGGAAGAAAGAAGGAAAGGAAGAAAGAAGGAAAGGAAGAAAGAAGGAAAGGAAGAAGAAAGAAAAATGAAGGAAAGAAGGAAAGAAAGAAAAGGAAAGAAAGAAATAAAAAGAAATAAAGAAAAAATAAAAAGGAAAGAAGGAAAGAAAGAAAGACAGAAAGAAAAGAAGAAAAGAAATAAAAAGAAAGAAAGATAAAGAAAGAAGAAAAGAAAGAAAGAAAGAAAAAATGAAGAAGGAAAGAAGGAAAGAAAGAAAAGGAAAGAAAGAAATAAAAAGAAATAAAGAAAAAATAAAAAGGAAAGAAGGAAAGAAAGAAAGACAGAAAGAAAAGAAGAAAAGAAATAAAAAGAAAGAAAGAAAGATAAAGAAAGAAGAAAAGAAAGAAAGAAAGATAAAGAAAGAAGAAAAGAAAGGAAGAAAGAAAAAAGGAAGAAAGAAGGAAAGAAAGGAAAGAAAGAAGGAAGAAAGGAAGGAAGAAAGATAGAAGGAAAGAAAGAAAGAGAGAAAGGAAAAAAGAAAGAAGGAATGAAAGAAAGAAGGAAGGAAAGAAAGAAAGAAGGAAGTAAGAAAGAAAGAAAGAAAGAGAAAGGAAAAAAGAAAGAAGGAAAGAAAGAATGAAGGAAAGAAGGAAAGAAAGAAAGAAAGAAGGAAAGAAAGAAATGAAGAAAGGAAGAAAAGAAGCAATATGCTTGCGAACTGCAATTTAGTATATATTTGTGTCGAACTGTGAAGTGTTAGGATTTCTGTTAGAACTGCAAGAAGGAATCGTCTATCAAAATGGATTGAGAGAAAGGAATTTCTAAAGATGGACGGTTATTAGTTTATTGTGATTGTTGTAATGAAGAAGTAAGTACTTCTGTATTTTGGGACGCGCGGTAGCATCGCGGTTAAGGTGTAATGCTGCAAAGTCGGAAGGTCGCAGGTTCGATTCCCGATGGAGTGATGGTCATGCGAAAATGCGAAAGACTTACAGTTCCACCTAACTTTGTCCCAAATTTCTTCGCTTTCGCCTGTCACTTCTTGTAACGTAGAAAGATCATTTTCCGTGTTCAAGAGCGTGCTGACAGATAAACACATGAGCTTGAGTGAAGAAAATTAGTTGTATTCGTACATTGTTTCAAAAGAAAATAAAAATGTAACAATGTAGAACTCAATTTTGATAGTGCACACTTTTACTGTTTTTTTCGCTTCATTGTGCATGTTTTTTCATGTGATAATACACGAATTATATCTTCTACAATGTTTATACAATAAGTAATTCATATTTATTTATTTATTTTGCTAATAATTTTAACATAAAATATAAATAAACAGAAAAATTTTAGCTCGCCCCTGAAAGAGTAGAACTCTTGCTCAGGGGCGGATTCCTGAATTGAAATTAAGTATATAATACAATTTATCTTATGTCTACTACGCAATAAGAATTAAATTTGTTTCAATTTTTATAAAATCCATACACAACTTTTTTTAATTTAATACTAGAACTATTAGAATTGACACGATTAGGATATTTAAATATAAATTTGTTATAAATTCTTTGGCCTAAATTACTACTATGATTAAATACTGTAGCAGTGTTGCATTTTGGTTCAAACAATCTTAAAGAATTCATATCTTTTAAATAATTGATTAAATGGCGATCTTACTCGTGTTAATTAGTAAGGATGTGCGGCTTACAGCTGTTTCGGTGCTACTTGACACCATCCTCAGAGCCTTCTGTGTCTCGGCGTCATCTCGACTTCGCTGCCTGTTGTGTGGGTGCGTTCGTGTGATGAAGAGTTGAGTCAAATAGTGTGTGAGTTCTGAAATGGATCTGTGTTGAGAATTTGATTAGGGTTGTTTTAGTGTGTCTGTATATTTCATATTGTTCTAGTGTGTTGAGTTTTTGGTTTTTGGGTTGTATGTATAGGATTTCCATGTCTGTATTTATGTTATTGTATGTGTGGTTGGCATGTGGCACACTAGTACTCGAACTCGATGTGTCAGAGAGCTGCGAAGAAGGCTAGCTTAAAGGATATAGGCCGTATAGGTTGACGTCTGTTCATGAGCTGCTTGAGCGAGGTAAGGCTAAATGAGTGGAATACAGTATTGCCGTTGGTTCCAGGTGACCATTGTTCAAAATCCTGGCAAACTGTCCCGTACATGGTTTCATTACCCGGCTACGTAAAAAAAAAAAACGTATTTGGACTGCACAACATCCACATGGCATTCATGAAACGCGTATGCACCCATTGAAAGTCTGAGTTTGGTGCGCACTATCAGCAGAGAGAATAGTGGGTCCAATTTTTTTTCGACGGAACAGTTAACACCGCATAGTACCGACGTATTTTTATGGAATTCGTTGAGCAACTGAATGATATTGAGCTGGATCAAAGGTATTTTCAACAGGACGGTGCCACTTGTTATACGTCACATGAGTCTATGGCGCTGGTTTAAAGTTTCTTTGACGAATGCATTATCTCCAGGAACTTGTGGCCACCAATATCACCGGACTTGACCTCACAAGACTTTTCCTTGTAAGGTTATTTGAAGGAAAGAGTATGCTACACACCCTCTGACTTTGAACGGTCTGAAGGAGAACAGCACACGCGAAATCAACGGTGTTGACATAGCAATGCTCCAGCGAACGGCCAGGAACATGGTACGATGTGCTCAGCTGTGCCTTGAGGCGGACGAAGGGCATTTTCAGCACTTAATGTAAAGGTAAAGTAATCTCCCAGATATTGTGTACATTTAAGACACAATACAATGTTACTAGCATCCTTCTTGTTAAAATAAATATAATTAAAATCATGAGTTCTTTTATGAATCACTCTGTAATATTATCATACGTTTTATCAAGTTTAGAAGGGAAAAGAAGAGTTTGTCTGAAAACCTACGAGCTATATCGATCCAGTCCAGAATTAATCTTCCTACACAACCGAATGTTAAGAAGAAAAAAAAAATTTAAATACGGAATATTTTTGTTTGAGTTTGATAAATTTTCGAGGCGTTTGTTACAATCCACGTATTTTGAGGAATTTGCAGGTTCATTAGGTGGTGCACAGACATCCGTGGCATCCCCAACCCCGTCTATGGTAAATTCTAAATTATGTTTTATTTAGGTCTAACGATGTTCGCAACTGCCGAAGTTATATCAGCGTCAAGACTGGTTCACAATAAACCGAGAACGGAAACGGCAACGAGAAGGAGAACGGAAATATTGTTAAATGTGTTTAAAATAATGTGAACATTCACAATTAACTTTCACGTTCCCGTTCCCGGGATCCAGCAAGCTTCTCGTTTATTGTGAATGCTCACATTTAAATACATTTATTTTAACAATATTTCCGTTCTCGTTGTCGTTTCCGGTTTATTGTGGACCAGCCTTCACCGGTGTGCCGGAATTTTTTCCCACAGTTCTCTTACATGCCAGTACATCTAATGACATGAGCCTGTCGCATTTAAGCACACTTAAATGCTATCGAACTGGGCTGGAATCGAAACCGCAACCTCGGGCACAGAAGGCCAGCACTATACATACTGTGCCACCCAGGCCGACCAGCCTGTGGTACCTGCCATGAATGTAATCCCGGTTCATTCGGTAAGAAGTCATCAGTCAACTTTATCGTCAATGTGATAGTCGTAACGGGAAGATAACGCGGACTTTCCGTGTCAATTCCGACTACTATTTCGCTACTGACACTCGCTACCATATGGTGAGAGACAATACGAGATGTAGCTCTTCTTTCATAGGTTACAACGTAAATTGACGCTCGTCAACAGATTCCGTTTATGGAAAGACGACACTTAACACGGACCATAACTAACCGCTATTTAGGAATTTATGTTTCTAGCGATTTCAGTTCGAGGTTCGTCGGTACAGCTATGTTCACAATGCCACTGTATTTACAAAACTTGTACATTAAAAAGAAAAATGGATGCTATTACCATTTAAAGTTCGCTTCCTTTAACTGTTATTAAAATACATATGCTATTGAAATCATTTAAAGTGCACAAAAATAAATAATAATAGATGATTTGAGGAAATCCATATTAATGCGTGTAACGTCTATGAAAAGGAATTGACTTTAGAAAAAACGTGTAAGTGTGAAATGTCTGGAAGAAGTTTTACTGTATTAACTTTTTACATTTATGCTCGCATTTATTTCGCGTCCGTGTCAGCCCAACAAAATTACTTTATTTTTTAAATATATTTTGTCCCCCCATAAATTATAATAAACTCTTCCAAATAGATTATGTATATATGCGGACTCCCCTTGTGCATTGATATGGACTCTTCACATCGTCATTTTATCAGATATGACAACGGAAGTCGAATTTCTGTCCCACAAAATGCTTGAATTTTTTTCCATTAATGTACGAGGTCGTACTGTAGGTCGAATATAGATCCACGTCAAAAGAATTCTGCATTATTGTCGTTATTGTTTATATTGACGAAGACATCGTAAAATTACAGGAAAGTATTAAACCAGAATTAACAGAATATGTTATTTTAGATAGAATTTTATTTTCTGATGATCAGATGATTATAACAGCTGCAGATGATATGCAAAGAGTGGTATACATATTGAGTTGTTGCAAAAGTTCGCAGTAGGGATGGGAGGTTCTTGGAAAGTAACCGGTTATCAGTTAACCGGTTATTTTAAAAATAACTTAACCTGAAAGAGGTTAACCGAGCAAAAGTAACAGGTTAACCGGTTTTTTTAAACTTTGAAATTCGTCAAATTAGTCAGGAAAACAAAATAAGAGGTTATTGCCAATACACGTCAATGAAAAATGTACAATTAACTGCAAAACCAACCACTTCATAGTTAAAGGTTTTCATTACATGCTCAAGAACATCAATGACGTATGTGAACAAAATGCAACAAATAATAAGGTTATGAAATTTCAGACTTCACTCAAATTAGGATAATAATGATGGGTGGAACTGTATCTTAACATTAAAAATAAATAGCACTACAAATAATTGCACATAATTTGCTGTATTTCTCTATAATATCGTATATTATATATATGTAGACCAATGTGCATATTAATAAATTGAAAATATAAATATATTGACAATAATCATAATTATTACCTTACCTGAATTTCAACATCATCAACTTCATCAGAACTACATGAAGTTCTTATAGATATCTTAGGTTGTGCATTTTCCTTTACTTTAAGCATGATGGATGTTTACGAAGATGATTTTTTAAATTGTTTTGTAATTTTTTCCACATAAATTATATAAACACACATACTATTTGGCTTCTTCGTAAAAAAATCCCACAACACTTTAGTGGACATTTTCACAGTGGAACTTATACAATAATTTAACAAGTAATTGCAACTATCAGACCTGACGGTTAGAAAGCCAAGTACTGTCTATCTTAAATAGCAGAAAGTTATTTAAAAAAAGGAGATACGACATCTTTTGAAATCACGGATCATTTGAAATGTTCCAGTAAGCCGCGCATTTATATCAGCCAATCAGACAAGTGAAAATTGTCCGCCACATGAAATGCTTCAATACCAGCACATTTATATTTAAACCAATCAGAGAAAGTCAGCAATTAAGATAGGCATAGACTGACAGTTGTATTGGAGTCGAAATTATTTTGCCATCTATGAACATATTAAATAACTAAAGCAATATTCCATGCTCCATGTAGGGATGATACAAGAGAACAGTTTGTTGACGGGGATTACTATATTTTAAAAAATAACCGGTAGTTCGGTTATTGATGAAAATAACCGGTTATCAGGTTAAACCGGCAAGCAAAAATAACCGGTAATTAACCGGTTAACCTAATGCAAATAACCGGTTGTCAAAATAACCGGTTATTTTTGCCCATCCCTAGTTCGCAGCGTTTCTGTACCGTGCGGTGGCTTGTAGTCAGACCATCAGCCAGTCATGCCCGGGATTTTTCATTGAAAAATCCGTAGTGACACTTGTGGTGGAGAAGGTCGCAGTTAGGGTTTTTCTCGGGGTTCTCCCGTTTCTCCACATTAGGCATCTACATCATTCCGTCAACATTTATCCATTTCGTCATCATCCCATATTATTTCTCGATCGCCGGCTGGCGGCGTACGGAGGGGGCTGGCCTAGAGACGAGTGGGGTTGCCTGTTCGAAGCCTAGGTATGCAGCGAACCTTAGTGGGTTTGGGTTTGGGAATGCTCCTAGCTTGAGGGTTAGCGCAATAGATCGTAAAAGGTAGCAGTACTGGGTCATAGTGCCCCTCCCTCCAGAAAATGTCATTCCATTCCGCACAATTAAGGCATTTTGCTTTGTCGTCATACTTAAGAAAAAAATACGATTCCTCCCACTCTTCAAAGAAAAAACGCACGGAAGACAATGCATTGTATACAATTTATCTCCTACGACACACCTTCCGATACTTCATTTTCACGTCAACCTTCAAACAATCAGCGTTCCTTGGAGGGGGTTGTAACGTCACACACACAGCACAAATGTGTACTGCCGCCCACACTGGCCTACACCTTGAAAATGACGACGACATCTACATTCAGGATGGATATCAGCTGACGTCAAAATTTTCACTTTTTAATCTGATACTGTAATCAAGGATCGGCAACCTTTTATGAGCTGTGTCAAATTAATTCGCATTCCAGCCTTATTTATTAAACAGGGATGAGTAGAAATTTCTAAGGTACAAATTAAGACGAAGTCAATTGATATGTAGAGTTCCAGAAACAAAAAATGGCCCGACTCTTGAAGCTTCTTACAGAGAACGATTCACACCAGAACGAGATAAAGGTTTTCAACCCAGTATTATTTGAACAGTATTTCAGGAAAATATTTCGTAAATAATACAAATAGCACGAAATTAATCTGAAAATAATATCAAATCAGTACCTAAGATTCATTTTTAAACAAACACAATACAATACGATAACCTCGATTATGACAATTCATCGCAAGTATTCCGATAGCAATATGCTAGCAAGCTTGCTCGCAGACTACGAAGTTCAGAGTTCGGATACTGTTGAAGAAAGATTTTTTTTTCATTTAATTATGCAGGTTAATTTCGTTTACCATAATTCCATTTTACTGCACGATTTATAAATATTCATCTACTATTAAGAATAGATCAATTTTCATCGCATATTTTCAAATGGCTTTCGGGTTACAACAATCGACGTAAAATGAGTTTCAGTAACTGCTAGAGCGATCTCGTGTGTACCATTGCCTTGGAGTACTGAGCATGCGCAGTGCGTTGAATCTGTGACTTCAAAGTTAGTTATTTTATACCAGCTCTGGGCACAACGGGAAATGAAACGGAACTCAGAAAAACCCGTCCATGTTATTTTCGCTTACACTTCTTATAAACAAACACACAGTAGCCACTGTGCATCAGTGATGAATTTCAGGTGACCAGAGAGAGCCAAAATTTCGTAAAAGCCTTATAGCTTAATATAATCCGTCAATGAGCAAACGTACTTTCTGTGTACTCTTCTGAGCCGGGGAAGGTGGAGTGGGAAGTTAAGGGGAGATCTACAGTGCTTCAATTGAGTTAATAGTGCCCAGGCTTGTTGTATACTTTAATAATAATAATAATAATAATAATAATAATAATAATAATAATAATAATAATAATAATAAATATCACAATTAAAAACCCGCGCATTTTGTTGAGCTTCAATACTGTGAAATTCATTGTACCTCTCGGAAAATTGCTAATGAGTACCATTTATCAAGGAAAAATGTACAATTCACTCGCACAACGAATTGCACGTCCACTTGTTCCGATAATTTTGCACATTTATTACATAAACTGACGTTTCTTGATCTAAATTTAATGTTAATGTTACTTTTTATTTAACGACGTTCGCAACTACCAAGGTTATATCAGTGTCGCCGGTGTGCCGGAATTTTGTCCTGCATGAGTTATTTTACAAGCCCGTAAATCTACTGACATGAGCTTGTCGCATTTAAACCATCGACCTGGCCAGGGATCGAACCCGCAACCTCGGGCACAGAAGGCCAGCGCTATACCAACTGCGCCAACCAGGCCGACTCTAAATTTAATGGAACTAACTTCGAAAGAAGAGTATTTAAGAAAATATCATCATCATCATCATCATCAAAGAGGAATGAACTAACTGACGAATTAGCAATATGTTATTTTAATTTATAGGCCTACTTCTTAATTATTATTGATGATAAGCAATATTAGAAAATTTTTTACTAATCAAGTCTGACTTAGTCACTCCTCTCTCAACGCCCTATGATAGAAACTTGCCGCATGTTAAATATTTTCTTTCCTGCAAGGAATGATATGAGTGTCATAGGTTGCCAACCCCTTCACTAAACGAGCATAAGGTTAAACTGCCAAAGCAGATGACAACTTATTAATATAGCTTCAAAATATAAACAATGAAATGAAGTTTACTTACATTGGAAACTTGTAACCAACTTTCATTCGCTTGAATTTTACATAGAACTACCCTTGGGTTATATTCGGAATTCACGATCCAACAGCAGTAGGACTCCCATAAAGTGGAGTCAGGGCGACTGTGATACAATATGGTACACTGGAGTGCATCGATGGTTGGACGAAATAAAAAAGGAAAAGAGGAGCCTCACCATCAAAAAAGTTGAGAAACACTGACCTGAAATGCACATATATAAAATTACTAACTAAGAAATGAAAATTAAATAATAAACATAAAATAAAAATAGACACAAATCGGAATACCCTCAGGTTGGTTCTATACATACACACAATTTGTGAGAAGCGAATGCTATTAAAAGGAAACACGTGCGTGGTTATAAACAGAAAACACGTCCACTATAAGCTGTCCGATTATACTTTATAATTACCTTATAGAAGTATCCTTACTGTCTTCGTAGGTGACATAATAACTCCAACACAAGCATATGTACACACACGCACACACACTTCCTGGCTTTGGGCGGGTTAAAGAACTACTGTTAACTACTATACAGCACAGGTAACGATAACTGAAAGCGTGTTACCTCGACTTGGTAGCAGACTGAGCAACTGGCTCGCTCTGTCCGACACATGGGCTGATCGAATATTTTAACACGTGTCAATATTGACACAGTCTCCCACTGTCGCTTGTTATTGTTTGTCTCCGATTATGAACCATAATTGTTTCGACACAACTAAATCGTCATAGCTTCCAGTTTAGGAGTTATTGTTTGCCTTGAAATAAGTGTGATATGGGCTATATTATAGGATAAAATCCCCGATACTCTGTACATTAATAAGTCAGCTTCAAATACAGACTCCTTTCTTGCGCACACTGCTGATGATTATAACATAACCACCAATGTAGCTAATTATTAGAAAACAAATATTTCATTGACACTCTTTTGGTGTAAATATTTTATTGGTAAAGCAGGATTCCCTAGACATCTGTTCAGCATGGCGCAAAGTCATAGCTCAAGATAACAAACGGGACACAAAGAAATTGCTCACCTCCGGCAGGGGAAGAAGAAGAAAAAGAAGAAGAAAGCTTCACTTTCCTTATTGGGAATCGGACCTGAGTGCTCTCGGTTTATAGCCAGAAGCACTAGTGTTCCAGCAACGAAGATGTTGATAATGGTAATACAGATGACGATATAAATAATTACCTTTATAATTAAAATAATTAACGTTAATAACAACATTAATAATAACAAAAATAAAATAACTGATGACGATAACAACCACAATTAAACGAAAATCTTAATGAGAGTAATATCGATGACAATGAGGGATGATATAATAATAATAATAATAATAATAATAATAATAATAATAATAATAATAATGATGATAATAATGATAATGATAATGATAATAATAACTATAATAACAAAATAACTATAGTTCAATAAAGATATAATTAACCTCAATTATAAGCCTATTGGAAATCTTGATAAGAATGATAATTTTAACAATAAAATAGCTAGGCCTATAACAACGATAAGAATAACCGCAATTGTAACGGAAATTTTAATAAGTATAATAGTGATGATAATGACGATGATGATGATAATGATGATGATAATGATAAAGTTAATAACAATAGTACTATTACTTAATGGGTTGGAAGTAAATCCCGAAAAGACTAAGTATATGATTATGTCTCGTGACCAGAATATTGTACGAAATAGAACTATAAAAATTGGAGATTCATCCTTCGAAGAGGTGGAAAAATTCAAATATCTTGGAGCAACAGTAATAAATAATTATAAATGACACTCGGGAGGAAATTAAACGCAGAATAAATATGGGAAATGCCTGTTATTATTCGATTGAGAAGCTTTTGTCATCTAGTTTGCTGTCAAAAATCTGAAAGAATTTATAAAACAATTATATTACCGGTTGTTCTGTATAGCTGTGAAACTTGGACTCTCACTTTGAGAGAGGAACATAGATTAAGGGTGTTTGAGAATAAGGTTCTTAGGAAATATTTGGGGCTAAGAGGGATGAAGTTATAGGAGAATGGAGAAAGTTACACAACGCAGAGCTGCACGCATTGTATTCTTCACCTGACATAATTAGGAACATTAAATCCAGACGTTTAAGATGGGCAGGACATGTAGCACGTATGGACGAATCCAGAAATGCATATAGAGTGTTAGTTGGGAGGCCGGAAGGAAAAAGACCTTTGGTGAGGCCGAGATGAAGATGGGAAGCTAATATTAAAATGGATTTGAGGGAGGTGGGTTATGATGGTAGAGACTGGTTTAATCTTACTCAGGATAGGGACCAATGGCGGGCTTATGTGAGGGCGGCAATGAATCTACGGGTTCCTTAAAAGCAAGTAAGTAAGTAATTAAGTAATGATAACTATACTAACGATATCAACCACCACATTTCTAACAAAAATCTTAACAATAACAGCGATTATGATAATATGTTAATAATAATAATAATAATAATAATAATAATAATAACAATAAAATAACTAATTAATAAAAATCATAACTAAAGGTAATAAGACAAATTATAATGAAAATCCTAATAAGGATAATATCGATAATGACAATTTTAATGACGTTAGTAATAAAAACGATAATATAACTGCAGGCCTACTAACGATAACCACAATTATAAGAATAATTTTAATAACAGCATGATTATTAAAAGTAAAGTAAAAGTAAATGTAAAGAGGATAATACAGTAAACAATAAAGGGGAATGGTATTAATATAGGTATGAAAGAGCGAAGGGGAATAGCATTAATATAGTAAATAATAAATGGGAATAGTGTTAATATAGTCAAGAGTGAAGGAAAATAGTGATAATATAGTAAAGAATGAAGAGGAATAGTGTGAGTGTAGTAAAGAGTCAAGGCAATATAGTTAATGTAATTTGGTTTGTTTCAATACGTAAACGGAGGTAATAGTTTAGAACAAAAGTGGTATTTGATCTATTGAGTAGAAAAAAAATCATGATTTTAACAATAGGAACAGAGGGGAGATAAGTAGATTATGAGAAAAAGTAATGAGATAGTAAATAATGTAATGATGAGTTATGGTGTTTCCTAAATGCAGGAATGTGAAGGTACACCATGACATGATAGAAGGTGTTTGACTAATAAACATCATATGATATCATATCATATGATATCATATGATATCATATCATATATCATATCATATATCATATCATATCATATATCATATCATATATCATATCATATATCATATCATATCATATCATATCATATATATTATACCATATCATATCATATACCATACCATATCATATTCCATACCATATCATATGAAGAGTACACGGGAATAACGATCAAGGTCCATTTTATAAAGTTTCGAGAAAAACGAATTTTAAAGTTTAAGCACTTAATACTTTCTTATGTGTGTATTTAATAGAAATTGACGTAGTGGATTGTCAAGAACGATGATTTCTTATTACTAGCTAGACCACATGATAGTACTTCTTTTCCACTGTAAGATAGCATTATTAACTCAATTTCGATTTTTGATGGACCTTGATCGTTTTTCCCGTGTACCCTTCACATATCATATCATATCATATCATATCATATCATATCATATCATATCATATCATATCATATCATATCATATCATATCATATATCATATCGTATCGTATCATATATCATATCATATCATATCATAATAACGATAACCACAATGCAATTACGACAAAAGTAATAATAATAGTAATAGTAATAATAATAATAATAATAATAATAATAATAATAATAATAATAATAAGAAGAAGAAGAAGAAGAAGAAAAAAAAGAAGAAATAAATAATAATAATTCAACGTAAAAATGGATTTATATGTAAAGGAACTTCAATTTTGAGAGCGAGTATTAACTGTGAAGAGAGAAAGTCGTTAATTTATATGCTACATTTGACTCTGAACCTATGAACACTATCGCTCTAAAGATCGTTCGTTCACCTTTAATTGCTCCACAGACTACTACAATAAAATTGTTCGTCCATTTCTTCACTGGGGTGCTTACACAATATGCATTTCTGTGAGGCAAGATTATCGATTCTAAGGAGATGCTAGAGGTAGAGAGACGGTCATGTCCAGTAGGTAGTCTGAATTTCTCAACTGCTGTTTTGCGTGGGATATCTGGAATTGTTTCGGATTGTCAAACGCATGTTCCCGTTTTATATCGACTCCATAAAGCCAGAATAGATCCTGTTTCATATTTCAGTTGGCTTGGATATATTATTTCATACACAACGATTATCGGGATTGTAAATAAAATCAAGAAAATCGGAAATTTATAGGCACAATTAAACTGAGGCTCACAAAGATACGTAAGAAAAATGTGCAATATTAAAATGATATAAATCTCTCTATTCCGGTGATCTCATGTGGTCATAAATTTGGACGAGCAACACACGAACACAGCAGAAATAAATGTAAGAGTACTTCCACTGTTAAGATGATTCAATACGTTTTTGACTACTGAAAAAATACGAAAACCACCAGCTTAGCTCGGTCGGCAGAGGTGCTTGCCTTCCGATCTGGTCCGGATTTGCGCTTGGGGGTCAGTTCGATTCCTGCTTCAGCTGATTACCTGATTGGGTTCCTCACCTCCGAAGTTTTTTCCCCCCAATCTGATTTTGTACGTTTTGAGACATGAAGAATACAAAAATGAAAAAGTACATAATAATAATAATAATAATAATAATAATAATAATAATAATAAGTCGGCCTGATTGGCACAGTTAGTGTAGCGCTGGCCTTCTATGCCCGAGGTTGCGGGTTCGATCCCAGGCTAAGTCGATGGGATTTAAGTGTGCTTAAATGTGACAGGTTCATGTCAGTACATTTACTGGCATGTAAAAGAACTCCTGCGGGACAAAATTCCGGCACACCGGCGACGCTGATTTAACCTCGGCAGTTGCGAGCGTCGTTAAATAAAGCATAACATTAACATAAGAGTACTAATAGTAATAGGCCTAATAACAGTAATCATAATATTAATAACAATAATAATATATATTTTTAATTTAACTAGATTTTTTACGACGCTGTATCTTCTCAGGGATAATACTGTAATAATAATAATAATAATAATAATAATAATAATAATAATAATAATAATAATCATCATCATCATCATCCGCGACGCTACACCCTTTTAAGGGTTCAGACCGACTAACCGGCCGCTACCTCACATCCACATGCCGAAGCTGAGGTGAACGATCATCCAACCAGAATAGAAGTATTGTGTGGTTAGTAAGACGATTCCCCCAGCCATTACAGCTGGCTTTCGAAACAGGATTTCGTTACCTATCGTAGCTCCCCAAGTGCATCACGATGCTGGTGGACACCGGTCCCATAACTGCCCCAAAATTACATGATGAAATTTTTTTCTCCCATGAGGACTCGAGCCAGCGCGCATACCGTAACGTAAGTCCTAGGCAGGGTAACTTAGACCACGATGCCACGGCGCGGGACGAAGAAGTTACATAGGGCCACAAAAAGAGACTCTTTGACAAATTTTCTTGTAAATAAAAAACATTATTTTGAAAACTTGTTCAAAATCTTATTTCTTTCTTCGATTCCTGTAATCTTTAGAGAGTTTGTTTATAAAATAAAATAATAAGAAACCTACAAGGAGTATTCCATAATTTTTACTCACCTGGTATAGCCTTACAAATGTTGGCAGACCGTAAAAACGCACACGGAACAGGACAGGGACTAAGGCGAATGGTTTCAAATGATAACACGGTGACACTATGACACAAGCATTGATAATGTACAAACACATGAATTAAAGACTTACATTATTCATGTCGTCGTTTCTGTCCACGCGTTCGTAACTAGAAGACAGGGAGTTTAAGAAGAACAGGAAGACAAGTGCAGCACGAGGATTGACCATAGAGATCACACGGAAACTGGAGTCGACGCAATTGATCGCGTGCAGACGATGTCCTTTCTCCTACGGTGCTGTTTGGTGACTGCTACGTACTTCCACACCAACCTCAAGTCCAAGATACGTATTCAAACAGGTTATGCCGTTCTAAAATGCACGACAGGGGCGTGGTTTGACGTCAATATCAGCTACTATGCCAGCTGTTTACTACAACGATTACGATTGAAGCAGTCTGCTTTTATCAAGTGGACAATTCGATTATTTATTTAAATAATTTACGTGCAGTATTATCCGGATATAGCCCTACATAGGCTATAGCGCTGTTAAATGAATTATAGTAGTTAATGTGTTTAATGACTTAATAAAGTGAAATATCTTTTTTGAAATTTTCATGACAAAGGGTCAGTTATGTTCAGAATATGTTGTTAGTTTTGACGTGTCTGGAGACCAGAGAAAAATATTTATAGATAATCCATATACCTACTTGTAAATTTCACAGCGACTAATGACTTGAGAATGGATAGAGGAAAAAATTATTAATATGAACGATAAGTTAGCATATCAAAATTAAGTGGTCCTTTAAACGGCGGCAATCAACGGAAATTGAGAAAATTCCTATTCTGAATTAAAATAAGCTGAGAAGAGAAGATAAAACATACATATGAAGTGTGTTTGTAGATATGGCACGTAAGTACAAGCCACCGATGAACTCAAGGGTTGTACAGCAGTGGCAAAAAAATTGGACCGCTCCTTGTAGCTATTTCAAGACCCTTGTTCACTCCAGAGCACGATAGACTGGTAACTAAGACTTTCGTGGTTCGAATCCTGCCAGGGAAGGAAACTTTTTTTTTTTTGTTCCTTATTCAAATTTATTCCCAATACTTTTCGATTGCTGGTAAAATTCATGTTCTGAGAATAATCAGTTAAGTAGTAAAATATCGCTGCAATCGAAAAGTATTGGGAATAAATTTAAATAAGGAACAAAAAAGTTTCCTTCCCAGGCAGGATTCGAACCACGAAAGTCTTAGTTACCAGTCTATAGTGCTCTGGAGTAAACAAGGTTCTGAAATCAGTTACCAGGGACGGTCCAGTTTTTTTGCCACTTCTATACATAAGACATTGAGGAAGAAGTCGTACAGCAAGTTTCAGGCAGACTTATGTAATGGAAAATCAGATAATGTCCTTTGTCTGGTAATGTGGGAAGCATTTAGTTACAAAGAAAAGCAATGTAATACGCCTTAAATTATTAATTGATGTACATAATGATGTACTGAAATTTTGTTGTTTTATTGACATTAAATAGTAATAAATATACAGAGTATAAGGAGTATAAGTACCGGTACCATAATTTTAACTAATGACTATTCATGCCATAAAGAAGAAAAAATGTCCTTAAATTTTGTTTCTAATTGCAATATTTAACTAATTATTAAAGTTTACAATATTAGGCGTTTGGCAACGTTGCTGGATGGGGAGGAGGGGGTTTAGAAGTATACAGTACAGCCCAAGCGGGGTGGAGAGGAAATGAAGTACTCAGTACAAGTGGGTACAGACATACCGGTACAAAACAGATACTCTGTTCTAATGCAGGAGCGACCATGACAATACTGTTGTTTACATAAAACGAGCAGCAAATACAAACCTCCAATCTCATTAATAGAACATTATGGTAAATTTACATTTTATGTAACAATATTTCTCCATTTTTAATTGTAAATCTAAAAAGTAAACAATAATGGTTTTCTGCACAAAATCACACGAACTTTTTTTTCTAATGCAACATTTTAATCTCTCCCGTTTCCATAAAGCAGTAACATTTTTAAACAAATTTCTGGTTTTGTGATTTTTGAAACGGGGTAAGAGACTTCTAGTTTCCAATAATCGTCGAGACTCTGGTACAAAATTTCGCCGACTAGGTAACCTTCTTTGAGGAAAACGTTGACTGTACATCCTTCTTGCCTCACTTGAATTACGACGACTTTCTCCATAAATTAATCACATGTGATATTCCTAAACTGTGAATGACATTGTCGAATACCCTGTACTGAACTGTCATCCGCTCGGCAGTAGACCTATGGACAGGGAGCTTGAACTCAGCTGACCCGTACTTACGTCTGTGCAGAGTACTGCCTGCTGAACATGTTTCCAAGTCTCTCACATCAGAATATTAACAAAGTTAAGCATGCATTTTTATTTAATTTCACGAAAACGTGATAGAACCAAATATTTATTTAAACTAATATTAACTCTTTGCTAGATGTATCTACTGATGTAGTTGTTTTCGTAATTTTAGTAACGATACAAGCAGTATAACTCAAATAAAACAAGGAAAGAAATATTTTTTTCTGAGAAAACTGTCAATTTTTCACCCTATGTTGCATGGACATTTTTGATGCTATAGACCGTCCCCGACGATTGTTAAAAGGACAGCACTTATACCCCTTACACTCTGTATATGTAAATGTACTGTATAGGTTCTTCCTCACTTCATTGCATTTAAGTTTACAGAATGAAGTATAAAAGAGTATGATGCTAACAGCGTAGACTCGTTACGAATTCTGTCTAAAAATGATCAACATATGTAATCCATACATTTTCAGTTTTACAATGTTCCTTACCATTGTGATGTCCTTTGGTTAGGTGGAGGAAAAGTTCTTTGAATTGCGTGAAAAGAGCCAAGTTGGAAGTTCGCATTTCTGGCTAATATATCCAGGGTACGAATATTTGCGGCGCAAATTAGGCCTAGTAATGTATGTGAACAATTCAGTGACCTGCAAGCTACACTGAACGCAATAAATGACAAATACAATTTATTTCAACCCAATTGCTGTATCAGTAAGATTGGAAGTAAAAAAATAAATAAAAACAGACTTACACAGAAATAATAAAATATATATATATATATATATATAAATTAAATTTCATAACTTTTTCATTGAGGTCTTTTCCTTCTTCATGTATAACTTGGTATCCAAGATAATTAGTTAGTTGTGCTTGCCTAAAAAAGTTATTATAACGCAAATTTGTGTATGGAAGGTTCTTTTCCTATTTAAGCCATTACTTAAGGTTTACTATTTGAAATTCCCATATACTGTTAGGAGGATATCTTTTTTACTAAAATGTCTCTAAAGAAACAATAATAGTAATAATAATAATAATAATAATAATAATAATAATAATAATAATAATAAATAGGCCTAAATAACGTTCGACTCTTACCCTACTTGAAGAAGTTCCACTTCAAAACACTTATTAACAATGTATTAACATAAAGCAAAGTGATGTGAATACCACATGTCCGCGAAACTGTTTTGCACAGATGATATTCTGACCTGCTGACCGCCAACTGGACACGAGTTGGCACGCGCTTGCACAAGACTCGTGTTTTCTCTTCCATTATCAGAAGATAGAGAATACAGGCGGTCCAGATGAAACAGAAGAACTTTCTGTCCTCAGCGAGCTTAATTCAGATTCCAACGAAACTTTATGGATGTCATCTTGTCATGCCTTTGCGAGTACACTGGCGACGGGGTTCCAGCCAAGAAAAGTTCAACTTTTAATATGTGGTAAATAAAAGGACGTATAGTAGTGGCAAAAAAAAAAGCCGGACCGACCCTTGTAGCTGATTTCAGAGCCTTGTTCATTCCAGAGCAAGATAGACTGGTAACTAAGACTTTCGTGGTTCAAATCCTGCCTGGGAAGGGAACTTTTTTTTTTGTTCCTTATTCAAATTTATTCCCAATATTTTTCGATTGCAGCGATATTTTACTGCTTGATTAACTTATTATTCCCAGAACACGAATTTTACCAGCAATCGAAAAGTATTGGGAATAAATTTGAATAAGGAACAAAAAAATGTTCCCTTCCCAGGCAGGATTCGAACCACGAAAGTCTTAGTTACCAGTCTATCGTGCTCTGGAGTGAACAAGGCTCTGAAATCAGCTACAAGGGTCGGTCCGGTTTTTTTTTTTTTTTTGCCATTACTGTACATAAATGCATTACTTTATCGTGCAATTGCCAATTCTACTCGTTTCGATCTTTCGTTCATTCTCATACAGATTCTCTTTAAATTTCTCTATTTTCCTTCCTTTATTTTTCATTATTTCCAACTCTTTTCTTTTCCCTCTTTTTCATTGTCTTTTTCCTTGTTCTTCTCTCCTTTCTGTCAATTATTTTCTTTCTCTAGCTAAATTTTTCTTAATTTCTTCTTTTTCTATCCCTTACTCCCTTACACTTTCTTACTCCCGTCTTTTCCAACATTTCTTCTTCCTTTTTCTTTCATTCTTTCTTCTCTATTCTTTCATAACTTTATTTCTTCTTATTTTCTTTACTCCTCTTTTCTTTTTCTCTTCTCCCTTCTTAATTAATTTCTCTTATTTAAAGTTTCTTAATATTTTACTCCCATAATTTATCTCCGTTTATTTAACTCATTCTTCCTCTTTATTCTTCCTTCTCACTTTCTCTCCTATTTCATTTTCTCTTTGTCTCTTCTTTTCTCTCTTTTCCACTTTTTGTCTCTTCTTCTTCTTTAATCCCCCTTTCCTCTTTTTTTTCTTTCTTCAACCAAACAAGAAGACAATCATACCATAATAAAGGAAGAAATGTTTAGCCTTTCCTCCTTTTCACTCTTCCTTTGAATCATTACTTTTTCATATTTCTGCTGTCTTCATCTTTTCATTTCACAGAAAGCTGTGTATTATAATGTCCCTCGTTGCAAAGATAAAATTCGACATGTGTTTTATTTACCGTGGAGAAATTCGTTTCTATGTAACCGTCCAAAGCAGGGGCATTGCGATAAAATACAATCTGGTTTCTAAATACGAAAATGTCAAGGTGGTCAGCTAGCTATAACCAATACTAATGTAAATGACAGTTGGTCAGATAGGCAGGCTTCAGTGGCTGGAGAAATTTGGTTCAGTTTCTGCGGTTTGCATATTGGCTGCTGAATTTACGACATAATACTACTGCAATCAGTCCTGGCAAACAGTGTTAGTGCGTTTATATGATCAAAAAGTAGCTGGACAGACCATTTCATTACTATTATGTTCTATAATGTATAGGTACTAGTTCAGTAATATTATCTGTAGTAATCTCAGACCTCGAGTGACATTTATTAGGACTATTCCGTGAATAAAATTAAAATGTAAATAATATATCCCTAAAATTCGATCACAAAATGTTAATAATTGTATATTAACGAATACTTAACCTATTCAGACATTGTGAAGTTGAAATACTCGTAAATGAATATCGATTACTGCAATAAAGAAATTCAATATTATTATTCAGTAATGTCAATTGCGAAAAGCGAAATACAGGTTTAACAATGTTAATTACATGTACTGCACTTTTCTCTTATTATTATAACATAAATACATTTTCATTATCCGCTGAAACCATAATTTAATTTAACAGTAACAGTGGGCACATCTATACAGTATACCAATGCTTATGTATTCACAGCGAGACATGTTGCTACACAGTGAAGCCCTCTCTGTATAGATAGGCCTAATTAAAACACGAATTTTATTACGGCATACGGAAGGCAGTTTGATCAAAGACATTATTACTATGCAAGGTCTTTGAGTTTGATATGCGATGATGTTACATACATTTGAACATCTGATTTTCTATTAATTGTTTAATTTCATTCACAAAATACAAATTTTATAGGCTACAATTATAGATTAAGTTACCTGTGGAAGCAGGACCAATGTCAGCTGTGCCTTATTTCGACCGTTGCTTACAATCAGTGCTACACGAAAGCATTTTTTATAGCTCGACAAACGCATTCTCGCTGTAGTGTGTAACGCCTGTAACGGAACTAAAGCTGCATCTACACAGTTCAATATTCCAATCGCGTATGCGCGCAATCTGGAAAGAATATTGAAAGAGTCAAGTTTAAAAGGTACGTTCAATTAAGATGCATGAAGATTTTGTGTCTACATGGTGCGCCGTTTTCAACGTGGTCTTCACTGCGTAAATATAATGAATATTAAATATCAATCTTGCATTCATTGCTTTAAAGTTGAAAAGAAAGTTTAACAGTGTAGTTGCATCTTAATGTATTCATGATCATCAATTTACGGGGCAAACAGTTGGCGACAACGACTAAACAAAAGAACGACCATGCGATAAATTGATAGCGATAAATCTAGCTGCAAAACTTATCCCAAAGTGTGACTGTGACTGGTTGGAATTCAAAATTTCATTACACTTCATTGGCCGAAAATGGCATGACGTCATATAAACGAAATAGTCGATCAAATTATATTTTCTGTAATATGTAGCACTAATATTTTGTACAGAGCTAGTTTTCAGTTTCCGTAAATTTTTAAATTTGTAGGTCGTCCTTAAGGTTTTTCAAATATCTAAATCTAGCCCTTGATAATTTGTATATTGATTTTTGTTATTATTATTTTGTCCCTGTAATGTCATATGACGTAGGAAGAACATGTTCTTAGTTTAAACAATTTTTTACTGGCAGTTATAGTAACAGATATGAATTTCATAATCTCAAAATATATGATTTTGTTCTCCGTAACGGAGTTGATTTCGTTAAATGAATTAATTGTTTATATTATATACAGAAAAATTACAGTTAATATTGTGTATGTGTATCACGTTACTAGCAATCCCACTTGCAGTTGCCTTACTTACTTACTTACAAATGGCTTTTAAGGAACCCGAAGGTTCATTGCCGCCCTCACATAAGCCCGCCATCGGTCCCTATCCTGTGCAAGATTAATCCAGTCTCTATCATCATATCCCACCTCCCTCAAATCCATTTTAATATTATCCTCCCATCTACGTCTCGGCCTCCCTAAAGGTCTTTTTCCCTCCGGTCTCCCAACTAACACTCTATATGCATTTCTGGATTCGCCCATACGTGCTACATGCCCTGCCCATCTCAAACGTCTGGATTTAATGTTCCTAATTATGTCAGGTGAAGAATACAATGCGTGCAGTTCTGCGTTGTGTAACTTTCTCTATTCTCCTGTAACTTCATCCCGCTTAGCCTCAAATATTTTCCTAAGCACCTTATTCTCAAACACCCTTAACACCCATAACCTATGTTCCTCTCTCAGAGTGAGACTCCAAGTTTCACAACCATACAGAAGAATCGGTAATATAACTGTTTTATAAATTCTAACTTTCAGATTTTTTGACAGCAGACTGGATGATAAAAGCTTCTCAACCGAATAATAACACGCATTTCCCATATTTATTCTGCGTTTAATTTCCTCCCGAGTGTCATTTATATTTGTTACTGTTGCTCCAATATATTTGAATTTTTCCACCTCTTCGAAGGATAAATCTCCAATTTTTATATTTCAATTTCGTACAATATTCTGGTCACGAGACATAATCATATACTTTGTCTTTTCGGGATTTACTTCCAAACCGATCGCTTTACTTGCTTCAAGTAAAATTTCCGTGTTTTCCCTAATCGTTTGTGTATTTTCTCCTAACATATTCACGTCATCCGCATAGACAAGAAGCTGATGTAACCCGTTCAATTCCAAACCCTGCCTGTTATCCTGAACTTTCCTAATGGCATATTCTAGAGCGAAGTAAAAAGTAAAGGTGATAGTGCATCTCCCTGCTTTAGCCCGCAGTGAATTGGAAAAGCATCAGATAGAAACTGACCTATACGGACTCTGCTGTATGTTTCACTGAGACACTTACAGTTGCCATGCTCCATTATTATTATGTACCGAAGCTAGGTTCTTACCTTTTGTAGCGTCCTGGCGTAAGCATTTAGTGTCAGAGATTGAACTCACCTCTAGGATATACTAACCGATAACTTTCCTAACTTGTTTGGGAACGAAAACGCGCTGTTTGATCATAAGATATGTTTCAAAGACTTACCAATGATTTATGAAATGCGTTGTTTAGGCCTTAGGGCCTGCACTTCGTAGAACCAATACACAACAGAGGAGAACACGATATGCACTATAGTAACTGCTAAACCGTTTAATTTCGCCACAGATTTGAACACACTGCCGATTTCTCTATTCTAGACGTGTAGCAAACAAATTCCGAGAACGTGTGCCCCACGACAAACAGAAATCAACTGAAGAAAGTGGAACTAAGTAGACATGCAAATCATCTGAATGCTTATCTCTCGTTGTTAAAATAAAAAAAAAAGTTTTTTTTTATATAAAACAGTATCGTATGAGTACGCTCAGTGCAGGACATGGATATGAACTATGACATGCTTTGCAGGCAACGATAACCCTTGCATCGATCCGAATAACCCAGTCGATATAATATTAAGTATGAAAGATATGGCGGTTGCAACAATTTCCGAACTTTGATATTGATTCTAATTACTAGAAAAACAACATATCCGACAAGCACGAAAAAGAACTATTCTATAGTTTATCTAAATGTTTTTGGCGTTAGAAAATATCTAAAAATCTATAAATAGAGAAGTTGGAATATATTGCAAACTATATCCTTTACCTTGACAATCATCCTAATTCGGTGCACTAACCCGAAAATATTTAGCTTCTCTCATGTCCCTCTCTAATAACAGTCTTTCATTAACGAGTGCATACAACTCCTCAGACATTTTTATTTGTTCTGGAGACTTGGCTTGGGACCACGCAGGGTGAAGAATTATTGTGGAGATTAATGGGATAATGATAGCAGTGAGAGGAATCCGGAGAATCTCGAGGAAAATCCCTTAGCGCACTCTTTGTTCATTGTAAATTCCTTCATGACCCAGACGGGGTTCGAATCCCGGTCGAAACTATGAAAGACAGAGAGGTTGACCACTCGGTCAAGAGTGTTCCTCTCTAATCATCCTGGGATGTTATTTTTCCCCGCTATAATAATATGTTAGAAAATTAACAGAAACATCTTTTGATGAAAAATGTTCATGAGCTAAAGAAAACAGAAAATCAACAGAAACAAGAGCCATCTTTCGGTGAAAAGAGCCTATGAGCTAAAGAAAACATAAAATCAACAGAAACAAGAGCCATATTTTGGTGAAAAGCGCCTATGAGCTAAAGAAAACAGAAACAAGAGCCATCTTTCGTGAAAAGCGCCTATGAGCTAAATAAAACACAAAATCAACAGAAACAAGAGCCATACTTTGATGAAAAGCGCCTATGAGCTAAAGAAAACAGAAAATAAACAGAAACAAGAGCCATCTTTTGGTGAAAAGCGGCTATGAGCTAAAGGAAACATAAAATCAACAGAAACAAAAGCCATCTTTTGGTGAAACGCTCCTATAAGCTAAAGAAAACCAGAAATTCTTAAATGACTTATAATTGTCTACACGTTTTTTTTTTTTTTTTTTTTTTTTACTTTAGATCCAAATTTTCCTTTCGATTCTTGAAAGCATAATTTGTACAGTCGTGTTCCTAGACTTCCAGCTGCATACCTATGGATTTGGACGGTGTACGAATGAGTAAAAGATGCCATGGATTGCACTACTACTATATTTGAGTTAAGAGAAAACAAACTTACTAGAGCATTAATGCGAGCTGTGATACGGTGTCGCGGAGCTATGAGGATCCGAGTGCGCGCAAGAAGCGGAATAAGTAGCATCGATTTTCAAGTCAGTATATTTCGTAAACGAGAAAAAAGTGAAACGAACGACTATCACCACGTTTCTTAACGAACGAAAATTATCTTAAATATGCATTTTTATTAAATTCTAGCTACACGACCTGGGACGGTTCCCTTGTTAGTCTGAAGCAAGTCAAGGCCCTATCGGTCCTATCCTATGCAGCTATACAGCCTATCCTGATGACAAAGTTAATATTATGAAACGATTTGCCGCGCAATAATATTTGAATACGTCAATGTTGTCATACCAACTCATTCTTCATATCAAATTACTCATCATTACAAATTTGATATGTTATTTCTTTATTACTGGATTTATAATGCTGTCGTAAAAAATAACGTATGAAACACGTTTATAACGTTGTACAGTTAGCACACTCCTCAAAATTAGAAAACTCACTTCGCTCGTTTCCTAAACATTGACTCATGCAATAAAGCTGAATATTATAAACTTGTTTCATAATATGCTATTTTTCTACCAAATGGGGAGTACTTTGCGTCATTCACTAAGCGTCCCCATCTATAAGCGACACACCGAAACTGTAGTTCTTTCTATCGCCGTAGACGTTTCCATTGATGCATCATGGGAGGCGGACTGCACGGCACCGCATGATTAACGGAGCAATAGTGGAATGTCGGTAGGGGAAACGAAAGTACCCCACGAACACCTACCACTAAGCACAGTCTTTGTTGACCAAAATTTCCACTTTGGCCCACAGGGAATCGAACACGAGTTACTAGCGTAGAATGGAGTCGCTCTAGTCGTTTGGCTAACGATGTGCCACTGTAGATTATTAGTAACATTTTACTGAAGATATTTCACCCCTTATCTTCGTTTGAGTGCATTATGCTAGTTGAGAGTCTAAATGATAACTGAATTCATAGCTCTAAGTGACGTATCTCTGCACATAATAAAAACAGTAGATTGCAAAATCCACTTTTACTTGAGAGTAATCGATGAGAGAACAGATCTGTTCTTGGAAGACAGACGTTCTGTATCACAGAAATATAACAAATCATTTAGGATTCTTGCTGGCCATTTGTGATAAAACATATTTCTGAGGTCATTCGTGCTTGTCCTCTGGTAAGAGCCATCTACATGTTCGGTCTCATGGGTTTATCTCCATAAAGACGAACATAACTTTCAGATTATTTATCAGAAGACTTGATGCACTTCCTGTCTGACAAGGACATTCCTTGTACGCTAATAAAAAATTTCAATTTAAAAACAGATAAATAATTCAATGTGATGCAAATATAAAAAATATAGTGTCATTAGCTGCAATAGTAGATAGTTGAGTTTTGAAAGAGGAGGGGCACATACAATTTGAATGATCATGCCCTAAAAAGCTTATTTTTGACTTCATTTCTTGTATGTAAATTCCAAACTATTACTTTTTGGTGAAGCGAATTATAGACCTACGAGTAGGCCTATTTGCTTGTTGAACTCTGAATTGCTGAGCACTTTTTATTTGAGCTACAGACAGTAAAAGGAATTCTCTACTGGCCACAAGCACATCCATTTCCATTTTCCATAAATTGATTTATTAAACTGTTTGTTACACATTCCATATCATAGCTTTGGTCTCGATGGGCCTAGCTACAGTCCGCATTTCACGAGAAGATCCGAGCAAGGAATGCAAGTTTTTCCCCCACTCTTATAACCTATCCCAGACATGGAACCGGCAGGCTATTGACTGAGCTTTGTTTGTACCAGCCGGCCAATGACACAAATCCCATCCACCTGCTCCTTCAAGAACGCTGAGTTACTGGCTTACTCTCTCCTCTTACCCCGCAAGGACCATACTCCCCTCGCAGGGATCCGCTCGTGAATTTTGGACAGTAATTTGCATCATGAGTTAAAAGTTTGATCTGCAAATATTTAACCTGATCTTATTCACATAATTGTAAATGAACAATTTAACTTATTATTATTGATAATTATTTACATGAGTGACAGTTATAAAATGAAGTAAGGAAATGCAACTCTTTAACAATAGAAATAAATGAAAATGGAATTATAAAAGAGTGATGTGACTTAATGTAATCAATTGTAACAAAAAATTCAGAAATTTAATAGACTGATGATAAATTGCAGGAAACAATTTCTAGTAGAACCAAAACAGGAAAGGATTAGTTGTTTCAGGAAAAGTAAAACTGGATATACTATGGATTATATAGACAATTTTTCATAAATCTGGTTTCTAAATAGCTTTTCTGTGTCGGAAAATCAATCAATTCCCTCACTTAATGGAATGAAGTTGCTTAATATTTTGACTAATGGTCAGCTCTTATGAAGCTCTCGATATTGGGTTCTTAATTACAAATTTAGTTTAGATCTAACTGGTGGGATATAAAATGGAATTAGAATATTTCAGCGGAATCAACATTAATATTATATTAATAGATTTCTATCAATCGGGTTTTAGACATGGACACAGCACTTCTACAGCCCTACTTAAAGTGACTGAGGACATCCGTGAAGCTATGGATAGGGGTGAAGTAACGGCACTAACTCTTCTCGATTTCAGCAATGCCTTTGGTTCTGTTGATATCGACTTGCTTCTTGCAAAGATGAAGGCTTTGCACCTGTCAGACAATACCTTGAGCTGGATGGACTCCTACCTACGTGACCGCCAACAGTGTGTTTCACTTGATAATCAATTCTCCCAATGGAGATGCACAAAGGCGGGAGTGCCGCAGGGCTCCGTATTAGGTCCACTACTTTTCTCTATCTACATTAATGACGTATCAAAGAACTTACAGTATTGCCGATATCACCTCTATGCCGACGACCTACAACTTTACATACATTCCAGACCCAATACGATCAATGAATCGATTGACAAGTTAAATTGTGACCTAGCCACTGTCTCCACTTGGGCGGCCAATTTCGGACTCGCACTTAATCCAAGTAAGACTCAAGCCATAATTATTGGACATAAGCGTTTAGTTAACTCCCTTAATAACAGTAATCTTTCAGTTGTTACTCTTAACAACACGCTAATCCCTTATTCATCTGTCGTAAAAAATCTTGGCTTCTTTTTTGATAATAATCTAAGTTGGAATTTTCAAGTTAAAGAAACGATAAAAAAAATCTGTTCCTCCATTCACTGTTTGAGTCGCTTGAGAAACTTCTTGCCCCAGCAACTAAAACTTACCCTAGTGCAAACCCTAGTAACGCCGCACTTCGATTATTGTGACGTTTTGTTAAGTGACCTAAGTTCTGAATTGTCAGTCAAGTTACAGCGAGCTCAGAATATGTGCGTCAGATACGTGTGCAACATCCGACGGTATGATCACATATCACCGTCCTTCGCAAGTCTCTCGTGGCTCCGACTTAAAGAACGTAGAACTTTACACTCTTTGTCTTTACTCTTTCGAATTCTGCACACTTCAACACCAAATTACCTTTCGTCTCGTTTCTCTTATCTATACTCTAACCACGATGTAAATACCAGATCACTTATCTGTGGCACGCTAAATATACCTCTTCATAGAACATCTTGTTATTCATCATCTTTTACAATATCCACCTCGCGTCAATGGAATTCCTTGTCACAAAGTATTAGGGGCTGCAAGACAATAAACACCTTTAAGAACAGCTTAAAAGATAACCTTATTAGCATTTCACTCCAATCATACTGATTTAAACTATCACTGACTACATTGTTACTTTTTTCTTTAGACATCATCCTGATTGTGCTGTATTTTAATTGTCTCGTAATAATCTCTTTCTATTATCTAATATTATTTGAAATATATTAACATTCTATGTATTTTAGTTTAATTCTGCTACACAGTTTATTTCAGTGTTTAATTAATAGTTCATAGTATTTTGTTGTTTAATTTGTAAATAACTTTTGTATACATGTAACTCTCATCTCAATCAAATTGTTGGATTCTTTGTAAGTTCATGCATATGTATATACACTTTTTGCTGGTTGAGTGGAAGAGAAGGCCTTACGGCCTTAACTCTGCCAGCTAAAATAAATCATTATTATTATTATTATAAATGAAGAGTCCACTGGAAAAATGATGGATGTCATTTGGAATACATTTTTCAGGAGAAGCAATTGAAAGTTTAAAATGCTTAGCGCTCAAAGCTTCACTGTGATTTTCCGATCGTTACTGGACAATGACTATCAGTGTTAATACCATATAACTCTCTATGTACATTCTATATGTCTTAAGCTATGCATTGACAGTCTTGGTTCATTTTCGACAAGAAAGTGACATCCATCATTCTTGCAATGGACTCTTAAAATATCGAATAAGTGATCTATAACTTAGCGTAAGCGAACCAAATATTGGTTGGGATGGTCTAGTTTGGTTTCCTACTGTTTAGTTATTTGTTATCAAAATGTTAAATCTTATAATGCAGATATAATTACTGCTTTATCTAATCGGATAGGGGATGTTTGTTTATGTTAATAATCTAGTAGAGAACTGGAACAGACAAGGTAGCTTACTTTGAATGTTTTATAATATAGCGTTAGCTAAGAATGAAAACTTAATCAAAAGATAATCTCGTAACATCCGTAAAAAGTGTAAAAACAACAGTTTCTATATCTGATTTATAAGTTAAATTTTGTCAATTATGTTCATAAAATATAAAAATGAATTCTACAGACAGTGTTAACTTCCCCCTGTAAAGTTTGGTTTACGTGAGAAACGAGGTTTTCATTCATAGCCGACGATAGAAACCTAAGGAGTTTATTCCGTATCAACTCACTTGAATGAACGTTGTTCTTGCAACGAGGTTTCCTAATTAATGTAGCATATTACAACTTGCTTCTAATTAAGTGATTATAAGGTAGGCCCTAAAGTAAAAATACATAGTTGTCTGAATAATTTCGAATTACAACTGTTTCTGTATCCAATTTAAAAGTTAAATTTGGTCAATTATGTTTATAAAATATAAAAATGAAGTCTGCAGACAGTTTTTTCTTCCTCCTGTAAAGTTTGGTTTTCGTGAGATACGAGGTTCTCAGTCTTAACCGACGATAGGAACCTAAGGAATTTAATCTGTACCAGCTCACTTGAATGAATGTTGTTCCTGCATAGTTTCATAATTAATGTAGCATATTACAACTTGCTTCTAATTAAGTGATTATAAGGTAAAGTAAAAGCAAGTAGTTGCCTGAATAATTGCACTTCACGGTTTTTTTTATTTTAGTAGCTTATTTTACGACGCTTTATCAACATCTTAGGTTATTTAGCGTCTGAATGAGATGAAGGTGATAATGTCGGTAAAATTAGTCCGGGGTCCAGCACCAAAAGTTACCCAGCATTTGCTCATAATGGGTTGAGGGAAAACCCCGGAAAAACCTCAACCAGATAACTTGTCCCAACCGGGAATCGAACTCGGGCCACCTGGTTTCGCGGCCAGACGCACTAACTATACACACAGGTGTGGACACTTCATAGTCGTATTGACTCCTTGGTCTGAAACATTGTTCCTACCTAACGGTCTTGTCGGCTACGGCGTGTAGAGCGCTATTCTTTCTTGAACAGTCGTATCGGCTCCCGGGTGTGGAGCGGTATTCTTCCCTCAACGGCTCTTGTGTTGTGTGTTGTGAATCTGACTTCCCTCCTGAAATATGTGATAATTTTGGTAATACAGAAGACCGGACTACAAACTGCTGCGAATCGTTTCATCCAAAATCCAGCCAGGAATTTAATGCTGCCCATGCTAATACAGTAGAACCTCGATTATCCGTCATCCTATTAACCGATCGGCGGATTATCCGACTGTCTTTCTCGCCCTGGTTTTACCATTACACAACATTTTATAGCAATGCTTCCGCGCACTTCCGGCAACAGGAGCAGTCACTTGTTACTTGTGAAGGGGGCGTTTATCCCAACTAGTAAAATAGTCACTATCTGCTTTCACCCCAATAACTTTCACACAATTGCAAACCCGTGCACCATTTGGTCTTTGTCATACTGTTCGAGTGGCGGTACTGTTTAAATTCTATGCAAAATCTCATCCATGACTGTCGAAAAAAAACATGTTGTGTTTAGTATCGAAAAAAAAGTGCAAGTAATTGAGGGGTTAGGGAAAGTAGAAACTATAGCTCATGCCGAATCAGAATACGAAATTGGCGTTACAACTGTGCGCTATTTAGTAAAAAAAACGAAGATAAAGTGAATAAAGTACGAGAATGTAAATCTATGACACGATGTCTTTACTCCAATCTATCTGCAGACAACCATCACAAGGATTCTCTTGGCAATTAAAACTCACCATTGGCAACCGGCCTTAAATTAGTGATTTTCTGATCCACCAACAAGCATATTAAGCTTAAGAACACATAGAAAATTACGTAAGTAAGCTTACAGTCTAAGTATTAGGCCTATGAACTTAATTTATGAAAATCTTCTGTTATACAGTCGACCTGGTTGGCGAGTTGGTATAGCGCTGGCCTTCTATGCCCAAGGTTGCGGGCCAGGTCGATGGCACTTAAGTGTGCTTAAATGCGACAGGCTCATGTCAGTAGATTTACTGGCATGTAAAAGAACTCCTGCGGGACAAAATTCCGGTACATCCGGCGACGCTGATATAACCTCTGCAGTTGCGAGCGTCGTTAAATAAAACATAACATTTTTTTCTATTATATGGATTATAAGATTATTTCGATTAACCGTTCAGTCCACCCACTTCATTACCACGAATAATAGAGGTTCTACTGTATACTGGATATCACTTCATGGAAGTATTGAAAGAAATTCAAGAAAACACGTACATAAAGATTCGAAGCAATAACGACAGAAGAAAATCAAAAAAGCGAAAACACAGTTGATACAATAAATTGAGGCAAGCAACCATAAATGACTTCCAACAAGGGAAGATCACTAGGTTGCAGTACATGCAGAGTGCGAATTAAAATTTCAAATGAGGGAGGATAGAGTCATAGATAGTGAATACCATACCACCTTTCATTTTAAAAGGTTGTTACGAAGTATTATCATATCCTCTGTATTTATTGTACAATCTTAGTTTGAAAACTGGAAAATTTCCTAAAAAATGGAAAATAAGCAGCGTATGTCCAATTTATAAATCAGGCAACAACACTAAAGTTGAAAATTACAGACCTATTTCGATAATTTCTGCACCTGCTAAAGTTTTTGAACAAATATTGTACACAAGAATTTTTAATCATGTCAAATGTTATTTATCTGAATTCCAACACGGTTTTGTTACGGGTAGATCTACTGTAACAAATTTAACCAACTTTGTACAGTTTGTATCAAATAGTTTAGACTGTAAATTGCAAGTTGATACTATCTATACTGACATGACTAAAGCATTTGACAAGATTAATCACAATCTTCTCTTGTCTAAATTAAATAATTAAGGTTTCTCACAACAAATGTTAAAATTAATGACATCATATTTAATAAATAGACAGCAATATGTTGAATACCATCAATGCGAGTCATATACTTACACTGCTGATTCTGGAGTACCTCAAGGCTCAAATCTTGGCCCACTATTATTCTTGATTTATATTAATGATTTGCCTAAAGTAATTAAATATTCAAAATGTTTACTTTATGCTGATGATCTAAAGATATTCAAATCAATACAAAATACGTCCGATCTAGAATTACTACAAATTGATATCAACAATATTTATCAATGGCTTTTAAATAATGGGTCAAACTTTAATACAAAAAAATGCTGTTATATGACTTATACAAGGACTACATCTTATTTAAGAGGTAATTATACATTGAACGGTTAACCATTACAACGAATATATTGTGTAAAAGATCTCGGCGTAACTATTAATTATAATTTGACTTTTCATAATCACATATTTAATATAACAAATAATGCTTTCAAAAATCTGGGTTTTATTATTAGAAATTCAAAAACTTTACAGAACACTTCGACTTTGACACTTCTTTTTAATTGTCATATTCGCGCTAAATTGGAATATGCCTCTGTAATTTGGTCACCCACTTGCAAATCACATCGTAATCAAATTGAAAAAATTCAAAAACGATTCTCTAGATATCTGTATTTTAGAAGATATCATTGTTCAGCCCTCCATAACAAAATTTCGTACAACAATCTACTTGCTGAATTTAATTTAATGTCTCTTGCCAGTCGTAGATTACTTGCTGAGCAACTTTTATTATATAAAATATTCAACGGTCTACTAGATAATAGCGAAATATTATCACAAATCCAGATTAACGCTAGAACATTACATTTAAGAAATCGTCAATTGTTATATTATAAAAAACCAAACACTTCAGCACATAAAAATTCACCAGTGTTAAAAATGTGTTCAAATTTCAATGAAATATGTAAAACATGGGATCTAGATTTCTGCATTTCTTACATGGAATACAAACATTTTCTTATTAATATACTGAAGGTTGTTGATTTTATATAATATTGCTATTTCTTACTCTGTAATTTACCAATTATAACTACATTTTACATTTTTGGCTATGATATCTATATTTAACTATTTTTCATGTATTTTATTTTGTATTTTTCATTTTGTATCTATATCTGTATCTCTTATTTAGGTAGTATCTATTTGTCTGTTCTTTTTTTTTCTTTCCTTTTCTCATTTTCCATTTTAATTTGTATTTACACTTGTATCTGTTTCATCTCTTTTTTTTTCCATGTTATCTATGTTTTTTATTTTTTGTAAACTAATATCTGTACTGTCTATTATAATTGGGGCTTGCCCTGTTATAGGCATAAATAAATAAATAAATAAATAAATAAATAAATAAATAAATAAATAAATAAATAAAATTATTATTATCCTCATTCTATACGGCTCAACGCTTGGTTGCACTGAGTTGTTTGTCTTGCATCTTGATCATAATAATTATATCCATGAGCAGGCTTAAGATAAGACGTGTAATTCCTAAGTTATTGATTGTTATCAGCTTGCCGGTGATGATAATACATCAATATCATTATTTTTGCTTACTTTATACTGTAATTTATAAAGTATACTCGTAATAAAACAATTATATTCTATGAGGGGGGATAGAAGTTATCCTGGCAGGGATGTAAATATAAATTTATGAGGGGGAGATAACTTTCCAACAGTGGGAAATCCCTCCCATTCCATCGTTAATTCGCACCCTGAGTACATGAAAAAAGTGAGTTACAAATTTTCAAGTCAATGTTTATAACATGGACGAAAGGTACTTTATGTTTATAACTTAGACTAGTGATGTCAAAGCAAGCGCATTTTTTTGACCTTGACGTCCTGCGCGGGCATCAAGCGCTAAGTATAGAAAGAGGAAGGGATGTGTATATGAATAAGCAGCCTGTTGGATTAAGAAAACAGTGGTGCACAAACTTCAAACGGAACGTGAAATTTTATGTTGTTATTTTTATATGGCTTCTTTCTGTTTGATATTATCTATATTGTCTGTAATACCAATTTCTTAATATTGCAGTTGTGTTTTAAACGTTAATAATATAATAAAGAGTTAAGAAGGAATATTCACATAAATTCCATAGTAGTACAACTATACTGTACTAAGTGGATGAAACACATCATTCATAAAGAAAGTGATATCCCCCCCCCCCAAAAAAAAGAGATTGAGTATGACATGATAAGTTGGAATTGATATTGATGGTATCTTTAGCCTTATAAAAGTAATCAAACTAATCAAAACAATATTACAGTACAAAGCAAAGTTACCTAGGTACTGTATATGTTTTAAGTGTAACTAATATTCCATAACAAGACTCTTATCGCATTATGCGTTTAAAGTGATATTGGTGAGCAACTTCCTATCATCAGAATATTAAATTATTATTTTCTCGAAATGTGCTGAAGCTATAGAGCTGACATTTTTACAACACATGGACACGTATCTTTTGCTTATGATGTAACAGTAGTTGCTTTGTTAATTCATTTCCTTACAAACAATTTCCATTCTGTAAGGCTATTACATAAATAGGCCTATATATGAAAATTTCACTTTTCTATAAAAAAAGTTGAGAAAATATTTCTTTTGAATAAAAATTCAAACTTGTGAAATATGAGCATTAAAATTAAAACTTACATTCTTATAATGCACTTATATTTCTCAGACAAATCTAAAAATTAACATGGATACAGTTTTAATAAGTTCTCTTCTCTTTATTTATTGAATCAGTGCTAATCATCCCTGAATATAGCTCGACCAAACGGCATATACTAGCTCTTTCGTCTGTCTCTTTGTTTTCCGCTGTAAAGCGCTCAGGCTCTCCTGAGCTCTAAAGGGCGCGGTTGCTCCTATGGGCATCAATTGACATGGCTGACTTAGACGAAACGTTCTTGCGTTAACAAAATTTTAACCATGCCAATATTTTAGTCCTAAGCCTGTTAAATGCGAAGCAGGAGTCGATACGACCAGTCTTGAGTGTTGAAGCGGGAGCCGAAACAACCGTCCTTCGATGTTACTGCGGGAGCTAAAACGACCAGCCCCAATCAACAGTCAAAAGTAAAAAAACAGGTTATTGGGAGCCGAAACGACCTCACCCGCGTTACTATAGCTCTGGCGTGTACTACGAAATTGCTACAATTATTTTCAGATCTGGATCACAGCTATATATCCCGGATTAAAATTTAAAAACTCTCAAATATTGGAGGTTCACTCTGTATAATATATAGGGCGGGGACCTTCTTCGTGCCGAGAACTCGTTTACTCACAGATGTTTTCCTTACCCCATCATCCAAGAGGGAATTGCGTGCTCAATTATGATGGATCAGCTTTCAGGCTGCAAGTTGAAGCGTTGCTGTCAACAGACTACTGCGATGTTGTTTATGACGTCATTCAACAATTAACCAAAACCGAGGAAACATGCGCAAAGGCAATTATTGGTCATTTGCCGCACAACACGACCTCTGATCTGTTCTTTCTTCTTCATCTCCTTGACCAATTTATGTCTTATAGCTCGAACGGCGGAATAATTGAAACAAACGAGGCTTCATGGAGATTCCGAGAAGAGGGAAGAGACCCTGGGTTCCTGTTCTTTGTGTTGCTGTCGAGTTAATTTAAGATTTTGGCGTTCAATGGAAGATAATTGTATGGTCTTTATAAATTAGCTGTTCACAGCTCGTATTGATATTGCAAAAAATCTATTTGGACAATGTAAAAACTCGCTATCCCCTACTGCTCTTCAAATTAGAAACGGTAAACCTACTGAACACAGAATATAGCCTATACAGTATTACGTACAGTACGTAATTTCGAATGAGATAATTACAATTAGATAAAATATGAGATAGAACATTTGCCCCATTTATAGCACATTTCCACTTCCTTTTTCCTAATAAATTTGTCTCTAAAAATCCTAACTTTGGACTCATTAGTAGAGAACTGATTTCTAGTTCAGTACCTATTTTGTTTGCTGCGACCTAGCCTATGTTATTCAGATATCTCTACGTTTCATGTATACAGAATCCCCCTATTAAAATTCTAGATACCTAGAGAAGAATAAAGAAGTGCATATAGTATTTGTGGACGTAGAAAAGGCGTTTAACAGAGTGGATTGGAAAAAAACTAATGGGGATGATAAAGAAAATTGGCGTGGATTGGAAAGAGAGGAGGCTGTTCAGTAACCTTTATATGAAACAACGCGTCAAAATCAGGATAGAAGAAGAAATATCAGAAGGAGGTGAAATAGGGAGAGGAGTACGACAAGGATGCCCTTTATCATCTACCCTGTTGAATAACTACTTGGAGAATTTAATGAAGAACTGTTTTCAGAATATGGAAGGAGTGATAGTAGGAGGAATAAGAATAAAGTGTTCAAGATCTGCTGATGATATGGCGTTGTTAGCAGAAGAGGAGATGATACTAAGGGATATGTTGCTGGAGCTAAATGACAGTTGTGAGCAGTGTGGAATGAAGATAGATGCTAAAAAGACGAAGACCATGGTTATAGGAAGAAAAGTAAAGAAGGTAAACTTGCGAATTCTAAATGAGACATTAGAGCAAGTGGACAGCTTCAGTTACTTGGGTGTACTATAAGTAGTAATATGAGCTGCTGCCAAGAAGTCAAAAGGAGGATAGCAATAGCTAAGGAAGCTTTTAATAGAAAAAGGAGCATCTTCTGCGTACCTCTGGAAAAAAGAACAAAGGAAGAGACTAGTGAAGTGCTTTGTGTGGAGTGTAGCATTGTATGGGGCAGAAACATGGACATTACGACGAAATGAAGAAAATAGACTAGAAGCATTTGAAATATGGCTATGGAGAAGGATAGACCGTGTCAAATGGACAGACAGAATAGGAAACGAAGGTGTGTTGGAAAGAGTGGGTGAAGAAAGAATGATGCTGAAACTGATCAGAAAGAGGAAAAGAAATTGGCTGAATTGGTTGAGAAGAAACTGCCTTTTGAAGGATTCACTGGAAGGAATGGTGAACGGGAGAAGAGTTCGGGACAGAAGAAGATATGAGATGATAAACGACATTAAGATATATGGATCATATGAAGAGGCAATTTTACTGGAAGCAAGTAAAGAGATAGGTTTGGAAGTAAATCCCGAAAAGACAAAGTATATGATTATGTCTCGTGACAAGAATATTGTACGAAATGGAAATATAAAAATTGGAAATTTATCTTTTGAAGAGGTGGAGAAGTTCAAATATCTGGGAGCAACAGTAACAAATATAAATGATACTAGGGAGGAAATTAAACACAGAATAAATATGGGAAATGCCTGTTATTATTCTGTTGAGAAACTTTTATCATCCAGTCTGCTGTCGAAAAATCTGAAAGCTAGAATTTATAAAACAGTTATATTACCGGCTGTTCTGTATGGTTGTGAAACTTGGACTCTCACTTTGAGAGAGGAACAGAGACTACGGGTGTTTGAGAATAAGATTCTTAGGAAAATATTTGGGGCTAAGAGGGATGAAGTTACAGGAGAATGGAGAAAGTTACACAACACAGAACTGCACGCATTGTATTCTTTATCCGACATAATTAGGAACATTAAATCCAGACGTTTGAGATGGGCAGGACATGTATCACGTATGGGCGAATCCAGAAATGCATTTAGAGTGTTAGTTGGGAGGCCGGAGGGAAAAAGACCTTTAGGGATGCCGAGACGTAGATGGGAAGATAATATTAAAATGGATTTGAGAGAGGTGGGATATGATGATAGAGAATGGATTAATTTTGTTCAGGATAGGGACCAATGGCGGGCTTATGTGAGGGCGGCAATGAACCTCCGGGTTCATTAAAAGCCAATAAGTAAGTAAGTAAGTATGAAGAGACAAAGAGGAAGGAAGAAAATAGGAAAGATTGGAGAATGCTGAGTTTGCAGTGAAAGACCTCCCTTTGGCAAAACACTATGAATGAATGAAGTTACATTTAGTAAAATATGTCCCAGAGTACCTGATTTGGTATGTAACTCAATTACATCAAAAAGTGCATTAAGCAGATTTTGAACCGGTCCTCCTCATATGGTCTAAACGTATAGAGATTACAGATTGCTATAATGGACGAACAGACTAGGATGAAAGGATAGAAAGATAGAAAGGAAAGTGAAATAAACTAAGATATAAGAGTAGATCAAGACAGATGGTGCTCGATACATTTCCTTGATAAAGTGTAAGTTTAGACATTTTTCAGTAAAATAACACCTTTGTATATATATTTATTACAATAAGAAAGTAAAGTATGTTTCTCTTCAACACATAGTTCAGTGTGTATGATATCTTTTTTTTTAGGGGCAAGAGAGCAACAACGTCGCTGAAAAAAAATGTTTATGGCCCACTTTGTTGAGAGTCTGTGACAATCTGCAAATTGGAAGGTAAAGTTATACGGTCCCAGTCGGCTTAATGACGGATTACTACCCGCCAATCTTAATTGAGGCAATGAATTTGTGGCTGAATCCAGCCTCATTATCTCTGTGGGTCATTTGCTGAAGATGGCTCCAGATTATTGTAGTTAATAATGGATGACGTAACGATTATTAGAGTACGTCAACAAAACAATTACAACGTTCGGTTTTTGACGTCCTTGGGGCGTAGTCAGGCTTCTTCTTCGGTTTGATTAGCCCGGCGCGGCGTCGAGAAACAAGCCTTACAAAGATGACATCTAACGCTGGGGTCGATAATCTTTCAGGGTTTCAGTTGAACATGATGGCCGAGAAGGCATGGAAATAGTCCGACATGGATATATAATATCACTCTAGTCATTCGAGAGGCTATTTTGCTTGTCATGGTTCGCGGCTTCAAATTCAGTTTAGAAACGATCAATTTTAATTAAAGAACGGTATGAAACTTTTCTTTTAAAAAGACTAATTTTAATGAGAAATAAAAAAATGCATAGCAAACGATAAATTAATTTTAAAGGAAGATAAAACTTTGTCCTAGTTTTTATTAAGAGACGAGTCAGTTTTGAAATGCAATAAAAGTCTGTTACTAACAAATTTAAAAAGTGTAAAAAAGTTGTTCATCGTAAAAAATGCTCGCCCATTTTAAAGAGCGATAGCCAAAGGTACTGTATTTCAAACAACGTATCAAGAAGTATTATTAGAAAGTAAATTAAGTAACAACAAAATGCTGAACAAGAAACAGTCGGATAAATCCAAATGTAATAAACGGGATAGCTCTATAAAAAGGCAAATCAATTTTTGAGAGCAGTAATACTTGTCTCAATAAACGGAATGATAAAGCATCAATCTTCTATAAGCCGAATATTCTTCACAATAAAACAAATTCGTTGTAAAAGTTAATAGGCGATAAACTTTCCACAATAAAAGTGACAGGCGATTTAAATTTAAAAAATTGCGTGATTAATTCTTACAGTACGATTATTTAGTCCTGACAGTCGCCGGCAATGTGCGCCTTGGTCAGGCGAGTCCATTTAGTTACGCCAAGGTGTGTTTGGGTTAGTCAGTTGCTTGCCTTCGGAGCGATCGGATGTCATGCGTGCGTTAGAGAAGTATGTTTCTAGTACAGTTAAGATATACTGCATTCCTTTACTGACCTCTCGCCCTTATCTCTACTCCGGCGCTCTCCCCACTACTCCTATTACTTCCCCTCTTTTCGCGTCGTTGAGCTGTCAGGACTAAATAATCGGTCTGTACTTCCCTTGAAGGAGATGGACTCGTCCTATGCTTTCATTAAGTTTCATTTGTCCTTGACGATACTTCCTCTCGTTTGATATGTACTCCTGTATTTTGATTTATGCTATCCTTATGATTGGGTGAATGTTTCTTGCTATACATTTTTTGTATGTTACTGTCACTTTTAAATTATGAGGGATTTGAATATATTAGGCTATTCGTTATCTCATGAAACCTACCTGCGCATCAGAGGAAGAAGTTTTCCTTCCTCACTACGCTTCTACTTGTAGCTAGGGACTTCGATTACTCCCACCATAAGGTTCTTACTATGAGCTACTACGCACGCAAGCATTTGTTTTCACGAGATAACGAATGACCTATACTGCTTAATACTTTTTTATTGCATTCGATTTTTGCAAGTACCGTAAAATGGGCTAATACCGATCACTTTTAATACATTTTCGTACGTAATTCATTAGCATTTTCTTTAATAAGTGCGTAATAAAGCAATACATTATCTCCCAATCTTTTATGTACCTGTAGATACATTTTTCATAATTTGACTAATTTTAATTATCATTTTATTTTTAAAAAATCAGTGATCGGTGTTACCTCATACGATGGGGTAATACCGATCACCTATTTAATTTCCCTCATGATCGCTGTCAAACTGTTGAAGGGGTTTTACCGATCAATAATTTATGTTTCAAAAAAGATTTAAAGAAAAATCAGTGATCAGTGTTAACTGGTAGAATGGCATAATACCGATCACCTATTAAATTTCCCTTATGGTCACTATTAGAGTATGAAGGTGTTATACCGATCAGTATTTTAAGTTTAAATAATGTTTAAAAATTATTTTAAACGTAGGGATTACAAAGAACAATGTACCATGCTATATTTCATCATTTTTCAAGAATACAAATTATAGAAATAATGGAAATCCGATTTTGGCATTACTCCCATATTTGTTTTCTTCCACTGCTCCAACACATGTCTCCAATGATCCTTCAGTGGATGAGAGAATGCCACATCAAGTGGCTGACGTAAGTGAATTGTATTAGGTGGCAAGAACACATACCGTATCTTATATTGTTTTCTTCACATAGCTTTATTATATTTATGGACAGATAACTAGATAAATTAACGCCGATTGTTACTTTAGGCCCTTGTAATTTCTTTTGCATAGGGGAGAAGCATCTTACAAAACCATTTCTCAGAAGTTCCTAGGTCAAACCAGCCGCTTTTATTGCGACCAAATTCTGCACCATTAATTCCACCTTCTGTTCAGGTATCATAGGGACGTGTGCTTCTGTACACGGTGAGGTACAGGGCCACCTATAGCTGCCACCACCATAACACTAATACTTGTTTTAGAGCTGTCCAAAATTTTCACTGGATGTTTCGAACCTCGCTTAACTAAGATCTTACTCTGCCCTAGGTCATCACAAAAATTAGTTTGTTCGTAGTTTATCAAATTTGAAGGCTGAACTCCATTCAAGGTCTCGTCTAAATTAGGAAACAATTGATTCATTGTGTCTCTCGTTATGAATGCTCTGGATCGCTTCTGTTTTCACTCATTCTGCTTGAGAGCTCCTTATTCCTAGTTAGGAATCCACGAAACCACTCATTTCCAGGACAATTATCCGTAAATATTTTCTCCTCTTTTAATTTTCAGCTCAAGTAGTCCTGAACAATATCTCTTACATCCACTTACTTCAAGAGAAATCTCCGAATGGACAATTTTCCATTCCTTACTGCCTGAACAGCATTATCCAAGTGAACTGGATTGTATCTATCACATCTCCGTGATGGTCCCGATTTTTTTTTTGTATAGGACCACCCATGATCGGTGTTACCCTGGAACTTTTCCATTTCCCATATTAAGTGTTTTAATTTCAAGTAGGTTTGGCCTAATAATTATCCAACTTACGAATAATATAAGTAACTAATTATACAACACATTTTAACTCTCACCTACGTCACAAACCATTCCAGTGAAGCAGTAGAACTGAAGTTACACAAGGATATTATAGCAAGCAGAAAACGACTTGGCGTCAACAATGGAAAATGAAACTTAATCAATACAGCTGCAAACCTTCACGCAGCTGGTTCATATCAGCCACATTATTAGCTTCGTAAATAACGTATTCTCCGACATACCTCACGACATAATACAACAAGAGCGACAATCTTTTAATGAAAAAGCAAAATGATCGGTATTATAATACTATGTCGGAATTACCCTGGTAGATTACGCAACCCTTGACAAACGGCAAAACCTGTACGCTTCGATATGTGCAGCATCTAACGGACACTTCTTGAAATTCCTGTTACATGTAAATTGTGGCATTTTTCCCTTTTGTACCTTCAATAAACATGTCAAAAAAAAAAAAAAAAAAAAACTAACTTTACAGTGCAATAGGAACTTTTCTTAACGCAACATGAATACGAACTAATTTTACAGAGCCATAGAATCTTTCTTTAGTAAGACATAAATACGAACATACTTTGCAGAGTGACAGGACCTTTGTTTAATAAGACAAGAATACGAACTAACTTTACTGAGCAACAGAATCTTTGTTTAATAGAACATAAATACGAACTACCTACACAGAATGATAAAATATTTTTTTAACAAGACATGAATATGAATTAATTTTACAGAGCGACAAGGTCTTTCATTAATAAGACACAAATACAAAATAGTTTTACAGAGCGATAGGATTTTTCTTCTCTAACACTTGAATAAGAAATAAATTTACAGAGCAATAGGATCTTTATTAAAATAAAGAATAATAGACATGAATACGAACTAATTTTACAGAGTCATAGAAGTTTTCTTTATTGACATGAATAGGATTTAATTTACAGAGCGATAGAATATTTTTTTATTAAGACATGAATACGATCTAATTTACAGAACGATAGAATCTTTCTTCATTATGATCTAATTGATAGAATCTCTCTTATTTATTGAGACATGATTACGCACTCATTTTACAGAGCGATAGAATCTTTCTGTATTAAGGCATGAATACGAACCAGTTTTACAGAGTGACAGCACCTTTATTTATTAAGACTTGAATAAGAAATAAATATACAGAGCAATATGATCTCTATTAGAATAAAGAATAACAGATATGAATACGAACTAATTTTACAGAATCAAAGAATATTTCTTTATTAAAACATGAATACGAATTAATTTACAGAGCGATAGAATCTTTCTTTAATAAGATATGAATACGATCTAACTTAGAGAGCGTTAGAACATTCCTTTATTAAAACATAAATAGGAACTAATTTTGTAGAGCGGTAAAATCTTTCTTTATTAAGACGTGAATACGAACTAATTTTACAGGCGATAGAATCTTTCTTTATTAAGACATGAATGCGAACTAATTTTACAGGCAATAGAATCTTTCTTTATTAAGACATGAATGCGAACTAATTTTACAGGCGATAGAATCTTTATTTATTAAGACATGAATAAGAACTAATTTTACAGGCAATAGAATCTTTCTCTATTAAGACATGAATGCGAACTAATTTTACAGGCGATAGAATCTTTTTTTTTTATTAAGACATGAATGCGAACTAATTTTACAGAGCGATAGAATCTTTCTTTATTAAGACATGAATGCGAACTAATTTTACAGGAGATAGAATCTTTCTTTATTAAGACATGAATGCGAACGAATTTTGTAGAGCGGTAGAATCTTTCTGTGTTAAGACATGAATACGAACTAATTTTATAGAGCGATAGAATCTTTCTTTATTAAGACATGAATGCGAACTAATTTTATAGAGCAATAGAATCTTTCTTTATTAAGACGTGAATACGAACTAATTTTACAGGTGATAGAATCTTTCTTTATTAAGACGTGAATTCGAACTAATTTTATAGAGCGACAGAATCTTTCTTTATTAAGACATGAATACGAACTAATTTTACAGGCAATAGAATCTTTCTTTATTAAGACATGAATGCGAACTAATTTTATAGAGCGATAGAATCTTTCTTTATACGAACTAATTTTATAGAGCGATAGAATCTTTCTTTATTAAGTCATGAATACGAACTAATTTTATAGAGCGATAGGATCTTTCTTTATTAAGACATGAATACGAACTAATTTTATAGAGCGATAGAATCTTTCTTTATTAAGACATGAATACGAAGTAATATTATAGAGCGATAAGAACTTTTTAAAATAAAGCACGAATACAAACTTGATTTGAAGAGCGATAGACGCTTTCCTTAATAAGACACGAATACGAAGTAATTTTACAGAGCGATAGGATCTTTCTCTAATAAAAGATTAATACAAACTTAATTTACAGAGCAATGGAAGTTTTCCTTAACAACAGACGAATACAAACTAATGTTATGAAGCGGTAGAATCTTCCTTTATTAAGAGATGAATAAAAACTAATTTTGTAGAGCGATAGGACCTTTAGTAGTAAGACATTTATACGAATTTAATTTACCCTATTGAGACAAAGGCTTTCCGTAACAAGATATGAATACAAACTAATATGAAGAGTGAGTCAAGCTTACCTTAACAAGACATTGATACCAATTTATTTACAAAGCCATAGATATTTTAATATGACATAAAGGCCATGTATTGTGGATCCCCATCATCACGGCATGGCGCGTACTCAGGTTGCGGATAGGGGAGAGAGCCTCCAGATATGAAGGGTAGCTGTGAATATATTGAATAAAAAGTCGCGGACAGCCGATAAGGAGTGGTCCTCCAGCTTGGGGGTTGGGCGAAGGGATAACAACCCATCACAGTAAAAAACAGCTTGTTACGAAACCACCACGTATGGGCGAATCCAGAAATGTATATAGAGTGTTAGTTGGGATGCCGGAGGGAAAAAGACCTTAGGGGAGGCCGAGACGTAGATGGGAGGACAATATTAAAATGGATTTGAAGTAGGTGGGATACGATGATAAAGACTGGATTAATCTTGCACAGGATAGGGACCGATGGCGGGTTTATATGAGGGCGGCAACGAACCCCCGGGTTCCTTAAAAGCCGTAAGTAATATTTATTTATTTTTATTTTATTAGGTTATTTTACGACGCTTTATCAACAGCTTAGGTTATTTAGCGTCTGAATGAGATGAAGGTGATAATGCCGGTGAAATGGGTCCGGGGTCCAACACCGAAAGTTACTCAGCATTTGCTCATATTGGGTTGAGGGAAAATCCCGGAAAAACCTCAACCAGGTAACTTGCCCCGACGGGGAATCGAACCCGGGCCACCTGGTTTCGCGGCTAGACGCTCTAACCGTTACTCCACAGGTGTGGACCCGTAAGTAATATGACATGAATGAAAATTGACTAATTTTACAGTTTGGTGGAAAATTTTTAATGCCACTCAAAATAAAAAGTAATTGTTTGGGTCGCTGGCTAAGAAGAAACTGCCTACTGAAGGACGCACTAAAAGGAACAGTGAACGGAAGAAAAGGTCGTAGCAGAAGAAGATATCAGATGATAGACAACATTAAGATACAGAGACATTTTCATAACGTAGAGCGCGAAAACGGCGGGTTACTAGCGGTTTGCTATGCGCGGGCTGTTAGAGGTGCGGTGTAATAGATCCTCAGTCGCCATATGACATTTGCTGTAGTCACAAGTCGCGTTACAAAAGTCTTGATTCTTCAAGTGTATAAAGTTAGTGTATAAAGTTTAGTGATTATTGTGTATTTAGGTAATGTCTACCAACAAATTCTCATTACGTGATCGCGTGTATATGTATTAAAAAAATACAGTACAATACTTACATAAGGCAGAAGGTCGTGTGCGGAAACAAGACGTAAATTTCAAATAAAGTTTCCAAACAGATCTGTGCCTTTTGCGGAAGCAATCAGAAGACTCGCCAAAATATTTAAACAAACAGGCTCAGTGGACAATCAAAAATCAAACAGAAAACGTAATATTCTTACAGAAGAAAAATTAGATGAGATTGGTGAAAGATTATAACACACCCCTCAAAAATCTCTAAAGCGTTTAGTATAGAAAACTGAAATATTTCAGTTCTCTGCAAGAAATGTAACAAAATTGTTGAAACTGAAGCCATATAAAATCCAAGAGTGCAAGCATTAAGGCAGTCAGACTCTCTAGATGAACTAAAAGACTCTTCGGCCTATATGAGAAGAAATCGAGGCTATCAATAATGTGCAACTTCAGAGTATTGTTCATTAATTTACCAGAAAATATCAGTTGTGTGTGAAGGCAAGTGTGTGAAATCTAGTACAATTTTAATTTCATGGAACTCCAGTACTGACAAATAATGTCGATATCTGTCTCAGCTGTCAACATACCAGTTACAAAATCACTACCATTTGTAGTATTTTGTCAGTAACGAAATTCGAAACGAAGTTGACAAAAGAAAATTCAACCTGCAAACTAGAAAATGACCATAATCCACTAGCTTATGTAGTAATGGGGGAAAAATGGTTAGGTTTCACCCTTAGGTTATGAAGTAAGCTGACCCGGACTATAGCAGTGGGTCACTAGTCACCCTCCGTTTTCTCGCCTTACGTCATAGTCTCATGGATCATGTAGGCCTACGGAGACTAAGAGGAAGGCAGAAGATAGGAAAGATTGGAAAATGCTTGGTTTACAGTGAAAGATCTGCCCTTGGACAGAATGAATGAATGAATGAATGAATGAATGAATTAATTAATTAATTAATTAACTCAAAATAAGAACTAATTTTGTAGGGGTGTAAACTTTCCTCGTAATCATATTAAATTTCCACCTAAGTCATTTTAATGAGCTATTCTGATTTACAGTATACAAATATTTAAAGAACGATGAATTGCGAAAATGCTGTCGTTCTCCTTTCCTTGTTTAATTTTTTTATTATTTTTATTTCGCTTTTCTCTTACAGAGTATTTTCCTTCGTCCTTTTTTTCTCTCACTTTCCTTATTTCCACTTTATTTTTCTTCTGTTCATATGCTTGCACCTATTTTTCGTCCTTATTTCCTCGTTTTATCTTTTTGACGATCTGCACTTGCTTCCTTCATTACTTTCTCTTTCCAACCCCTGAGCAGGAATCTGACAGTTCTTGTTCCTGCTATCTATTTACGCACTAGAGCGAAAGTTGTAATGGAACTGTGGCAACGTTTGACATCTAATATTGTATTTAACTTGAGAGTCCTGTCCTTGTTTAATAAGACATGAATACGAACCAATCTTATCAAACATTGCGGTAGGTGCAACATGGGGGAGCAAAAAGTTGTTAATTGTTTGTACCAGTGCAGTCTATTTGTCCGTACAGCAACCACAACATTTACTTGCGGCATTTCAATTACACGCGTTGCTACATGAGAGAAACAAATTAAAACTTTCACTCGGCATATACACGTCTTCGAATCGTGCAATGCATTATTCATACGATAGGCCAATATTTTTATATCGTCTTATTGAAACAATTATACTGCAATTCTGCCGTATACAAGTTAGTTGTTATTGGTAATAAATTGGAGTAGTTGTTTACATGATATTCAAGACATTTCCTATCCGTTTGGTTATTTTCGCTACTATTAATAAATTGGAGTTTTTGTTTACATGGCATTCAAGGCATTTCTTACTCGTCTGGTTATTTTCGGTACTATTAATAAATTGGAGTTTTTGTTTACATGATATTCAATGCATTTCTTACCCATTTGGTTATTTTTCAGTCTGTATTTCTATCAAGCATGCTGTAAAACGAAAATTATTTAAAGTGTCAACATAATTGTGTCGCCGGCTTAACGGAAACAAAAAAGGAAAATTCACGCATTGTGGCCTGTGTCGGGCTTAGAACAAACAAATATACGGGAAAATCCAACGCTCTACAAGTCAAAAAGAAATCTCTTAGCTCGGTAAAAATGCTAATAACTTAGATTTTACTCGCTTTGTATATGTAATTTTATTTTACTTATCTATACATATAATATCTTGATTGTGATGTGTGTATTATTATTATTATTATTATTATTATTATTATTATTATTATAGTAGCGTACAATAAATAAAAGTAAAATTCTCCTATTAAATGTTGTATTTATACTAGGGTATTCGATAATAATAGCAAGAATGCTGTAAATCAGTGCTCCAAGCGATGACCATTGGAATCTTATAGTAGGCTGTGTAACAGAGCAGCAATTATTTCATAAACCTGCAATATTGAAAGCCTCGAAGGAACCATATTTTGTAAATACTGTCACTATTTCTGATTTGTAGTAAGTAATACACCCCTAAAAATTGTTCAGTAGGTGCTTTAGGGCATTACAAGAAGCTTATGGGAGAGAAGTCATACCATATCGAACTACTGCAAGATGGGTGGAAGCGAGGCATTCGCTTTCAATCAAGAGTTGGCATCCGAAGAACTTTAGATTGATCAACGAGAGAGATATCCAGAAATGTTGCTGCAGATGGAGTCCGCGTCTTCCAAAAATTTCGCAACGTATTGCTGACATGCAGGAGACTATATTTTTTAATAAATGTAATGTCAAAAGTAACCTAAATAAATTTAGTGTGAAGCAGTAACTATGTTGCCATTACTTTTCGAATGCCCTAGGATATTTGGCTACTCTTTACGACTCAGTGGATAACAAGAGTGTGATCCCAAAACTCGTTCAGTTTATTTGACGATTTTTTATGATTTTTACACATATATGATTTCTAGACCTCTATCATTATATTTTAAGCTTCTTTACTTCCAAAACAACGCCAGTCCTTGTTTAAAAGTTTGTGTCATTGTGCATGTAACTTGAAAACTCGCTCAGTCCGTAGACCGATGGATCAACAAAAATAGCCCAGTTCTTTCATAAAAATGAATTTAACGCGTTTTGGAATCACTATTTTCAATTATTTTCAGCTCGGAAATCGGAAACTCTAGCTATCGCAGGGGTCACTACCACACACTGGTAACAAAACAGTGGCGATTGGAAAAACTACAAACTGCAAACTACAAACTATTAATGTAAAATACTGTGACAGCTGCAACGGGGTTCGAACACGCGTCCGACAGGGCGCGCGGCAGACGAAAATCTGGTACGGGGAGCATCTGCATGCTGAAGGGCAGAGGGGGTGTATTACGTCAACGCGGCGAGGGGAGGGTGCGCGCGCAGCTGCTACTTGCGGAGTGAAGGGGGGAACGGACCCTCCCGAATCTTCCAGAGAAGTCCGTCCGAAGTGGAGATATCCAGATAATTCGAGAGGACACCCGTAGAAATTTCTCGTAACTATGATTTTGCTATAAACGAAGAAACGCGAGCGAACTTGGGCAGTTTTCAGTTTATTCAGCCATTCAGTGAGTAAGCCAGAGCAAACAAGCCAGTCCGACTCGAGTGTGCGTCCGCAACTGTGTCAGCATCCGAAGGCCTGAGTTCGAGTGCAGTGGACCGCAGTTGGAGGGACCTGAGTTCGAATGCAGTGGACCGCAGTTGGAGGGACCTGAGTTCGAGTGCAGTGGACCGCAGTTGGAGGGACCTGAGTTCGAGTACAGTGAACTGTCTCTGAAGGTCTGTGGTTCGAGATACTGTGAACTCGAGTGACTGAGCTAGAAGAACTGTGAACTGAGAACTGACAGTTCTGATTTGTAAATAGTGCTTTGTAAATATTAGTTAAGATTAACAGTTCATTGTTGTTCGTAATAGTCCAAGTAAATTGTCATTGTCGTTTGTGGGGTGCAATAACGAACGCTGTGTTGCTGTGCGGAGAGCAAATCCCATTGTTGACGGGAGTGAAGTTAAATTGTAGGGAGTGAAGAATAGTTATTGTTGAGATAATAAAGTTACATTGTTGTTTAGTTTAAAAAGTTACAATTTCAGCATGTTAAGAATCGTTGACTGGCGAATTGACAGTGCTTGCGTACGAGGCACACGAGAAGTTTAGTGCAAATTGTAGCCGAGGTTATTGAGAGCAGATAAGATAGTAAAAAATTCAGTACGAAATAAGAAAGAATGATATGAAAAATTGCAGCTCTCACAAAAATGTGAACGCAATAGTTTTGCCTATGACAAATCTTAACATAGGTACGCTATGTAAGATCTTTTTGTTGATAAGTCGTCTGATCTGAGACTGGAATGCTCAGAATTTCAGTACCACGAGAAAATTTACGTCTCTCTACAACTGCGATATACATGTATAACGTACAATGCTCAGGGCTTCACACTTAACGCCTTCTCTTTCCACTCTCTTCTGCTCTGAGTGTTTTCCCATATCTTCTATTTAAAAACTTATTTTTGGACTGACGTAATAAGAAAACAATGTGCAACTTCTTATTTCTGAAATTACTTAGAAGATTTCCAAATATGTCTGTGAAGCAATATTATTTGTTAGCATCTGTAGGAATTACGACACTAACTTGTTGACCTGTTTCAGATTTAAAACAAGAGTGATGAACATTGTTATCAGCAGAGATAAGCTTCATGAAGTGGGTACTAGTGTAGATAAAATCTGTAAGAGGACAAATTATTGAAATGTTAAGTGATTTAATGTTCGTCCTCTCTTTTCAAGGAAAGGCAATGAAGAATGTAAAATATTTCATTATCTCGAGATTCTGATACGATGTTTGTTGATACTGATTGTAGCAAGGATTAATTGAATTTTCTATTTAAATTTGTTTGCAAGATTTATATAATTGGGGATAGCATGTTTGTGGCAGGACGGCTAATCAGGAGGATTAAATCACAGCCAGTTTGCGTTGGTCTTGGAGGACCCGATTGCGGTATATCGAAAAACATCTTTTAAGGGCCGGTATTATAAAAGCCGTTTAAACCTTACGTTCAGTTTAAACTGAAGTTTTTCGTTCTGATTCGTATTATTAACCTTAACTACCAGTTAATCTTGAGTTAACTTGAGTTTACCTTGATCGGCAGTTTTCTGCCGTTTAAACTGCAGTTCAAAGCTCAACAGCGCAAGATGGCGGTTCCCGCAATACACATGGATATTGCAGATGTTTTCCAAGAACTTATAAGTGACGATATGCGAGTGATTAAGCATAATATTACACGGCGGCCAAGAATTTTTCGAAATAGAGTGCACCACTTTGAAATATACATAAATGAACACAAGTTTTAAAACAGAATGAGGCTTTCGAAGCAGACAATTTAACCTTCAGAATTAGGCTTATAGTCCTAACCTTGTTTCGAAAAATTGAAACTCGGATACAACATGCAACTGAAAAATGAGAAAGTACACAAATGTGTGTTTTAGAGTTTGAATTTAAAGATTATTTAAAAAAATAAATGATTTTTTTAAAACATTCTGTTGAATCTCTCATCAGTTATAGTTACGCTGCGCTATTTTTCCTCTGGTAGTAGGCATACTGAAAACGATGGAGGATTTCGGAAGTGTCCGTAAATCTAAGATAAACCTACTGCGCATTGTGTGTGCAGGTAATCTCCTGGTAAAATTTACTATGGAGCCTGATTTATAAACACACTAATAATATTACCTAATTTTACTAGACTCGTAAAAATAATTTTATTGTTTGACTGAATTCTGTTTCATAAATATTCTAGACAACACATAAAATACGCACTCTAATATTATTGCTTCATTACTCAGTTGATTCTGTATGGAGTTACGTCGCGGATGGTCATGCAAGGTTCAGTTTGGTTGCATTGTGTTTGGGAGTATAACGTTGGTAGCCAGCGTTAAAAAAACTATTTGAGGTTAAATCAATAATATAATTAAACAGTTGCGATCGTCTTTTCTTTCCCAGCAGTAATACCAATCGTATTCCATTACGGTTTAACTTAACCGAGACTCTGTAATACGGCACGTTGAGGTAAACTCATGGTTAGGTTTAACTTAGGTTTAACATAATCTTTAGATTTACACTATTTATAAAACCGGGCCTAAGTCTGATAAACTGAAAGGGTGCCCAAAAAGTAACAGCACCACAGATATCGTAATGTTCGCTTAACGCAAAAAATAACACAAACTATCGATAAAAAGAATGTTGATATTTCTGAACTAAGGTTATAAATTAAAGTTGGCACCACTTATATCGTAATGCTCATTTGTCTGTTTCAGTACTTACATCTACTCACGAACGTTTTCTACAGCAACATGGACGTAAAAATTGTTTCCTCCCATCTTAAGAAGTAGGTGATGCTTTCACAGAACTTATGTCAATCGCCCCCACTAATGATATGGAGTTTGCAGACTATATGCTGAACACATGTAGATGGAGACGCCCTGTTTCCTCCTCCTCCTCTCTGGGCGGCGGAACCATCTGATGGCCCACGAACAACAAATGGGCCTGAATCCTTACATCCATTCTACAATTCTCTTTTTTATTTGCCACATCCCAACATTTACAAGACCATCGATGTTCTACTGGAAATGTAAACATTTGCCCGCACCAAGATAAACTCTGTAAATTCCGGACAATATAACATGAGGAAAAAGTACGACCGACAAAATTAATTTCATCGTGTCTCTATGGGAGGAATACCAGAATGGAGATTTTGGATTCTTGCAGTACATTAAAGTTGCTACAAAGTTGTAGATTTTTATGAACATCAAACGAGTTAGCATTATTGTCACTGAAGTATAGCCATATTTTTAACCAAGCAGTGGACAGTTCTAAGCCTGTGAAAATTGGGAAGGAAAATGTGGCCAAGTGTTATAACAAGAATTTACACATCCCTAAGTCATTCACCACGTGTTGCTGAGTCTTGCTGCAAATATGCCCTTGAAACTAGCAGAAACATGCTGCAAACGGGTTGCTTTTTTCACGCAAACAGATTAGTTTCTAGAAAATTACTGCAAACGTGCTTCCCCGATATAATTTAGAACTCTCGACCCCGGTATAATGAACAGCTAAGATACAATTTTAATGTTGTGTGACAGATATAGTCGCGAGTTCGATTCTTATTCATTTTTAATATGATATAGGTCTACATTGTCATACATAGAAACTGGTAACGAAAGCCTGAAGAATTTAGTCGTTATTGAACTGTACAGTGGTTATGGAATATCTCCAAGTCTGACGACTGTTATGATAAGATTTTGATTCCTGGAAGCGACTTGCGGGAGAAAGGGACGACATTATCTGTATGCAGACTAATCCTTCACATTTCTAAAATTAAAAACATCCACTCATTGTTACTGTCAGACTGAATTACCTCACTGTAATAGAGAAACAACATTTAGAACGGTGAATAGTTTATGTTTTCAGCTTTAACATACACGCATAACAATCCGTACTAAAGCATAATTTGTATGCTTTTCCTTATATCGCGCTGCGCTCCTTTCTCTGTGACGTAGAAGAGGCTCGAAGATATTTTGCATACACTGTACTTAATAGCTCATCATCTGCTTCCTGGAATTATTGTTAGACCACAGAAGTGTTTACACTTCAAGAGACTGAGTCCTGCTAATGGATGGCCAAGTCTATCTTTTAGATCGAAAATACATACTTGACAAAGGGGTTCAATTTAGTAATAAATAAGAACTAATCAAGAGTTAAACAGGGTTGTCCTATGCCTCCCTGTGTATGTATATTGACGAGATCATTAGATATTAACCATGGCGTCGTAAAATAAAACAACTAAAAATAAAATATTAAAATTAATGGCAAAATTCTGAATACCTTATTATTCGCTGATGACTAAGTAATATTTAGCATTTCAAAGAATGAATTACAAACGACAGTGCATGAATTGAAAAAAAAAAAAAAACAAACAAATAAGTAATAACATACCATGAGGATCTCCGAAACAAAGTAATAGAGATTATGGGAACAGACCACACAAGATGTAAACTAGTTATCAATAACAAACCATCACAACAAGTAAGCAATTTCGATTAGTTGGAATTCTGTGTGTCTTACGGTCAAAGGACGAAATTAACAAAAAGCTGTATAACAACGAAAGACAGCAATATCATCTGACTTGTTAGAGTACCTTGCACTCCTCACTGTATGCATTGTATGGGTGGAAGTTATGTGAGGGTAAGATCATAAATGGATCTGAAGACCCACGAATTTAATGAGAATACGACTTGCGTAAATGGCGTCCAGGAAAATTACAACTCGAACTGTAAAACGCATGCATTCAAGTTAACCCAAACAGAGCACAAATAAATTTAATTTAAAAAAACTGTTAGAAGTTGTATAACGGATAACTAACAAGTAAGATTAAATTATAATAATGTAGGCTACTTTTTAGAATAAAACAGACACTTTTATTACAGTAAATCTAACTATGTAGCTTACATATACAGTACGTATTGTTATTTTTATTTTTTTAGTTGGTTATTCAACAACGCTATATCAACGACAAAGTTATTTAGTGTCGATAAGTTTCGTAGTAGTGAGATGGTATTTGGTGAGATGAGGCGGAGGATTCGCCACATGTTATCTGATATTTGCCTTACGATTGGAGAAAACCTCGAAAAGCCCCTACCAAGTAATCAGCCAAGGGATGTATTTCAGGCCTAGTGGGCCCTGGCGGCGCCAGGGCACTTTTGCGATTTTCATGTTATCGTAAAATTTTACACTTGTAAAAATGTCATATTTTATTCTTATTTAAAGAATTTCATACTGAAGTCAGGCTACTCCGCAGATCCAACAACCTCTATATCGTCGGTTTACAAGCTAAAAATACTAAGTCAAAAATAAAACTTCTGAGAAAAAGACGTTCTTAATCTAAATAATGTATGTGTACGAACTTAGATTTTGAAAATAAAATACACATAGTGAGAAACAACTTGCTAAAAATAATATTTTTGACTTAATGTGTTTTGGTTGTAAACAGACGATATCTAGATTCGAACCCATGTATTTTCGTCTGACATTCCATAAATATTCCTGCGAAATATTGGTGGTGGTGGTGGTGGTGACAACTACTACTGGTGTCCACACCTGTGGACTAACGGTCAGCGCGTCTGGCCGCGAAACCAGGTGGCCCAGATTCGAATCCGTTCGGTGCAAGTTACCTGGTTGAGGTTTTTTTCCGGGGTTTTCTCTCAACCCAATACAAGCAAATGCTGGGTAACTTTCGGTGCTGGACCCAGGACTCATTTCACCGGCATTATCACCTTCATTTCATTCAGACGCCAAATAACCTAAGATGTTAGTACAGTTTTGTAAAATAACCCAATAAAGAAAGAAATAGTACTATTGGTATTACCGAAATCACAGAGCCACACTCTTGGGAATCTATTATGCGGAAAATCATGGTAAAAATCACTTCAGCTCTTTCTACTATTATTGGCCTATTTTATCTTTCAATATTTCGTCACACTGGGAGGTCCAATAATTCCATTTGATACACAATCGGAATGTCTTTTGCTTCTGAACTCAATACTTATCGCACACAATTTTTCGTAGTGTAGAATACAATGAATTGATATTAGCTAAATGTTACACTAGGAACATATTTCATCGCAGTACTTCTACAATAAACTCCCCGTACCATACCGCAACCTGCTACGCTTGTACTTTCAAGGCGTCACTAGCTGTACAAATCTCGTACTCGCTTCACTAATGTCACAAGTAGGCTGACTTGTCTAGGACTGTTCTTACAACGTGTGTAATAATAAAAAGGAACACAAAAAATAAGACTTTGAAAACCATACAACTGAAATTTCATAAAACTATGGGAGTAGAAACGCCAACACATGCATGTGAAAGCTTTCTTTTTCTCTCTAGGAGGCCGGGAGGGGAATATCTCTATGCACCGCGACCTGAGGTCTATTGTTCGCCCCTGGGATGAGATGTAGCCCAACGACCGCAGCCATGCCGAACCGACCTAACCCCAACACCATAACGACCAGTCCCGCCATCCCTCTAAGTCCGTGTACCATTCTACGCCAACAGTCCCCCCCACATTCCCCCCTCAAATGGTCTGAGGTGTACGCCACCCCTCCCGTCTGGCCGACAGTCTGAGGTGTACGCCACCCCTCCCGTCTGGCCAACGGTCTGAGGTGTAGGTCACCCCCCCCCACCATACGAGAGCTTTACTCCATTGATGATATACGAAATGTTGTTACAGATTCAAAATTGTAATGTTGTCAGTTGAACAAATTTTGTGTAGTTTGTGAAGTAGCTTACTTAACAGATATTTTGGCATATCTAAACACTCACCTCCAGGCTTCAAAATAATAGTAAAGCGAGTCCATACTATGCGTATCAACCGATATTTTGTGGCTCTTTTATTTTTTGCAAAACTACACGTAATTGCGAGCTGTAACTTACCACGCAGTCTTGAAATCCAACATAGACAGCTACATATGTTTTTGCAATCGTGTAATTGGTAGAAATTGGTAATGATTGCATTGTCTATTGTTGGTTATGCGCGATAACGGGGAAGGCGATGTTGTGTATCAAGTAGGCCGTGACATTATTTGTAATCATGGTAAAAGGCATATTTTTATCTTGTTATAGTTAAGAAATACCCATATTAATTTTTAACGCCACTTTAGGATGTCATTCTCAGTACGGTACTTTTAATGGTTAGAAAACGAATCTTAGCCATTTTTCCTTTAAAAAATTATTAGTAACTTGATAATATCAGTAGTGGTGAAATAACTAAAATGCCAGTATGAAATATTAATAAAACGCTGTTAGGCCTATCGAAAGTTTGCACCATTTGAAAAGGCATATTTTAAAGAAGTAGTACATCTGTATTCAAATAATGATCATGTGAGAGCATTTAGTAAGGAAAAATTAAAAGAATTGAGGCAACCAGTTGCTTTGATACCAACTGTACACAACTGTGAAAAACCTAAATACGCTTTGTCAGATTTGGCTGTAGGCTTGAGGCAATTCTTCATTTGCAGATTGGTTGTCTCTCCCTTCCTAACTAGACCTAAATTAATACTTTTTTCCCCTAAAAATATTGGCTCCGCTTATGTAACTACCATACAGATAAGAATATTTTCAAAAGGAGAGGGTTTTCAAAAACAGAGGGTCCGCATTCCTTAGGTAATTTGGAACTATTGATACAGATGGTAATACAGTATAACATTCCGCATTCCTCAGGTAATTTGGAACTATTGATACAGATGGTAATACAGTGTAACATTCCGCATTCCTGAGGTAATTTGGAACTATTGATACAGATGGTAATACAGTGTAACATTCCGCATTCCTGAGGTAATTTGGAACTATTGATACAGATGGTAATACAGTATAACATTCCGCATTCCTCAGGTAATTTGGAACTATTGATACAGATGGTAATACAGTATAACATTCCGCATTCCTCAGGTAATTTGGAACTATTGATACAGATGGTAATACAGTATAACATTCCGCATTCCTTAGGTAATTTGGAACTATTGATACAGATGGTAATATAGTATAACATTCCGCATTCCTCAGGCAATTTGGAACTATTGATACAGATGGTAATACAGTATAACATTCCGCATTCCTTAGGTAATTTGGAACTATTGATACAGATGGTAATACAGTATAACATTCCGCATTCCTTAGGTAATTTGGAACTATTGATACAGATGGTAATACAGTATAACATTCCGCATTCCTTAGGTAATTTGGAACTATTGATACAGATGATAATATAACAATAATTAAAACCAAATTATGGCATAAGAAAGACGGAGAAAATCTAATCCACTGACATGAAACCATTTATGTCACTATATTTATAAGGTGTGCGGTAAAAAAGGCGTAAGTCAGAAATTGGTGGTTTTGAGTTGTAACATCCATGAGAATATGAAAAATGTACTTCTTCAGATGGTATAAAAGTCATACGTCTATCCTCTTCCGTAATGATGTAGAGCAAGAATTCCAGCCCATCATAATTATATTGGTCCTCATTTCAAACTTTGTTTTTGTTCTGCTGAAAACCTACATATTTTGATTTATGCTCTTTTTACCGCACTCCATAGAATTCTACCCTGGTCTACTTTGGTAAGAAAGCATAATACGATACTGGAAAACACATGCTGAACAAAGAATAACTCTACTTCATTCAATTGCAATAGAAATACATGAAATTTCATTAGTCACATTATAGAAATTATTTTCATACATGACTGAATACATAATTCTAATTTTAGGAGCATGAAGATACTGTTATAGAATGGTCTACGAGCGAAAGTGAGTAGAATGAAGGAAGCCATGAAAAATCTCTACCACAGACAGACAATTGGAGTACACTTAAAATCAGACTGAAGATCCCTAATCCTTACACAAGTACATTTAAAGAGATTTATTTCTCTTGTAAGCAAAAATCACGATAATGATCATCAGACTGGCTTATATAGTCCTACAGTTCAGAAGTCAGCAAGTTGCGACATGCGTCACAAACGTGTGTAAGACAAAGTCTCTGGTTGAATATCAGCGCCACAATCTAGAGACTCTGGATTGTCTCAAATTCCACTCTGTAATGTAGATGGTGTTTATATTTAGGCTGTTAAACATCCTGTCACCTCTAATTGAGGTTCTGGCTGATATGTACATCTATTATCAGGCAGTACATCTCACTTGACGATAAGTGTCAGAGGAGGAACAATTATTGTTTGTATAGCCTACATCTGAAGTATGACTAGTGTAATATGTATCTAGTCAGCGATGTATATAATGGAGGGAAAAGGAACTGGCCACCCTACCCCATTATCTCCTGGCCCAGTTGCCTCTTGAGTGATGTCTTCTGAGGTTCAGATTTATCGTCGGTCATCTACGTAAAGATTAATTTTTGGTCCTACAGAATATATCTGTTATGGTAACAATGATTATTAGAAGAGAAAAATTCGCTCCGGCGCCGGGGATTGAACCCGAGTCCTTGGTTCTACGTACCAAGTGCTCTAACCACTGAGCTACGCCGAAGTTCAATCCACAGTACCGGATCGAATCCCTCTCCTCTAGTGATTTTCCCTTTGTGACCTGACTCCAAGTTCGACATATATGTTGACATAATATTAAGTCAACTACCATTATACAAGGAGCGCACTCAATTGAGTAACTTGGTGGCCGGGATTCCACAGTAATATGCACTGTTGGGCGAAGAATCTACGTAAAGATTATTTTTTGATCCTACAGAATATATCTATTATGGTAACAATATATATCTCACCAAGGAACGTAATCATAGGAGATTTTAATAGTAAAATTGGTACAAGACAACACAGAGACGAAGAAGTCTACAATAGAATTAATTTGGAAATTTTACACATAAAATTTAACAGGATAAGGTGCGATAATTTCCATTATATTTTAAATTAAATTGTAGTGGTTAACCGAGTCGTTTTGTCCGTCACGTGTATCACAGAATGTGATGGAAATCGAATTACCTCTAGTTCCTTCCTTGAGAAGTCGTTAGTTGCACGAGAACGACTGATATCACCTTTCAATTACCTTATTGTTTCAATGTCGTTATTTATTCCATAATAAGAGACGTAATGGCCAGTTTCATGTGTAATACAAGACCCTGAACTAATTTCAACCGGGAAGTAACTCCGTTCGAAGCTATCATTATCGAGTTTATGCCAAGGTAGAGAGATTGCTTGGACATGACTGAGAATGCGGCAATTATGTGATATAAGAGGAAACAAGCAAAAAACACAAAAATTGTACAATGAATCCGGAAGTGAATGTCAAGTCAGACGTGTACTCCAAATGTATTTACACTATGTTAGAATCACGTTACAAATTTTATGAAGATCAGCTGATTCAGGAGATTGGATGGGTGAAAGTTCGACTCTGGATGAAAGAAAAATCTACTTGCTTACAAAGTTTCGTTTCAATATCTTGTAAACAAAGGGCAGAGTAGCTAATTGAATGAACCCATGCACCCTTGCGTAGTTGTGGAATTCAGTAAACATCAGTGAAGATCCTCGAAGTGAGTGAGAGTCCATCCAGGATGTGCACTAAAGCGCAAATTGCACTCTGAAGATAAACTTTGAAATGAGTGTGAATCCATTCTAGATTAATACCAAATAACCTGTAATCTGTATCCAACAGATATTCTTTATTTTCACCTATTCGGTACAATTTATGACGTAACTATGAGATATATGTAAGAAATATAATTTTATTAAAATGATTTTGAACTTGTAAATCTCTATAATGTGCGCTGTTCAATGCTGATGTTTAATAGCTGCTAAAATATAATCATATTGAAAGAATTCTGATAAAATAAGCTTGTTCTCTGGAAAAAGGGCCTATAATATGTTCCAATAAAATATGTATATTTATAACACTATTAAAGTCGGAATGCATTATTTAAGAAAACCTTGTAGATAAATATTATTGTAACAGTATACAAATTGTTATTTTGGTAAAAGTGCATTCAAATCGCAATTACATAAAAATAAATCTTTCATTGCAAATCTAGTCTTTCAGGTGAAGCTCCCTGTAAAGCAGATTTGAATAATTTCAAGGGAAAAATTGTTCCGGGGCCGGGTATCGATCCCGGGACCTCTGGTTGAACGTACCAGCGCTCTGCCAACTGAGCTACCCGGGAACTCCTCCACGCGTCAGCCCACGCGAGTTGTGTGGATATAAAGGGAAAAATTGAGACGGTGTCGGGTGGAGTTCCCGGGTAGCTCAGTGGTAGAGCGCTGGTACGTTCAACCAGAGGTCCCGGGATCGATACCCGGCCCCGGAACAATTTTTTCCTTGAAATTATTCAAATCTTTCATTCTTTGTTTTCTCGAAACATGACTTTTGCTTATGGACCCCTTTCCCTGCTACCGCCTTAACCGCCTCAATTTCATGTTTTATTTCATCTCAAAGCCATTTCGTCCAGTTTCCATCTTCCAGTCATTCATCGAGTCATACATTCTGCCTATAAATCATTATGAAATTATACCTTCATCCTTCTTTTATCTTTTCATAAATTTATCTGTCAACTCTTTAATCTATTCATAATAATTTGCATTTTTTCTCCTTTTATAATACTAGATAACAGATTGTTGTAATATACTAGAATTACACTTGACAAATCTATGGATAATTACTGCTTTAAAAATATTTAACAAATATTCACGGAACTTCCATTAAAAAAATGCTTTTAGAGCAAGAATTTCTGATTAATTTTCAGGTAGCCTGTGTCTTTAAAAATATTATTGAAATTTTAAAATTATAATCCTGTAAATCTTATTACACTTTATCTATTGTAAATTAAATTAATTACATTCATCCATGAAATCTTTCATCAATGAATTCATATATTCACCGATCAATACAGTCATTTACCATAGTACGTTTACAGAAGGCTATAGACGAAATTACGAATTTTGTTCCATTTTCTTTAACAACGAAAGGTTTACCTCCACCTATGAATAATTATCACTTAGTAATAGAAAATATTTCATGTAATGAATTAACAAAATAATTATTGTAATTTCCCACATCTAACACCTTCCACACGCCGAATATTTAGAAATTATTATAGCTCAGCATTTACGTTGGGATGTAATTGATTTTATGTGTAAGAGTATAAGAAAGACAATTTATAAATTCAGAATACTTCGAAATTTTATCACTAAGGAGGCATTGAGAATAATATTTTTAGCTTTAGTACAATCATTCATACAATATTGTATAATAAATTGGGGTGGAGTAGCATCATCTGTACTTAATCCATTAATTTTATTACACAGAAAATCAATAAAAATTTGTCTAACCAAAAATATGGATTACCCAACAAATTTAATTTATACAAGTTTTAAAGTATTAACTATTGAAGAAATTTATAAATATAGTTTACTAAGTTACTATCACAGAAATCAAATAAAACATAAATCTAATCGACATGAATATCGTACTCGAAGACAAAAGTCTACTTTCCCATTAATTGAGCCTAAATGTCATACAAGTGCAGCTCTTAAACATGGTGCTAGTTTCGGCCCAAGACTTTATAATAAAATTACAAACCATTTTCCAAATTTGAAATATTTTAAAATTGAAGCTTTTAAAAATGAAATTTATAAAATTATTCATGAAATAAATATTACCAAATGCGTGTATTTTTTTACCTTTTATTTCTGTCGACTATATTCATGTTTTATTGAATATCACTGGCTTCTGTCTGATTGTCAATTTATATTAAATGTGTTTTTCTCTCTTTTTCTCTTTCTTCTTCTTCTTCTTCTTTTTTTTTTGCTCTTGTGTTGTATTTATTGGTTTGAGTTAAGTTACTTATTGTATTTAGTAAACTGTCCTTGTAAATTTTATGTTATATTATTGACTAAGACCACACCGTACATGAGCCTGGCTCTTACGGTAGTGGCTAGAAACATTTTTGTTTTATAATTTTAATTTGTACTTGAGATTTAAAAATTAACGAGAAGGAAACGAAAGCGCTAATATGCAAGAAAGAAGAAGTGCGGAATAAAAAAGTGGTACCTAAACAATATTCAGACTGAGAGTGTGACTAAATTTACACATTTAGGTGTAATACTAGATAGTAAGGGAGATTGGAAATAACAAAATGAAAATACCGTAAATAAAGGAAACGTAGTACTACCACCAATAGGCAAATGTTTAAATAAAAGGCTCAACATAGATAGCAAAAGATTAAATCATATTTTTAGAGCGATGATTGAAGCAAATATATTATACAGAGTGATTCCCGAGAATTTACCGTCCCTTATGGAGCTTATTTCCGAAGATATTCTGAGCAAAAAATGTCATATCGTCGCTTAAGAACCAATACCGCGTAACTGACAAAATGTAAATTTTACAGGAGAAGGAAAAAACCGAATAAAAACCATAAAAATAACGCAATAGTCTTGAAAAGTGGTGTATGGCTATGAAATAGCATAACTAATTTGTAACTGAGTGAAAATGGATGATCATGGCCGTAGACATTTGGCCATGTCACTTACGCGGTATTGGAACTCTGCCGTTGACTACATTTTGTTAGTTACGCGGTATTGTGAGGCAACTTTAGCAGCTTCAGGACACATGCTGGCAAGCGTTTTCTTTGCGTGAAAACTGCCTTCTGGAAATATTATTCGTGCTCTTGTGTATGTCAATGTGTTATCTGAATTGTTGTCCTACCATCTGACTTGAGGTCAAGGTCGGTAGGCTGTAGCTTGAATCAGCACTAGATTACGTTCCAGACAATGATTGCTGCATTCTTAGTCAATCAAATGCTGAAACTATGGGAAAGGAAAAAGAAGACACAGTTCAATGTTTATTGTTGTTATAATAATAATAATAATAATAATAATAATAATAATAATAATAATAATAATAATAATAATGACAATCTGATACAAGGTACTTTATTTTCACACTACGTATATGAATAGATAAGTAGAATTGTTGCTAAAACGTTGCTGACAAATATAATTTTATAATAAAATAATTAATAATAATAATAATAATAATAATAATATTATTATTATTATTATTATTATTATTATTATTATTATTATTGACAATGGACTTGACTGACTTGCGAATAATGAAAAGAAAATCATATAAAAATATAATAATGATGATAATTTTTCAGGCACAGTATTCGTTAAACACAATAAAGAAATAATTATAGGCCTATGCTGAAATCACAAAAACTAATCCTTGAGTAACCCTAGTGTGGAATACTATCATAAAAACTATGGCACAATCGGTTCTATATACAATAATGTGACTGTAATTTAGGCAGGCTACTAATGCCCTTTTTTTCTGTGCTTTTGCACGAGAACATTACTTTTTTTTACTGAAGGGACGCCATCAGTACTATTAGCTAACCAATATTGCACAGTTCATTCTTTAATTCCCAATGTACACAGAAACATCTTTTTGCAAACCTGAATTTTTTTCTCATCAACTTTTAGGTTGTAGACAAATGTTCTCTTTCTTCTCGATTCAGAATTTGTACTGTCAGGTCTTTTCGTAGATTTGATACGTAAACGGTCATCTGTTCCCAAGTCATAGATTTCCAGAATGCCTGAAAGATGTCTTCTCTCATTAGAAATTAAATTACAGCCCATTACTTTCGAATTTTGGCACATTTTATAACTACACTCTGGCCCCAAATTCCTTGCATCTCTTTTCGTATCATGTGTTACTTTGCCATCTTTCGATCTCTTGTAGCTAAGATAAGCTGCCTGTTCTATTCTAAGTTTTCTATTTTTGATTTTCTTCCACTTACCCTTTTGTGGCTTTGAACTTATTTTTCTTTTCTGTCAAATTTCCATGAAACGCTTATAGATTTTTCTCTTTACCTTTTTCTGAGGAATGTAAAGATGTAGAATAAGTAGCACTCACAAATTCTTCGGGGTCGTCTACATATGAAGACGCTTCCGAAATTTGGTATAGATCCCTCATTGACATGGTATTGTCTTCAGTTTCTGTCCTATCCTATTTCTAGCTGTATTATTTTAATAGCGTTGCTTTAAATCATACTAGACTGCATAATACGATCATAACATTACCGGTAACACTGGACGGATAATCCCTGATCTGCAGCAGCCCATTTCCAGAAGGACGGTTTTCTTTTGCATTTGAATTATCAGGCAGTACACCTACGAATAAGGTGAGATTACTAGTGTTTATAAATGTGATATAAATGGCTTAAAAACATGTGTAGTAAATATTATCATCAATTTAGATCTTCCTCCTACCGGAGGAAATGGAAGAAACCAAGCTCAGAACCACTAAATGTAGCGCAAATTATTTTAGCGGCCCCGTTCATGATTATTTATATTAAGTACTTAAATTAAGTTTGCTGTTATGATTCCGTAACTGAAGAAAAATAAACGTTTAATAACTGTGATACTTCTTATGCCATACCTTTGTTAATGTTCACAGAAGTTTCTCCCGTCTTGAATGCAGAACACAGCACAGATAGGATTTCGTTCTCGCTAAACTGACTGTCGTCTGATTCATTGTCCATTTCTTTTCTTGTATTTGTAGGCCTATATAATAATAAAATATTAAATGTACTATATTTCAGTGAATGAACTTGGAGATTCTGCGGCAATTCAGCTCAACTAACATTCAATTGACATTAGTGAAATAATTATATTATATTTACCTTTTAAATAATTGAAACTGAATACTTCTTTAATCTTCTCAGAATATTACACACTGCTGACACAATTCTACAAAGCAGTAACGAGAACCAGCTTCCGTACTGAGGGCGCGCAGGGAGTAGACGTAATATCTGTTGTCAGATACGCGGTATTTCCTACAGACTTCTCGTGACTTCAGTTACGCGGTATTGTACCCCCCTCCTTCGCACGCAGGCCATTCATGCAATCAAATTCCCGCGCTTGTCAATGCATGCAGACGACAGTGGAGGTACCATCTGTGCAAAAAAACAGTTTTGACCAAAAATGTCAGTTACGCGGTATTGGTTCTTAAGCGACGATATACTTAAATATTTGTTCGAATCTCAATATTTTCAGAATTACAATAATTCTGAAGTTGTTTGTAAAATACCATTTTTCTTGAGTTTTAAGGGTAAAAGGATATTACAGATAAAGAATGAATTATGCAGGAGTATCATTTCTTTAATTAGCTAGTATTCTGAAGCTAAAAACATGTGGTGAATTCCATAGTTGCTTCGTACAGAATTTTTTTTCGATTTTTAACAACAAAATTACATTTTCTTACGCACTTATCACAACAATTGTTACAAATCACGCCACTCTTGTAAATTCTTTAAGCCTATACATTAGGATGCATAATTAAACTGTAAAAAATCAAGTTCCTAAAGTCGTATGATTTATAACAATTTTTGTTATTTTTAGTTAAAATTGAACAATAAAATCTGTACAAAGCAATTAACAACACATTTTTAGCTTCAGATCACTAGCCCACTAGCCAACTAAAGAAATGACACTTCTGAATAGTTTATTCTATAATTTCAAGCAAAAATTGTTTCAGGGCCGGATATCGATCCCGGGAACTTTCGCTTAGCGCACGAATGCTCTACCGACTGAGCTACCCCAGAAACTACACATAACACCGTCACAATTGTTCCTTTATATCCACACAACTCAAATGGGCTGACAATACGCCATAACCCAACTGTGAGTGCACACAAATACTGTATGACTTAAATGGTGGCTTTCTGTTAACGTACGTCCATGTTTCTGCTCCATACAATGCTACACTCACACAAAGCACTTCACTATTCTCACCCTGAGACCTTTTTCCAGAAGCCTTCACAAGATGCTCCTTTCTCTATTAAAAGCTTCCTTTTCCATTGCTATCCTCCTTTTGACTTCCTAGTAACAGCTCATATTACTGCTTATAATACACCCCAAGTACCTATTTGAAGCTGTCCACATGCTCCACTGCTTCATTTAGAATTCGCAAGTTTACCTTCTTTACTTTTTTCCTATTACCATGGTCTTTGTCTTATTTGCATTTATCTGCTCACAGCTGTCATTTAACTCCAGTAGCATATTCCTTAGTATCATATTTTCTTCTGCTAACAACGTCATATCACCAGCAAATCTTATGCACTTTATTCTTTTTCCTCCTACTACCATCCCTCCCATGTTCTGAAAACAGTTCTTCACCAAATCCTCCAAGTAGATGTTGAACAGGGTAGGTGATAAAGGACATCCTTGTCGTACTCTTCTCCCTATTTCACTTCCTTCTGACATTTCTTCTCTTATCCTGACTGACTCCTTGTTTCATATAAATATTACTGAAGAGCTTTTTCTCTTTTCAATCCACACCTATTTTCTTAAGAATCTCCATTAGCTTATTCCAATCCACTCTCTCAGACACCTTTTCTAGGTCTACAAATACTATATACACTTCTTTATTCTCCTCTAGGCATATTTCGCCGATTGTTCGTGGTAGTCCAATTGAATCCCTCGTACCTTTTCCCTTCCTGAAGCCAAACTGCTCTTCTTTAAACTGTTCTTCCGTCTTAGAATATAGGTCTAAACGTCTATTCAGTATTCGCAGGAAAACCTTCGCCGAGTATGATTATCAGACTGATAGTCTTGAACTCGTTACATTTCTTAGCATCATTTTTCTTCGGTATTGGAATCAACACTGTCTCCATAAAATCTTCAGGTCATTCGCCTTTCTCATATATTTCGTTGCAAAATGATAGAAAATCATTTGATGTTACCTATTATTCTAACCATTCTTACATTTATTCAATTCATCTGCCCGTCCACTTGTCCATTCGTCCACCAACTCCTCCACACAATCATTCTTTTACCTATCAAATTGTCCATATATGCATTCGCTTGCAGAGAGCGGCTCCTCAACTACTCCATCTTCCTTTTCTTTCAGTTCTCGGTCTCGATCATCTCACGTAATACGTGCATTCATATCCTTGCTTGTTATTTCATATTAGTATTGGAAAATGGTTTGGTTTTGTTTGTCCTATAAATCTCCGAAACTTGCAGTGAAATTGCCGTGTTTAGTAGCATGCAAAAAGTAGGATAACACCATTACACAATTAGACCGAGTATGGTCAACAAATAAAGTATGCTATACACTAGTCCACAATTAAACAGGATTCTGCTGTCCGGCGAAACCCGTTCTGGCATAAACAACCTAACAAACACACACTAGCAGGATTTGAACCAGAACCTTGACACACGACGCCACACCTTCGTCAACATATAGGGGTATACATACTATATTTAAAAACGATACAAAATACGTTAATCAATAACAAGTTCGAAAACTAAGTTCACCTCTCAATATACCGAAGATAAGTTATAACTCGGAAGTGATGTATGTCCCCAAAAACTACTTTGTATTGGAATTTTACAGTAGTTTTTTTTAATACAGACAACCAAAGTTGCGTTTTCTGCGTAGTTTATCTCAATTGTAAAGCAAACTTTAGGTAATGCCCTAGCAAATCCTGGAACTCATTTCGTCAAAATACAATTCCGCTAACGTTAATTTTAAAGGTGGTAAAAACCACGCAGTTGATATAGCGTCATTAAATAACCGCTAGAAATTTATGAATGGAGTATTCAAGATCTGTTCACATGAAAGTAAACAGATACTTATAAATACTGCGGAGTCCTGCGTTTGGTTACGTAAAGCCTCCAAGCAACCCAACAGTGCAGTGAAGGTATGTATGAAGTATCAGCACAGTCTAGTATATACAGCAGCGGTGATTACATGCGACAGACAGCCTTTGAAGTAAGGAGACGGATGAAAGGTACTTGACATGAAAACTACAACCAGTGGTGGTTCCTGTGCTAACATCTTGATCAATCCCGCGGATAAAAATCTCAAGCTTTGTTTTATCAATAATGTCACTGCTGTCATCAAGAGCCAGTGAATAATATACGATTTTTCTTGCTTCTTTTTCTAACCTTTCTCTTGAATATAATCAGGAATTCTCTAAATTCTTCTCTAGATACTTGTCGAGAAATTCGTAGTTTTTCAAAATTAAAATCTTCTTATGGACAAATTATTTAAGCTATTTTAATCATTACTCTTTCGAGAAATTCTGTTCCATTAAATGGCTTTACAGCACGAGATATTTCAAATCCCATTAGGTAGCTGACTTCCTTACATTTAATTATGTCATCTTTCTCTTCCTGCGTATGATTTAAGACATGTCAATTCCTGGCGTGTAACAGTTCGTTGGCACATAAAATTTAATCAGTTTTTCTACATTATTATTATTATTATTATTATTATTATTATTAAATGAATAACTAATAAATCGTTACCCTCATCTAATGATTAAGAAAAATTAAAATTGAGATAAAATCTAATAATTTTATCCTTCTAGGGAGAAGATCTAAAAATATCAATATTCATGCACATACAGAACAATTATAGAAACACATATTTAGTAGTCAGTAATAATAATAATAATAATAATAATAATAATAGTAATAATAATACCGGTAATAATAATAAACTAATAATAATAATAATAATAATAATAATACATTATTCAGCGTGGCAATTAATGTTTCTATATACTTCTAATTGAACCGTTGAGCAAAGTAAACACATTACATTTTGTCCGACAGAACAAAAAAAAAGTTCTCATTCTTTACGAAACCACCTCTTATTACTTGTAGAGACAAAGTTTGTAGAGCGACATGATACCGCCACTGCTTGCCTTCAGTACGTGAATGAAACACAGAGCAATGTACAGGAAACTCCTCGTACTCGTTTGAATGTCTGTGATTACACGATGTAATGTTCACCGCTGATATACAGTCACGAGCTTGAGTTGTGAGGGTGCTAGGAACAATAGACTGTGCCGGCACTATTTCGCATTGTCTGTAATGAGGCGATATTAGCGATCCTAGCGGTTAGGGACTATCTATGGATGCATATTTACTACGTATTGAGCTTCGTGACTGTATAATACTAGACTGTGGTATCAGTATCCGACCTTACTTACACATTTCAGGTGTGCTGTTCAGTAAACAAAACAGCTAGGCGCTTGGAGATTAGTGCTCTAATAGAAAAATTTGGTAGCTTCATTAGGAAAGAAGAAAATGTATTTTATCAGAAATAAGAAGAAACTTTAATTTGAAACACTTAAAATGTTTAGTCATTGATTGTAACGCACGTACTCATAATTTGTTTTATTTTAAGTTTGTGCTGATATTTATGTTTTTTTTAATTCCTACCTTTAATTTTATCTAGAGTATTTAGATGCATTTTACTTATTGTAAAAATCAGGTGTACAAAAATTTCGGGCGCCAGGTAACCATGGCAGCTAAAAATTAAATAAATAAGCAAGACATTATTATTGTTAATACTAGTATATTATTATTATTATTATTATTATTATTATTATTATTATTATTATTATTGTTTCAATATACATGGCATTGTGACTTTACTTTCTTTGGTGATATCTGGTATTAGTTGGCAATACTGAAGAGACAGCCACATTAGCTTTTTAAGAACTACTCTTAAGTGATCTTCACTATAGCAACGATCTTTTTCTGTTACACTACCTGTCTATCATTATGGATTTTAAGAATATTTGAATTCTTGGAATCGTCAGTAACTGATATTTCCATGAGACGCGTTCAGACTTCATTCAGAATTACAAAGAGGTCCTGGCTTCGAACTAACAAAATGTAAGTTTAATGCGTATTACATGATTTTGAGGCTTGAACTCCTGGAAACGTTGAAAAATATCAGAACAACAGGAAACATGCAAGTATGGCTTTCGGGTAAAGCTCCCTGTGAAGCAGACTTGAATAATTGAAGCCAGATTTGCATAATATATACGTCACTGTAGGTAGAAAACCACAATTCAAGTCACACAGAGTTTGTGTGCACTCAGAGTTGGGTTTCTGGCGTCTTGTCAGCCGACTTGAGTTGTGTGGATATAAAGGGGAAAATTGGGACGGTGTCGGGTGTAGTTCCTGGGTAGCTCAGTCGGTAGAGCATTCGTGCGCTAAGCGATACCTGGCCCCGGAACAATTTTTCCTTGAAATTATTCAACAGGAAACATGTTTAAGTGGATATCTCAATTCATTATACAAAGGTATTTGTAATCAGATACTGTAATTCTCTTTCAAAATAAAAAAAAATGCGGCGAGACCTCTCATAAAGAACTGTTTTGAGATACTAACTTATTCAAAATCTATATTAATGACTTCTTAACATCTTTACCAATATTGAAAGTTAAATCAGCTCTTTTCACGAACCAACTTGTAATTCGGTCATAAGAAATCTGTATCGTTACGAATATTGGTGTTGAATTTATAAGAAGAGGTAGATTGAGCGATGAAGGCTCGAGATAATATCCTAATGTAAACCGCATTTCAGTAAACAAGGAATCGTCGTTTTCTTTCCACTTAATCTATTTCCGGTTTCTCGACATTATCCTTATTAGTTTCTCCTATCTCGTGGTGCTTTCATAATATCGTCACCATCAGAATTAGTGTCTTCAGGCAGGCCGAAACGAATCTGTGTGATACGGATTGTTTGTAGTTATGTAACACACAAACGGAGCCATTAAGACGAGTCTGTTGACCCCACTGACCGAAGTTCACAAGGATTTCTAAACTGATCTCAAGTAACAAATTTTCCACTCATCAAGGCTTCCACATCGGTTACATAATGTAATAATGTAATGCTTTACTTAATCGTCATCTTAAACTACACAGGCTATTAAATGTTGTAAGATGACATTTGTTTTCATGTTAAAACTTTAAATCATGTTGTAGTTTTCAAAACTGCACGTAATGAACCAGATGAAAGAAAATATCAAATATACCGCAAAATTTAGCTCAACCCGAATTTTGCAACCAAAATAATTAGGCTACTCTTCAAACCGGCGCGATTTGAATCCGGATCTCCAAAAGGAAAGAAAAGGCTGTAGTCCTTCAACTAACAACATGTAAGAACAAAAAGGTGCTTTTTGATTAAAAAAGCAAGGGGGAGGGTGAAGTACTTTGAGAAGATATGTTCGACATACTCTTTTTCCAGTACACTGGTACAGTACATGTACAGTATTTTGTTGGGGCTTAAGTGATGAGCTACTGTACGTATTACTCCAGATCACATATACAACAGACTGCTCAGCCCTATGTTAAAATCTGTAGCACTTTGAAGAGAACAACCGCCAGGATCGCCACCCATCCGCCGTAAACAAAGACGAGATGGCAGTACAGTCGCTAATGCAATTCAAATGGGAGTTATGACGTGACTCCTTATGTAACAACTAGATGGCAGCATAGTAAACCTGACAAAAGTTGTTACCGTCAAAGCCTATAAGGCCGAGCAATCTGGGTATATATTATCTAGGGTATCACCAATAAGCTTCTAAGTGTTCACAGTTATAATTATTATAGTGATGCAGACTGTGAAGACAGTGGTAGTGTTGTTGATAATGACTGTAATGATGTTGGTGGTGATAACTGTTATGGAAGTGGTGATTACAGTCGTGATTGTGTAGGCCAGCGTTTTTCAACCTTTCTGAACATGTGGCACACTAAAGGTGTAATTAGAATCCTGCGGCATTTATAATGTAAACCAGTGGTTCTCAATCTAGGGGGAAATTTTAGGATTTTAGGAGGGAGTATGATCTATAAAATACAAATAAATGAGATAAAAGTATATGGATTATTATATAAAATAAAATATTTTCAATTTTACATGCATTATTTTTTAGTCAACATAGGGGGGAATGACAATGTAATAAATGGTGAAAGGGCGCATGTGGGAAAAAAGTTGAGAAGCACCGAAATGAAATAGGGTACACATTATTTACAAATATGACTAACACACTCTTTGTATTTTTATTTGAAGTTTATGACAAATGTAAAATTTAATGACAACATTATTATAATGCAATATTACTTTAATGACTATGGTACTGTGCACTATTATTATTATTATTATTATTATTATTATTATTATTATTATTATATGTTTTGTCGAGATACTTAATATTTTTTTTCATAAAGACAAGTAAACTAGGATTTTTTTAAGGTTGGTACGATATTCTACATTTTTATTTTTCAAATGTTTGCTACAACAATCTTCACTATTTTCATTATCTCACGGCACACCGGTTGTAAATGGCTGGTGTAGGCGATTGTTATATCTGTGAATACAGTAGGCATATTGGTGATAATTATTATAATGGTGATTGTGGTAATGATCACGTGATTCAGTTGGTAATAATGGTGGCAATGCTCATGGTGTTAGTGATGGTATGCTAGCTGTCATTATTGACTGATCACTATAGCTAAGATTCGTATGTAGTAAAAGCTAATATTTTTAGTCGTTATAGTTTATAAGCCTGCCCCCCCCCCCCACTCCTTATACTTGCCATTCTCGTCATTCAGTACTTCCATTTGTTAGCGCTAAGGATCTTTAATCCTCTTAACCACCACTCACAAAAGAGCGGGGAGTTTAAAAGCTGTATTGTCTAGTCCTTGTGACTTTTCTTGCATTTCGAGTCTTGTCAACCAGGCTTAAAATCTTCTTAACAGGCATCACATCGACTCAACTATGCTCGGTGTCATTCGTAACTCTTACTACATATAAAGCCTAGCTCTAGTGATCACCATGATTGTAGTGATAACGGTGATGTCGATGTTAGTGATTGTAATTATTATTGTCGTGAATATAACCATGGTTGTTTTGCTAATATGGTAGTCAAGTTGATGGTGATAATGGTAAAGATAGCCGTATAAGTTCGGTGGTAACTGTTGTGTCGTTTAGATGAGTTTACTTTTTTTTGGAATCATGCATAATAATAATACTAACATTACGTAAATAATACAATAATAACAGAATGCTCATTTTGGTTCAAACCTAAAATGTTAGCTAATCTAAATTAACAATATTCTTCAAACTATTCACGACTGTACACAGCTCCCACAGAATGATACTATGCGTTGTTTATGTGAACTGCATATCGTCTGTAGCGAACGGGAGCAGGGCGAGGAGCGGTTGACAACTATACTCCTCGCTGTATTCAATTGACATCAACTATTTCTCCTAATCTTCAATCACATGCCAATTTAATACATATTGTATGTATATGTTTATTTACACTGCAAGTGGGCAAACATCCTTTTATGAGTAATGTGTTGACGATAGTCATGGTTATGTTCGTAGTAGTTGTAATGTCCTTTATGGTGTTGATAGTGGTGATGACCGTGGTTGTGTTTGTGATAGTTGTCGCGTTGTTTATGACATGGGTGGTCATAATAGCCGCGATTGTGTTTGTGGTAGTTATTGCGTTGTTTGTTGTGTCGGTGTCAACGTTGGTGATAACCGTGATTGTGTTTGTGATAGATGTGATGTTTTGTGGTAGCTATCGCGTTGTTTGTTGTGGCGTTGGTGATAACTGTGATTGTGTTTGATGCCGCATTTTTGCGGTAGTTGTCACGTTGTTGTGTCGTTGGCGACGGTAACCGTGACTGTGTCGCGTGGTTTGTTGTCGTTGGTTATGATAACCATTGTTGGGTTTGTGGTAGTTGTCGAGTTGTCTATGTTGTTGGTGATAAAGATGAAATTCTGCTAATAAGAGTTGTGACATCGTTTGTGGTAATTGTCGTGTTGTTTATAACGATATTTGTTTTGGTAATGATGACATCGATTGAGTTGTTGATGGTTGTAATTCTTGTAATAACGGTGGTAATGATTATGGTTTTGGTATACAATTCGTTCACAATATCTGCAGAACCTATGTAAAAATATATTATGTGCAGTAGGCTGTAAGTGGAGTTCAGCGTTTGCAATGGTATAAATTTATCGCACAGTTAAGCTGTATATATACAGGGACATCATTTTATTTTTACTTCAATTTTTATTGTACCTGAGTTTTTTATTGTACTTCACTCCCAACCCCTCTACTAGTAAACTTCCAACTGTTCTTCATACAGAACCAAGCGTATACAGTCAAAGTCGCCGTATAGTCTTAGTAAAAACAAACAGTACTGAGTTAGTGAGTATAGTACGTTCCAGAAATATGTTCGCTTTCAATATTGAATCATATTCTCGCACAGGTACTGTCGTCCGTTTGCCTATGTCGTATCCCGGTTTCCCCCACCCACTTCTGCCCGTCCCTTTGTGGCTGGGCTGTCTTAGCTCTTTTCTGAAAACATTAATTTCTGTTAGGAATTGGACGTCTACGTAATATTATACAACTGTTTAAAATAACTTAAATAAAAAGGCCTCGTTAAGTAATTAACTGTCACGTGATTTCCTCCCTTTCTACGACCATCGATAAAACCACTTGAACGGACAATAAATAGCATGTCTGAATAATTTTATCTTTTCGGATCGGGCAGAAGTGAAGATTAAATTTACAGTACGTAAGGTACTCTTTTACAGAGTAGGTACACAATTATTTCAACATGAGTTAGTAGTACGAAAGACGAAACTGGTAATTGGAATTAGGTACAATAGTATATAGTGCGATAATATGCAAAAAAGAATTGAAACCTGTATAGAAATGAACGGCCATCATTTTCAAATATGTGTTTAAATTTCCATATTATGATTATTTTTCAATTTAACTTCATTCTTTATACTGTACGCTAATGTGCTGTAGACAGTATAATATGCGCTGCATAATGATACTTCCGAACGGACAGCTCATTTCGAGAGTAAAAACACTTATTGTTAATATTTTACTGTATTTTGATTAAAGAAAAACCTAATGAAAATTATAAACTCAAAATCGCGATATTTCCTACTTTACGTAAATGGATGAACTACTTTTCATCCCTCCTATATCTAGTAAAGTGATTTGTTTCTATCTTACCCCAGTATCATCGAACTCCAGTGGAAGGGGGTATCAAACGGTATTTCCGGTTCACAACCTTTAAGCCAAAGGTATAGGCAGGTTAATATTAGAAATGTTAGTAAAAATAAAATGATGTCCCTGTATATATATTTATAATACTGTATAAATACTCTTATGGTTTTTGTAATGTTTCAATAAAATAACAATAGTCTTCAACTCGTGATTTTCATGCAACCAACTATCGGCAATGTCTGTGACTTTCCAGGATTTTGTCAACACTAACTGATTCTGTCTACAGTAGAGCAATAGCGGCAATCGATACCAATTTTCTTCAAGATCCTATACCGGTAAGTTTATTCCAATCACTCTGCCAAAAGCCTTTTTCGGTTCTAAAGCACAACATCAAATTCTTTAATTTTCTCTAAGCATTTTTCGCCGATTATTCGCAGCAGTCCAATTGCATCACTCGTACTTTTTCCACTTTTCCCCTTCCTGCAGCCAAATTGCTCTTCTTCCAGCTCTCCTTACATCTTGGAACATAAACGTCGATTCAGTATTCGTAGGATAATCTTTATGTGCGATCTCTACCAGAGTGCTTCAGTCGACTAAGGAGAGTGAAGATTTTTATTAATACCTAATTAGAGACTATAGCTCAAGTTTGATGATTTTCGTAGCTATTCTGAATGTGCATTTAATGTGTGCCATATTATGTGTGACGTCTTTAACAAATTTTATATTAGTTACTGACAGCAAAAAAACTTCAACTTCGTCGAGTGCGATATCAGGCTGATAGTCCTGAACTCATTATACATTAATTCTCGACATATTTTTCTTCGGGATTGGTAACAACACTATCTTCGTGAAATCTTCAGGTCGTTGACCGTTATTAATGTTCATAATTTTACTGTAGATTTATTTTTACGGAAACCTTCGAAAATTATCACTTGTTAGTGTAGTTAAATTCATATCATCAGTTACGTAAATCACTATTAACTGAAGTGTTATCTGAAACAGGACATCAATGTACCGTACTTATTGCCAACAGTTTGCTGGTCTGAACGTGAAGTAAAAGGCAGTATAGAGATAACTCTCGCATTCCTTGCTTTGGTAATCAAAACTTGCACGCTCCGTGGTGGTGCATCCCAGGTCACAGTAATTAGCAAGTCATTGTCAGGAGGAATGCAGGCTGAAGTGCTATCTGTTGTGGAATGTGGTGCTTGATAGTGGCAGTTACATTCAAACATTCTGTGCGAATCCTTGACGTGCCTGTTTACGCCAAACAAAGTAATTTGAGAGATAAGTCCAAGGGAGTGTCTCTGGTACCGTCCAGTCTGTGAACGGACCATCTCGCACGCTGGATGGACGCTCGTCATTTTCACCACGAGTCATTAAACTGTATCAGTAATATTTATATGTACAGTATATAGGCTAATTGTTTTAATTTAACGAATAGCATCACGATGCGTAGACCCAGCAGCCACCGCGACCTCTCAGGTCTTTTATTTTATAACTTCTCACTCTACGAAAGACAATTCAAATAACTTTTATTGTGCAATGTCCATAGTAGATCTTATACTATTATAAAAAAAAAAAAATTGAAGGATTTCGTGGAACGGAAATGACACTGCGATTACCATGGAAATGAGTCCATTCCTATAGAGAAGGAAAGTCCATATAACTTACGTACTATATATAGTGAGGGTCACATAAGAACAGTTCCTAAACAGCAAATATTGCCGTCTTGTCAGTGTTGCCAACTGTTACCAGATATCACACATCCTACATACTAAATGACTTATTTACTTACCATACTTTATGTTGGAAGGTTATTCTAAATAATTCAATAATTTGTAACATATTTTCGTAGGCAAACTATAAGAGAAAGGGATCAACATGCCAAGTATTTTGTCTGGAAATGCGAAATTCATTGGTTTGACCAAACAATTGACTCACGGGACCTAACCTAAAAATGTATTTTGTTTGACCACATGAAATTATTAGTACTAACTTCGAAAACTTACCTGACTATAGTCTTGAATTATAACCACAACGCAACATATAAAATAACTATTATGTATTAATATTAATACTGATATTAATTATTAGTATGTTCAAATTCCTTTAGCTTCCAGCAACCGGCTCAAAAATCTAGTACAATTTTAATTTCATGGAACTCCATTACCGACAAATATTGTCGATATTTGTCTCCGCTGCCAACACATCAATTACAAAATCACTACCATTTGTAGTATTTGTCAGTATCGAAATTCGAAACGAAGTTGGCAAAAGAAAATTCAACCTGCAAACTAGAAAATCACCACAATCCACTAGCATATGTAGTAATGGGGGAAAAATGGTTAGGTTTCACCTTTGGGGTATGAAGTAAGCTGACCTGTACTTTACGGAGTGGATAGTAAGTAATGTCATCAATTTCGGGGGATTATTCTTTGAGATATTTCAAACAAAAAAGTTTAATACGATTTTTCTCGTTTTTGCTTCCTTTTAGAGATAAAAATTATTGTATATGAAATATTTCATAGCGTGTTCTGGGAAAGCCATTGATTTAACTCCCAATATGCTCAGTCAGTTTAACAGAGAAGTGTATTATGATATTAAATTAATGAAAGAATTTTGTTTTGTCCTTTAAATGTGCAGAAATTTGATCCGAACAAATGTAACTTTCGTTCTGAAAGCGAATTTCAAGATGTTACATTTGTTCGGATCAAATTTCTGCACATTCAAAGGACAGAACGAAAATTCCTTCAATCATTTATTATCATTATGACGTTTCTTACGTCACTATGTATTTCCTGGTTTTCCTTTTCCTACCTTACCTTCTTATTTTTTCTTCTTTTTCTTATCTCTATTTGTTTTCCCTTATTTATTTTAAGGAGGTAAAATTGCGAATTTTAAATGAGGCAGTAGAGCAAGTGGACAGCTTCAAATATTTGGGGTGTAGGCTACTATATGCCGAGAAGTCAAGAGGAGAATAACAATGGCAAAGGAAGCTTTTAATAGAAAAAAGAGCATCTTCTGCGGACCTCTGGAGAAAGAACTAAAGAATATATTAGCGAAGTGCTTTATGTGGAGTGTAGCATTATATGTAGCAGAAAGACATTACGACGAAGTGAAAAGAAGCGACTAGAAGCATTTGAAAAGTGAATATGAAGAAGGATAGGGCGTGTGAAATGGACAGACAGGAAACGAAACTGTTGGAAAGACTGGATGAAGAAATAATGGTGCTGAAATTGATCAGAAAGAGAAAAAGGAATTGGTTAGGTCACTGCCTGAGGAGAAACTGCCTACTGAAGGATGCACTGAAAGGAATGGTAAACAGAGAAGAGTTCGGGGTAGAAGAAGATATCGGATGATAGATAACATTAAGATAAATGGATCATATGCGGAGACTAAGAGGAAAGCAGAAAATTGAAAATACTGGAGAAATCTGGGTTTGCAGTGAAAGACCTGCCCTTGAGCAGAACACAAAATAAGTCAATGAATGTAACTAACCTATAGCAGTTCTCAGACAGATGTAAAAATATAATAACATGGAATAAAACCATAAAATAAAATAAAACTTAAAAATATAAATGTATCCCTATTACAGTCCATGAAGGCCCACAGTTAAATCCTTTCCTTGTCTTCCCATTTCTTACTTATCTTTGCTTAACTCTTATGCTACAATGTATTCCTTTATTCATGCCAAGATAGGATAATACGTAAACACTACGATATTTAATTGAAGACTGGAAGGAATGGATGTCAAAGAATATACTGTTAAAATCATTTCTATAATCGCCGAAAAATTAAATTAAATTCACTTTAGTATCCAAATATAAACAAATAATTCAAATAATAAATTTCAAGCCGTCGTTACCAAATGATAAATTCTCTTGTTTATCCTCTCCCTGTTCATCTACTTCCCTCTTTCTCTGTAGCTACCAGATTCTGTCTAGAGGTAGAGAGGTGCTTATCAGGAGGGATATTTACAGAATGTATTTATTCACACTGCAAATGGGTAAATACCCGGTGGCAGTGGTAGAAATTTACAATTAATAATGACAATTAATAATAAACACAATTAATAATAAATTAATAATAATACTAATAATAATAATAATAATAATAACAACAGTATAATAATATTAATAAGGAGCATCCTAAATTAAATGAAGGACGATCACTTAAAATAACATTTAAAGTAAATCTAATTTGTATCTTAACTCCAAGTTCGAACTAAAACTCACGAGTATGATATGAGCCGTTCCGAGCAGAAGTGGTGTAAGTCAAAAATGGGTAATGAGGGTTAAAGTAAGCATTCTGTAAAATACAGCGCAAAGTAGCAATTAATATTCAATTTATTTAAACTATTAGTAGTCAGTGGATAGCAAGAAGGACATATTAACTGCTACTTTGCGCTGTATTTTACAGAATTTTTACTTTAAACCTCATTACCCAATTTTGACTTACATCACTTTTGCTCTGAACGGCTCATATGTTCATGCATACACAAGTACCTTTCAGCACTACACTCATTTCGCTGTCAACTCACTCACTGCACTGAAACTCCGACACATTTCACTGACAATATCCTGATTGCATTAATATTTCAAGAATATTTCACTGTTCAAATACTTTGCACTACCACTATAAACTATAAAACTGCACTGACACAAACACACTTCACTGACACAACACACTTCTTCAATGATACAACATTCCAAATAACAAAACATCAATTATACCTTTTAAATAGTATGCATAGGCTAATATACTACCGTATATTACTAAAGTTCTTAAGCTTATTTTTAAATACATTTTTGGTTATTGGTAAAGCCTATGGAGCATCTCTAAGTAATTCAGCAGGAAATTTGTGCACCCGTTATGAAATGAATTGCGAGTCGGTTGTGCTGACCGGTTAAGCCGGCTCAAACACAGGCCTACACCACGTTACATATTCATAAAATTCGTCTAAGATATAGGTACCTCTTATAGTGATAGGCTGTTGTTCCTCACAGAGTCGTCAGAATCAATCACCACACTGCCATCTTCAATCTTTGGACAAACTGCGAAGAACACTACCACATCAGACGATCGATTTGATATCATGCAAACATAAGTGGTGCTCAATTTTTTGAGATTATAAGGAAAGGGAAATATGGAAAGTGTTGGTGGAAAGATGAGGGAAAAACTGGAGAATCTCGAGAGAAGCCCTCACAACCCTGGGTTTGTCCATTACAAATATAGGCTAACTTCGTCCGTGGTAGGCAAGTCAATTGAGCTCTCAAGACGTCAAGTCCTTTCTTCTCTCCTTCTAAATTTTACACTCTCTTCCTCGTTATATTCCTTCTTTTTTCTATTTCTTATCTTTCTTCTGGATCAAATTTCCTATCTTCTCACATCCTTACATTTCAAATAAATCCTGATGCGCCCATCAGATGAAAGCAATTTGATATTTCGTTGGAGAGTCACGTTAAGTTCTTGACATCAACAGCTACATTCACTTCTTCACAAACTGCGGCCTCCCACAAAGAAATCCCACTCTCGCGTCAAGAGAGCGGAAAATGCTACTGTTAATTAAGTGGATACAGAGCACTGTGTAATTGGAGGAAATAACTTAACACAATCCTTGAGAAACGCGCATTCTATTAAGTTTACAAACTAATGAAAGTGGGTTAATGTAAAAATGCAGTCATTTCAATCGCAACTGCTGGGATCAAAGCTAGGTGCCTTTGCTTCAGACTTGAGTGTAGACTTAATGTGAATGCACGTGGCTTTGTAAGGTTGAAAGCCGACCAGCAGTTCCCGTAACTGCTGTCATAATAGATGTGCAATATTAAGGGTTCAGAACCATAGTGGGCCAAGCGCCATTTACTAAAACCGTAGAAAAAAAAAAAGAATTAAAATGAAGTTATTACCATAATTCAATGGAAACATATAACAAGTAATATAAAGTATACACATTAAAACTAAATTATATGTCAATCTTCATTAAACTATGGTATTCACTTAACTTTAACCCTTGCTTTCTCCGCTTTTAATAAAAGGCACTTGGCCCACTATGGCTATGAAGTCTTTTCTATAGTATTTCCAAAGCTTTTATGAAATAAAATCCGATTCTAATTCAGTAGAATTCACACAAATAAGCTGAAGTAATGGCTCATTTATGTAATAATCATGTTCGAAGAAAAGTAGAGTAACTTACGCTTCATAGTACGGTCACTGACGTGTAAATGTTATGACTAGGGACCGTATTAACCCAGGGCGTACGGAGATGAGGTTAGTTGTTTATATACTATATTGACTAGGTATATTAATGTGAACGTTAATGTCTTAAATCTTGTTTTGAAAATAAAACCGTTTAGCCATGAATTTAAACTGAATAATAGCGAAAATCGTTGAAATAAATCTTACAACGCAGCGCACGTCGCGTGTTACCGACTGAGTACAGCAGAGGGGGAGAAGAAGGTAAGGAGTGCAGGCCGCACTTGCTTAGAGTTATTGCAGCAGCCGTGGTGTTGCCAAATGCTTAATAGAAACATAACGATTTCATCTAAAACGGTGAATGTTAGAGAAAAAAACTTATTTGGATTTTTCAAATCTCTTCTTATGATCTATTATCAGTTTCATTTTGGTGCAGAGGTTACCATCCCCCCCCCCTGTATATTAAAGTTTAATTAATAGGAACTCAACAAATCTACTCCAAAATATGCCCTACATATTGTTTAACTTACTTTTTGAACTAAGATAATTCTGTTATTGTTTTCATTTCCTATTGTAAGGAGTTGTAATTTTTTGGGTCAGTACATAATACTAATCTAATGTCATATTTAGTGGAATTTGGTGTTGTAAGTTTAATGTTTCTTTTTGTCTAGTGCAGTGAATTTCAGTGTTAAGTTGGAATTTCAAATTTAAGCGAGTAAGATTATTTATGATTGTATAAAAGAAAATTATTAAAGACGTTAGGCCTATTACTAAAATTTTAACAGAACGAAGTTCTCGATTTGGAGTTCCATACCGGATTCCACATAAGATTCTAATTGTTCTCCTTTGTAAAACCTCAAATTCCTCAGTCAGCCTTTTGTTACGCATTTCCCATACTGGACTTAAATAGCTAAAATGGAAATTGACCAATGTATAATGTTTTTGTTTATTGTTCCTCTTGCAATAAAATTGTAAATAATATGTGATCAATGTAGAACTACATTCTTTATTATAGTATAAATAATAAAAATAGCCTATTCTACTGCACATATTGTAAGTAATTTTTATTGTAAATATCAGTGTAGTTATTGTTAAAGTGGTCCAACTTGACCAAACATGAGTCGCGTGAGTAACCAATCAAGTAGGATACTTCGCTTGAATATGAATATGTATGGACTTAAAAACTCCAGTAACACTTAAGCATGTGGTCTCATGAAACAAAATACGATCATCAACTGGAAAATATTAAAAAAGATTTAGAAATATCCTCGTAACTCCTATCGGGCGCGTTCCTCGGGTAACAGATGAGGAATCCCTCCAGATATGGTGGAGTGGTCTGAATATCTACGGCAATGAGCACCCTTGGACCATCAAGGAGCCCAGTTCCTGGCGGCTTCAAAATACTGGCCACACACTCTCTCTCTCTCCCTCCCTCTCTCTCTCTCCAGGGAATATAAATATGGAAGGTCCGGGATAAAGGACGGAGAAGGTTCGGAGCCATAATGAAGGCAACTTATCTAGAGACAATCTCAATCAAAATCCTGCAGATTTGGAAGCAGCAAGGTGGCATCCCCAACCATCATTCTTACCTTGCTGCAGACTGGTTACCTGCACAAGGGACGTAACTAAACTCAAATACACCAAAATAGTAGAAGTCGAACAGATTCAATTTCCTCGGTTGCAATAAAAAAACATTGAAAAATAAAGCAAGAAAAGAGATAGTGAACAAATTTTACAAAACTATGAGCACACCAAAATATAGAAGTGAATGTTGGGTTCTAAAGAAGAGATGGAAAGTAGATTGCAAGCAACTGAGATGAGACTTCTCAGATCAGTAATGGGAGTTACGAGATTAGAAAAACTTGAGAATGAAACAACTAGGCAAAATCTAGGAATGTCTGTATAATCTAAGTACAAAAATGGCTAGACCACGTACGTCAAATGCCAGCTGAGAGATTACCTAGAAGAGCTTTAAATTACAAACCAAAAGGACACAAGCATAGGCCGACCTAACAAAAGATTGAGGGCCCAATTTGGAGTCGCAACGAACTGATGTCTAATGCTTGAAGAAGAAGAAGAAGAAGAAGAAGAAGAAGAAGAAGAAGAAGAAGAAGAATCGACGCTAAATAACCTAGTAGTTGATACAGCGTCGTTAAATAACCAACTAAAGAAGAAGAAGAAGAATATAATGAAGATGATTAGGATGATGACAAAATCACAGTACGGTAATTCGACATATCTGGAACATTCCATACAGTCAAATTACAAATTAATTCAAATTAATTTCTACTTCTAACCGCAGAATAGCATTGTATTTGGCATGTTAAATAACAAAGTGTAAGTTCAATAAATACGCTATACTTCAATGCCAGTGGATACTAATCTAAGAAAATGTAAATTATTACAATTCAGAACACCTAAAACTTCATCGCATACAAATTCCTCCGTCCTGAGAAAGTGTTCTAAATACAACGAACTCTCACGTATCACTTGTCAGAAATAACATATGACCCTCAAGATCCCCTGATTTAACAGCCTATGACTATTATCTCTGGGGATCATTAAAAAATAAATGTATAAAACGAATCCACACACTTTAGACGAACTTAAGGATAACATTAGCCAAGAAATCAATTCAATTTCTCAAAGAGAATTAAGTAAAGTAATGGATAATTTCATAAGAAGATTCCAGAAATATGTTGAAAACGAAGGCAGGCAGTTCCAGCATCTCCTTTAGTGACAAGGGTGAGTACATAACTTTTAAAATGCATTGGAATTTATTAGGTAGTCCGTCTAGCTTGCTAAACATCGGCTCTTGTATTGCCCTGCCGGCAGCAGCGGGAAGCGATAGCTTATCGGCTGACGGGACCCCATCTCAGCTGCGGTGACGCGATATATGGATGACCCAGTATAAACTCCAATATCAAGCATTATAGAAATAATGGAGCCAAAGAGATATCTAGATAGATTATACAGGGACATAATTTTATTTTTACTTCAATTTTTATTGTACCTGAGTTTTTGAATGTACTTCACTCCCACCCCTTCTACTAATGAAGTTTCAACTATCCTCCAGACAGAATCAAGGCCGCATATAGTAAGCAGCACTGAGTTAGTGAGTATAGTGCGTTCCAGAAATATGTTCGCGTTTTCTAGTAACGAAAGAGCTTTCAATATTGAATCATATTTTCGCACAGGTACTGTCCGTTTGCCTACGTCGCATCCCGATTTCCCCCACCTGCTTCTGCACGCCCCTCTGTAAAAGCAGGGCTGTCTTAGCTCTTTTCTGAAAACATTAATTTCTGTTAGGAATTGGACATTTACGTAATATTATACAACTGTTTAAAATAACTGAAATAAAAGGGCCTCGTTAAGTAATTAACTGTCACGTGATTTCCTCCCTTTCTACGATCCTGCGGCATAACCACTTGGACGGACAGTAGATAGCATGTCTGAGTAATTTTATCTGTGCGGGTCGGGCAGAAGTGAAGATTGAATTATAGTACGTAAGATACTCTTTTATAGAGTAGGTACAGAATTACTAGTACATGAGTTACTAGTACGAAGGACGAAGCTTGAAATTGGAATTAGATGCAATCGTTTATAGTGCGATAATATGCACAAAAGAACTGAAGCCTGTATCGAAATGAACGGCCACCATTTTGAAATATGTATTTAAATATCCATATTATGATTATTTTTCAATTTAACTTCATTCTCTAAATTGTACGCTAATGTGCTGTAGGCAGTATAATATACACTGCATAATGAATACGTTCGCATGGATAACTCAGTTCGTGAGTAAAAACATTTATTGCTAACACAGTACTGTATTTTGATTAAGCAAAAACCTAATGAAAATTATCGAACTCAAAATCGCGATATTTCCTAGTTTACGTAAATGGATGAAATACTTTTCTTCCATCCTATACCTAGTAGAGTGATTTGTTTGTGTTTTCTCATCGAACTCCAGTCGTGGAAGGGGATAGCGAACGGTGTTTCCGGTTCTCTAAAGGTATAGCCAGGTTAATATTAAAAATGTTAGTAAAAATAAAATGATGTCCCTGTACAACTAATAATCTAAAGGGCCATGAACAAGAGAAAGACCAACCAATTCCGTGAAGAAAGAACTTCTAATAAGGACAATTCTTTATGCTGATAATAGTCATAGACATGTTTGTGCTCATCTCCGTAACGGCTATGACATTTTTTTTTCAAAGAGCAATTTGTGTAGAGTATCTTTAAGCGGTAGAATTTTTGTCTGAGGAAGTTTTCTATTGGATGCACAATCAATACAATCATGTACTCGTAAATATCAATTCATTTCTCTAAGAGAAAGTTTTTTGAGACAAAATCATGCAACATCGTCCGTGGCGATTTTAAATACATCAGCATTTTGGTTTTTCTTTTTAACCGGGAATTGTTAGATTCAGTGAAATGATTTCAGTTCATGTGCATAATTCCTGGATGACTCGATTTGTAGACGCTGAATATGAACAATATCCAGTCAATGGTTTAGAAGTAATCGTTGTACACGGGCGAAAGAACAGACAGGTAGACAGGTAGACAGGTAGGAGAGAATGCAAAAGCGAAAGAAACTTCTAATACTGGGGACACTGGAAGTGAGTATTGTTATAAAAATACCTAAATAGATTTTTAAAGCACAGTGTTTTGTGACGTAATGAGAAATAATTTTAATCTGTTACTTAACAATAGTGATGAACTGTTAAGGTTATCTTTCAATGAAAATGGTGACAGAGAGATATACAGAGTGTAAGGGGTATAAGTGCCATTATTTTAACTGATGATTATTTATGTCATAAGGAAGAAAAAATGTCCTTACAATTTTTTTCTAATTGCAATATTTAACTATTAAAGTTTACAATAACAGACGTTTTGCAACGTTGCTGGATGGGAAGGAGGGGGTTTAGCAGTACACAGTACAGCTCAAGCGGGGAGGGGGGTTTAGCAGTACATATTACAGCTCAAGCGGGGAGGAAAGAGTTGAGAAGTACACAGTACAGCTCAAGCAGGTACAGACATACCGCTACAAAACACACGTCATGCTCTGTTCTAATGCAGGGGCGACCATGACAATATTGTTGTTTACATAAAACGAGCAGCAAATACAAACTTTCAAACTCATTAATAGAACATTATGGTAAATTTACATTTCATGTAACAATATTGCTCCATTTTTTATTGTACATCTAAAAAATAAACAATAATGGTTTTCTGCACAAAATCACACGAACTTTTTTTCTAATGCAACATTTTAATCTCTCCCATTTCCGTAAAGCAGTATCATTTTAAAACAAATTTCTGGTTGTGTGATTTTCGAAACGGGGTAAAAGACTTTTAGTTTCTAATAATCGTTGAGAAACTGCTACAAAAGTTCGGCGATTAGGTAACCTTCTTTGAGGAAAACGTTGACGGTACATCCTTCTTGCCTCACTTGAATTATGACGACTTTCTCCATAAATTAATAACACATAATATTCCTAAACTGTGAATGACATTGTAAGTTGTTTATCGAATACCCTGTGCTGAACTGCCATCCGCTCGGCAGTAGAGCTATGGACAGGGAGCTTGAACTCAGCTGACTCGTACTTAACGTCTGTGCAGAGTACTGCCTGCTGAAAGTTGTCACGTCTCTCACGCCAGAATATTAACAAATTTAAGCATGCAATTTTATTTAATTTCACGAAAACGTAATAGAACACACAAATATTTATTTAAACTAATATTAACTCTTTATTAGATATACCTACTGATGTAATTGTTTTCGTAATTTTACTAACGATATAAGCAGTATAACGCGAATAAAATAAGAGAAGAAATATTTTTTTCAGGAAAAACTATCAAGTTTTGACACTATGTTGTGGACATTTTTTGATCCTGTAGACCGTACCCGACGACTGTGAAAAGGACGGCACTTATGCCTCTTACATCCTGTATAATATGGTAGAACTAAATACCGGTATTTTATGCTTTAGTCTATTTTAAAATTATTCATACAAAATTTTGTCTGCAGCTTACGAATAGAAATTAAAACATTTTCACATTTTAAAATAAATGTCATAGAATTCAGTGTATGATACATTTTTATGTTACTAGTAAATAAATCAACGGTAATTGTCCTGTTTCAAAAGTAATGTAATAAAACATAAAATAAATATACTACAGTATATCGTACTACAAAACTTGTTTCATAAATAAATTCAAAATCCTTAATTTCTTCAAAATCAGAATGTTGGCCATTTTTGCCCCATTTCGAATGGGATATCTTCTGGCCAATTTTCGATATCTATTCACACCACACACGGGACTGACGTCTGATTTGCGTTTCGTTATGAGTTAGATGGGTTAAATGAGGCGATAAGCCGAGGTATGCGACAAGGTTAGTGGGATAGTTGAGGGGATAATTAAGTGACGTGAAGCCGAAAAAAAATGTGAAAAGGTTTCAATGATAAGTAGGCTACGTTTTCTCTCCCGAGTGTAGTGTGAGGAGATATCGAAGTTTCCCTCATCTATTTAAGCCCAAAATTAGGGACAATACCAATTTTTCGAGACGTATGACAATCCTAACTATATCACAATATTCACCCCCCACCACTTCGTATAACCTTCGATCTTCGTTTTATTCAAAATGTTTAATCGTGGAACAAAAGTTCCCCCCTCCCAGATATTGTCGGACAATTAGAAATTTGCATGCTATTCCTCTTTTAAACTTCAATTTTCTGCTAAATCGTGCATTAATACGTCGGCTTACTTACTGGCTTTTAAGGAACCCTGAGGTTCATTACCGCCCTCACATAAGCCCGCCATTGGTCCCTATCCTGAGCAAGATTAATCCATTCTCTATCTTCATATCCCAAGTCCCTCAAATCCATTTTAATATTATCTTCCCATCTACGTCTCGGCCTCCCTAAAGGTCTTTTTCCCTCCGGCCTCCCAACTAACACTCTATATGCATTTCTGGATTCGCCCGTACGTGCTACATGCCCTGCCCATCTCAAACGTCTGGATTTAATGTTCCTAATTATGTCAGGTGAAGAAAACAATGCGTGCAGTTCTGTGTTGTGTAACTTTCTCCATTCTTCTGTAACTTAATTTCCTCTTAGCCCCAAATATTTTCCTAAGCACCTTATTCTCAAACACCCTTAACCTATGTTCCTCTCTCAAAGTGAGAGACCAAGTTTCACAACCATAAAGAACAACCGGTAATATAACTGTTTTATAAATTCCAACTTTCAGATTTTTTGACAGCAGACTGGATGGTAAAAGCTTCTCAACCGAATAATAACAGGCATTTCCCCATATTTATTCTGTGTTTAATTTCCTCCCGAGTATCATTTATATTTGTTACTGTTGCTCTAAGATATTTGAACTTCTCCACCTCTTCAAAAGATAAATTTCCAATTTTTATATTTCCATTTCGCACAATATTCTCGTCACGAGACATAATTACATATTTTGTCTTTTCGGGATTTACTTACAAACCTATCTCTTTACTTGCTCCAAGTAAAATTCCCGAGTTTTCCCTAATCGTTTGTTGATTTTCTCCTAACATTAATACGTCGGCTACGTGGAGAAAAGTCAGTTTCAGATAAACAACGCACATGACAATAAAACGATAAGCAAAATTCATGGTTTACAATAGCAGTTTCAAGACTACAGGCCTGTCGAACACCACTTGTCAGTAAATTTAATTTTTTCAAGTGCTGGCTAGGCGTCCTCACTCTACTGCTGGATTGAACTGGGATATTAAATAAATATGTAATATTTTATTGTAATCTGCGTTCCAGTGCCCCCTCGCTCTAAAGAAGCGAGAGCTAATGTAAGACTCCTTTCTTACGACCAAATATTGTAATATTCTTATGATACGTATTTCAAGAAAGTGATTAAGGCCTAATATGACATAATATTAATATCGTTTATTGCGTACGTAATGTGCATGATTATATATTGTATTGATCCTCTTAAGCTTATAAATTCGCGCGTCATTTAGTATGAAAGGGAGATTATAAACAAAAGTGGTGTCTATTTTCATTATCTTTATTTGTGAATGTTAATAGGTATCAATATCAATAAAACTTATAAATTATATTAACACTGCAGAAATATAAGTCTATAACCTTGAAGTCGTTTTATGTAAATATTTTCTCCAGTCTACAAGAAATTAATTTCAGAAGCTTTAGACGTGCTGTCACTTGTACTGGGAAAACAGACGATTTATTTACAAACTTGAAATATTAGACGACTTACCGGTTGCTGTGAAGCCAGTCCACCTTTCACGAAACTGACAGCATAACTGAGTTCCTTTTTTCTTTCAGAAATCCAGTTACACAGAGCGCAGCAATGAAGCTGTTTCTCATTAGTGGATTTATGTAATCGTTGAAAGTAAACACAATTAAAAGTTCGGTGCAAGTTTAAGTATTTAATTAGTTAATTTAAGGATACAACGATCAACATTATTGTTATATAAGCAACACGCGTGCTAGCGTCTTCGAAAACAAAATATGACAAGCCTAACACACAAAGTGACGTAGTCAAATCGGTACTGGGCTCGAATCCCTCTCTTAGCAGGTCCTACGTTTTTATGTTGAGCCAGAGCAGAGCTATAGACGCCCTTTTGAGCAACCAGCGTGGTTCAACATCACGCCACTAGGGTCGCATTTCATAAGAGACGACAGAACAGAATTCAAGTCGTTCCATTCTGAACCTCTAGTACCGATGTCTCATTTACATGCTACTATTATCTGCACATATGAATATTAGTATTTCATTAAATTTATTCTCCTGCAATTCAATCATACAACGTCTAAGCACGGTTCAAGAATTATCATAATGATCATAATAATCAACTTTCTATTAATCTGCATCACTGTCATCATCGACAACTTTATCATCCTCTTTTTCACTACCACCACAATATTTTTCTTCTTTTCTGCATCATTATCTTGATTTTTATGTAGAACTACGTCTTTCTCCTCACTAGATATCTTAAGGAGGATAAATTGGAAATGACCGTCGCATACAAATACAACCCCTCTCGCCGCTTCAAGTAAAATACAAGTTGAACAAGGGAAATACAAAGTGATGGGAAGACAAGAACCAGGGAAACACAAGGAGAACAAAGGGAATATAATAAGAACAAAGAAAAACACAGTGAACAAGGGGAATAAAGACAAAGAGAACAAGATAAATATAAGGAGAACAAGAAGAATAAAGAAGAACAAGGGAAAGATAAGGAGAACAAGGGTAATACAAGGAGAACAAGAGAAATGCAAAAAGAGCAAGGAGAATACAAGGAACACAATGGGAATGCAAGGAGAACAAAGGGACGACAAGCAGAGCAAGGGGAATATAAGGAGGATACAAGGAGAACTAGGTAAAGACAAAAAGAACGAGGGGAATACAAGGAGAATACAAGAACAAAGGAAACACAATGTAAACAAGGAAAATACAAGGAGAACAAGGAAAAAGCAAGGAGAATACAAGAAGAACAAAGGGAAGACAAGCAGAGCAAGGGGAATATATTGAGAGCAAGAGGAATACAAGAAGAAGGAAGAAAGACAAGGATAACAAGAAGAATGCACGGAGAACAAGGAAGATAGAAGGAGAAGCAGGGGGATACAAGAAGAACAATGAGAATACAAGCAGAACAAAGGGAACACAAGGTAAAGAAGGCAAATACGAGGATAAGAAGGGAAATACAGGGAGAATAGGGCGAATACAAAGAGAACCAGGGCAACATAATGTAAACAAAGGGAACTGGAGGAACAAGAGAAAGGCAATGTGAACAATGGGAATACAAGGATAACAAGGGGAATACAAAAAGAACAAGGGGAACACAAAGTTAATAAGGGGAATTCAAGGAGAACAAGGGGAATACAGGGAGAACAAGGGGAACACAAAGTTAATAAGGGAAATTCAAGGAGAACAAGGGGAACACAAGGTTAATAAGGGGAATTCAAGGAGAACAAGGGGAATACAGGGAGAACAAGGGGAACACAAGGTTAATAAGGGAAAGAGAAGAAAAATAATGGAAATACAAGGATAAGAAGGGAAATACATAGAGAACAAAGAGAATGCAAGAAGAACAAGAGGAATAGACCAACAAGGACGAAACAAGAAGATCAAGGAGAACAAGGGTAACGTGAAGAGAACATGGAGAATACAAAGACTGCCATTCATAAAGATTCGTGGGCTGCGACAGGAGACCGGTACATTTGCACCTACACGTATTTTTACGTAAAAATATGCACCATAGTATAAATAAACCTGTTTATTTTTTGCATTCTCATTATCATCATCACCAGCCCACACCTGTGGAGTAACGGCTAGCGCGTCTGGCCACGAAACAAGGTGGCCCGGGTCCGATTCCCGGTTGAGGTTTTTTCCGGGGTTTTCCCTCAATATGAGCAAATGCTGGATAACTTTCGGTGCTGGACCCCGGACTCATTTCACCGGTATTATCACCTTCATCTCATTCAGACGCTAAATAACCTAAGATGTTGATAAAGAGTCGTAAAATAACTTACTAAAAGAAATCATTATCACCATCTTCCCCTTCATTTTCTCTATCACGATCATGTTCTTTTTAATTATCGTTATCAAAATCATCAGTATCACTTTCTGCTTTTTAATTATTCTATCACAATAATAACCATCATCGTCATTACTACCACATATTATTCTTCTTCAAGCTCATTGTCTCTTTACCACCACCATGTGTGGTGCTCTACGGGAAGGGAGAGAGGCAATAGAGGCAACTGCTATACCTGAGAAATCAGGTTTTATTACAAAGCCATTACTTTCAGCTATCTATATCGGTAAGAATATATTTATTTCCTTTGTACTCCAAGGACGTCCTGTGACGAAGTGGGTCGAAAACTAATGTAGACGTAATTTTTTTTAATTGGCTATTTAACGACGCTGTATCAACTACTAAATATTTAGCGTCGAAGAAATTGGTGATAGCGAGGTGATATTTGGCGAGATGAGGCCGAGGATTCCATAGATTACCTGTCATTCACCTTACGGTTGGGGAAAACCTCGGAAAAACCCAACCAAAGCGGGGATCGAACCCACGCCCGAGCACAATTTCAGACCGGCAAGCAAGCGCCTTAACCGACTGAGCCACGCCGGTTAGATCGTAACAGTTCTTATAGGACTATAACCTGTTAGGATGATGATGATGATGATGATGATTATGATGATGATGATGATGATGATGATGATGTGTTTAGCTATCACAATTTTATGTTTGTTAATTATTTTTCAGCCACACTTTTACGAAAACGTGTGTTTGAAACTCTTATACAGAGTGTTTCAAAAATAGAGAGCATAATTTCAGGTATGTATTCCCCATATGTAAACATATACAAAAATTTCATTCAAGTGTCCGGAAATGCTTGGTTTCCGAGTTATGGCCTTCAAAACAGTGATATTCACTGGAAAGTTTTCCTTCCCGCAGGTAGGTGCTGTGAAAGAAGATATTAACAGAGGACACTTTGACAGTTAATTCCGAAGCGAAGGGTACATTGACTGTTGTGTTTGGCGTTGTACTGTGCGACATGAGCTCAAATCAGGAGCTGGCAGAAATGGATTTCATGTACTGTAAGGTAGACGGCAATGCTGCACTGGCTCGTCGTTTGTACCAGGAGAGGTACCTTGATCGATGGATAGGAAGAGGTGGCCCAATTTCTTGGCCTCCACGCTCACCTGATTTGAACCCTATCGATTTATACTTGTGGGGCCATTTAAAATCATTGGTGTATTCGTCTCCGGTGCCTGACATGGAATCCCTTCAGAATCGAATTGTAACAGGTTGTGAGGAAATACGCAATACTCCTGGAATTTGGGATCGTGTTCACAGGGCCATGAGACATCGATGAGGGGCTTGTATCCAAGCAGGAGGTGGACATTTTGAACATCTGCTGTAAAGGCAACTACCTGCGGGAAGAAAAACTTTCCGGTGAATATCACTGTTTTGAAACCAAGCATTTTCGGACACATGTTGTAATGAACTTTTTGTATTGTCTACATATGGGGAATAGATACCTGAAATGATGCCCTCTATTTTTTAAAAACCCTTTATAATTGGTTCACAGATGCCCTACAATTCCTTTCACAAGGTCAAATTATTTAATATTTTTCCCAAGGAGGCCTCACACCACTCTGGTAGCAGAGATCTTTACTAACCCTCCTCCTTTGGGAAATATTCCTGGGCGCCTTGGTCAAAACAGAATGTTACTCTTAAAAATCGACACCTCAGGTATCGGGGGGAATGTTTTGCTCTTACTGAGATGCAAACTACTATTCAAAGTGTTAAATGTTCGAAAATATCAGCAAAGCATGCTACTAGAAATGATATTCATGTAATATTTCGTGTCATTGTTGCACTATAGTCTTCTATTGGTTGTTCTTTGGGTAGTATCCACTAATTTTGGGTAACATTATCATTGTTTTCAATTTTACAATGATTTGTATTTTTCGAATGGGGTTAACTATCCTACCAGTTCGGTAGTGGGGGTCGCATATACAAGTTTTGCCCAAAAATGGGTCACACATTCGGAAAGTTTGGAAATCACTCTTCTAAGGTGGATACGGTAAGGTACTGCGAAGAGCATGGACTACTTGCTAGTCATTACGAGTGTCCAACCTGTGGGGAAAAAAAGACTATTGTGTTACTTCGAGGATGTGCAAAGTTAACAGGTGAGTGTTGTTTAATGAAAACCACATTACATTGTGTTGTGTCAGTACATGTTGTGGACAGTTGTCTAATGCGTATTGCATTGTGGTTGTGGACAGTTGTCTAATGCGTATTACAATGTGGTAGGCAAACCACATTACTTTGTGTTGTGTTGTGTCAGTACATGTTGTGGACAGTTGTCTAATACGTATTGTCTAATGCGTATTGCATTGTGGTTGTGGACAGTTGTCTAACGCGTATTGTCTAATGCGTATTACAATGTGGTAGGCAGTGATCCATCGAAGCGGGACAGATAGTAGAGAGAGACAGTAGAGAGAGAGAGCATGCGAGTGAGGTGCCGAGCGGCGCGGGTGGGGATAACTTCCCCTACTGGCGTTCGCCGTAATACGTTTTTGCCACGAATTTGCTCGTTACACGGGATTTTCCACAGAAAATCATTATCTGTATTGTTTTAGATTTTGTATCAATGTTTATTTTCAAATAATATTTATATATAAATGTGTACCTAATTTACTAAACTGAAGCCTGTAGATCAGGTGTTGTTAAACACACTCCTCACACTTCCTCTGAAAATGTATTTAGTTTTCACACCTACTGTTCATCCCCAAATTACAGGAAGTAATCTACCAATTAACAATAGACATGTTAGCCAACTTTTCATATAAAAAAAGTCTTTAATAATATCCTCATCACCTAATGATGTGACTGTTGCCAGGATTAATGGGAACGAAAATTTAGGAGATAGTTTTAGATATTTTTTTAATTGGTTATTTCACGACGCTTTATCAACTGCTATGGTTATCTAGCGTCTGAATGAAATGATGATAATGCAGCAAAATGAGTCCAGGGTCCAGTGCCGAAAGTTATCCAGCACTTGCTCTTAATGGGTTGAGAGAAAATCCTGAAAAAACCTTAACTTGTCCCAATCAGGATTTGAATACGGGCCCGATCGTTTCACAGTCAGGCACGCTAGCCATTACTCCACAGCAGTGGACTTCCGATAATTATGCTATGTGCATTCATATCTGACATCCAACTGATTTTTTTACTTACTTTGCACATTCACAAACGTTGAGAATCCTGATTCGGATATATGCATCATCGGAAATGGGAACCAGTCTGAAAGAAACAATTTTGTCTCATATTATCATTGCAAAGAATTTCTGCGCACAAAAGCAATGAGGTTTCCCATTACAACCACGTCCAATGTAACGCATGAACTCATTTAAAATATTCATCCACTTTTTCAAAGCTATAACTTACTATAAGTTATACCTACTATTATTAGTAGTAGATACCAAAGATAAATTGTTAACTAAGCTAGAAGTATTTAGAATAAGTGCACCCGAATGAATCAATTATTTAAAATATGAATCAGTAAATGGGTGTTAAATTTGACAACCGTCCTTAATTTTAATTTTAAAAATCTCAAAATTGGTCATAAAACTATTATCAATAGCAAAATGGATTTTAGGGATATTTAGTCCTGTCTCATACAAATCCAATGTTTCGATTCTCTCCGTCCCTTTTTGGGTCTTCTACTGTCTCCTCTTCCATTTGGGTCTGTAACGAAGAACAGTTTTGGATAGTCGTTACCATTCACTCTGTCAACATGCTGAGTTCAATATTACACCGTTATTTTTGTATCATCTTCTGCTGTGTTTCCAACTTTTAGTTTTTCCCATACCGGTACATTGATATTATCTTGTAAGTCCGAAAGAGAAGTTAAGAGTGCATTTGAGTAACTCTTTCTTATTTAAAATACAAATTTCACTTCCTTATTTAAGAGTTGCTCTGCATTAAATATTACATACTCTTAATTTTGAGCTAGTCAACTTTATTTAAAATTTCGCTTTATAATGAGGTTGCCACACATTCTGGAATGTTCATTTTTAAATACATAAAAAATCGTCCTAGATAGATAGTCGAAGAAGCTAAAATATATCGGATTATGTACAATATCTTAAAAATACCTCAAAGTTAGTATAAAAATGTTATTTAAAAAACAACACACTGTGGATTTTCGTGAGTTGCTGCTAAAAATACCAGAATTTTACTGTATTTGAAAGATACAGTACAATTTTTTTTATATATAACTGAAACACACTACATTGCATTGCAAATTATATAGAGAAAACCATATGAAATGTCAATTTAAGAAAGCAGTGTATTGTGATAATAAATTGCAGAAAGAATTTTAGTTTTGTCCTTTAAATGTGCAGAAATTTGATCCGAACAAATGTAACATTTCAAAATTACTTTTTGGAAAGAAAAGTTATATTTGTTTGGATGAAATTTCTGCACATTTCAAAGACAAAACTGAAATTCTTTCAATCACTTATTAATATTATACACTGCTCTCTTAAATTGATTGAGCATATTGAGAATTAAATCAATGGCTTTCCCAAAACACGCTATGAAATGTTTAATATAAAATAACTTTTATCTGGAAAAGGAATCGCAAACGAGCAACATTGTATTAAACTTTTCTGTTTGGATTATCTCAATAAATAACCCTCTGAAATTAATGACATTACTTATGGTCCATTCTGTATAGCTATATAGATGCTAGGATGATGTACAGACGTTTCATTTTTTCTAAAATTAGGATAATGCAAACATGTAAGGTGTCTTTTATGAATTATCAGTAGATCAAACAAGTCACAGGCCTATGCTAGAAACAGATTCTGCTGAACAATTATACAATTTTCGTATAATTCGGTATATTTTATGAGACATGTCAACTGATGAGTCCCGGAAAATGAGCAAATATTGGACTTTACAGACAAATAATAATGTAGAATTTATTTACAATTCAATTATTCTTGCTTGAATAAACCTAACTGTATAATGGTATGTTAGACGTGATCATGTAAAATGCAACATTTAGTTTAACTGACAAAATTCTGGAGATAATTAATAAAAAACTACAAGTTGGAGGAATTTTCTGTGATTCAAACTATGAAATTTGCCTCGACATGGGGAACTATTAATAATGGAATTCCTCAAGTATCAATATTAGGTCCTCTACTTTTTCTAGTATTCATAAATGATCTTGTCCCTCCAATGAAAGATGTAGGTCATCCCATATTATTTGCAGATGATACAAGTAGCCTATAGTAATTAAATCCAATAACTCCAACAAATTCCAATCTTCAACAGAGATAATTGTCCTCAAAATATGTAATTGATTCTCAGCCAATAAATTAGTATTAAATTGTAACAAAACTAACATAATCTAATTTAAATCCTGTCCAAATTCAAACTCTCGAATTTCAAGCGCAATAATTAACAATAGGTCCCTAATAAAAACAACAACAACCAAATTTCTTGGCTTACAATTACTTTCATACTCCATCGGCAACTCTATCATGCTATCAAAGAGAAGTGCGTTATATGACAGTAAAAAATTTTAATAGCCTTCGTTTGGATATAAAAAATAAAATCAAGGGGCAAATTAAAGAAGTGCCTAATTTCTCACGCCTTCTTTTCTGTACTGGTAGGTAAATTTGTAACATTCAACAACACTTCATTAATATTTCTGTCATGTAATAAGTATTGATAATAAACCTTTGTGTTGTACTAGTAGACTATATTCCTAGATCATATATGTAACAGATAACTCCTCGCTACGTTAAAATCGGCAGCACTTTGAAGAGAACAACCGCCAGGATCACCACCCGTCCGCCGTAAACGAACACGAGACGGCAGCACAGTCGCTAATGCAATTCAAATGGAAATTATGACATGACTCCTTATGTAACAACTAGATGGCAGCGTAGTAAACCTGACAAAAGTTGTTAACCTCAAAGCCTATAAGCCCGACATATCTGTTACATATATGATCTAGGCTATATTGTAAAACTCTTCTGTATATATTTAAACTAAATTGTGACTATAATTCTGTAGTGCTAGGGAAAAGTGGCACAAGTCAAAAATGTCAATTTTACAGGAGAAGGAAAAAAAACTGTCTTCACACTGGTTTATGTCGATTTGATTTTCTACTGTAGGCCTATGAATTATTGTAATTGGAGAAATACTTATGTCTCTTTTCTCAAGCGAGCAGATGTTCCGTAAGTTGTCAATAAATTAATAAAAAAATGTTTGTGGAAACTGATTTATGCACTTTTCCCAAGCAGTGCAGAATTAAGACTTTATAATACAATACAACACAGAACAGATTCATGATTTCTTTTGGGTTTGTTCAGTCAGATTATGGCAATCCTAGTTTTGTAATTCTGTTTTTATTTTATTATAACATCTTTGTATTTCGACACCAGTAGCATAAATAGACCTGTATTCCGAAAGCATGCTTCCTAAATATGTTAAAAAAAAATTTTATTTGAGTATTCCAATTGAAATAATAAACTGCTAGTGGATATCTAGTATAATACCAATAACTGTTAATATTATTGTCAGGGTGCGAATTAAAGGGGGGAGGGGGGATGGGGGGATTTCCCCCCTGTTGAAAAGTTATCCTCTCTCATACATTCATATTAACATCCCTGCCAGGGATAACTTCTATCCCCCTCACAAAATGTAATTGTTTTAATATAAGTATACTTTATAATGTTGATGTATCATCACCAGCAAGCTGACAACAATCAATAACTTAGGAGTTACACATCTCTTAAACATGCTCATGGATATAATAATAATAATAATAATAATAATAATAATAATAATAATAATAATAATAATAATAATAATAATAATAATAATAATTATTATTATTATTATTATTATTATTATTATCAAGAAGCAAGCCAAGAAACTCTGTGCGATCAAGCATTGAGCCGTATCAAATGAGGATAATAATAATTTTATGTGTGGTATTTTCTACCGGGGATTCTATTTCCCCCCCCCCCATCAGAAATCTTAATTCGCACCCTGATTATTGTATATAATTGTAAATATATAGCATATGAAATGAATACATGTAGTTATTTAATTAAAATGCTATTAATTTGAACAATTTTTAATTGCAACATTGTTCTATAATCTTTGGTACCAGTATTTTATTTACTCAGAAATCAATTACGAAAACTTTCTTAGAAAGCACATCACACTTGCCTTGGGAAGGCATATTCCAGTGAATCAGAACCCTTGCTGAAGATTATCTTCATAAGATAAAACGAATTCCATATCATCTGACAAAAAGCAGAACATCTGAAGGAAAATCTGTATTAATCTATGAAAGTGAGTCAATAATTTTATTACCGGCAATTTGGTTGTATTTGTTGGCAGAACTTACCCATAATACATCGTTTTTCAATATAGTTCCCTTGCTTTTCAATACACTTTTTCCATCGTTGTACGAGCTTCTTTATGTCCTCAGAAAAAAATGTTTTCTACTGAGCAGTGAACAATATATGAAATGTTTTCTTTAATTCTTGGTCCGAAGTGAATCGATGGCCCTTTAATGCATCCTTGAGTGAATTAAAGAGGTGATAGTATGAAGTTACAAGACCAGGGCTATATGAAGGATGCGCCAATACTTCAAACTTCAGTTTCTGGAGGGCTTCACAGCATGAACAGCAGTATGCAGATGAACATTATCTTACAACACAACGACAGTAATTTCAGTATTGCTTCGAATTGCAGGCTTTAGTCTATCAATAAACATTCCACTGTAATGAGTACTATTTGTTACTGAATCCCTCTCCAGATAATGTTCCAGTACTGGATTTTGTGTCTCAAAAACTATAAGCATCAATTTTCCTACCGACAATTGATTTTAGAACTTTTTCTTGATGGGAGATTGTGTATATTTCCATCTTATTCTCCTAGTCATAATGGTGGATTGTCACTAGTAACGATTCTGTCCAAGAAAGTGTCACTTTCGTTACAATAGTGATCCAAATGTTGTTGACAGTTGTCGAAGTGCGTTTGTTTATGCAACATTGTGAGTTGTTCTGATATCCATTTGGCACAAACATTATTGAGAATGATGCTTTATTATAATACAGTGTGTCTAGTTTAAAAGAGAAATCATCATAGACAGCTACAGCATATGTTAGAAATAATGGCCCTCCATCTCAATGCATTTGTCTACATGCTTCATCATGTTCCTAGCACTCTTATGGAGCACTCTGATATCTGTACTCTTGGATGGCAGCAGCAATGTTGTTCTTCAGCTCTTCCAAGGTGTGTGGACTATTTTTGTAAACAATTTGTTTTAAATGTCCCCACAAAAAGTAATTTAGACTGGTAAAATCTGGAGATCTTGAAGGCCATAGTTCTGTAAATGAGATTCTGTAGCCAAAAAATGCCCTCAGCGTCGTCATGGTCATTACTTTCCAGTAAGGTTATGAACTGGCTAACAATATCTTGATAGGCCTCAGCATTCAATGTTATTTCAAAGAATAGAGGCCTTATTATTCGTCTTAATATGGCATACCAGACTCCAATTTTCAGATGATGCAGAGGAGACTCGACTACATAGTTACATCACAGTCACAGTAGTCAGAGACAAACAAACAATATGATCATGTTCAATTGCAAGCTCTTCACTATATTTACAAAACAAAATAACTGATTGTTGCTTGGTTATAATTGAATAAGTGGTTTTGAAAAGGCATAAGTTCGCAAGACCAAAGTTTTGGTAAACTAAAAACATCGTAAAAAAAAAACTGCCATATGAACGAAGTTTTAGCTTTAGTGTAAGGACAATTTCTTGGCTATTGGATTTTATGCTAAAGTTTTAGCTTTTTAACTCATACAGTAGGTCCGTAAAAAAGTTTGAAATGAGTGGACTGATGCCTATTTCAAAACTTTCAAAATGAAAGTATAAATACTGTGTTCACTTTTTCATAAAACAATATTGAACACTAAATGAACAGAACATGTAGCATCTTATAAGTGTTTGAAATGAAATTATTTCAAAATATAATATAAAAAATGTAAAGTTACCTACTTAATTTTATTTTAACAAAAAGTTCATTCAATATCATCCTCATCCTTGGTTGGCCAATCACATATCTCGTCATAAAAAGGTAAGTGCTCATCTGGGATGTACTTTTTCAGTTGAACAATGTCCTCAATTTTCCTTTTGTTTATTGGACATTTATCATTGTATGCCTTGTCAGTTGGTAAAGATAAGACGTCCTGTTAAGCTAGTTTAAAGTGATGGAATGTTAGTCCGTCAATAAATTGATATGTCTTCAATACACCTTCATTACCTTTCTCGCATTCAAACATTGAGTACTTCGAAATCTGAAACTCTACTTTATCCTTTTTTGGAATTTTCTTTTCTAAGAATTCTTGGATAAAACTTTCTTTTTGTAAAATTTTTCCCACCAAGCTTTATAATCAACAGTAAAGCTTTCTTCATGTATTACACCAATAAATTTACCATGTCAAACTGTGGGACTGGCAGTGATTCACTATATGACAGCGCCAGCCATTTGTTTTGAAGAGGCATGAGTCTGGGACTGAAGCCTTTTTCAAAACAAAAGCAATATTCAACCACATACTGAAAGCACCGTGAACCTTAGACTGGTGCCTTTTGCATATTAATGGTAGGTCTAGGCTTATAGAATGCAAAAACAGCAATATATCATTTTCTGAAAAAGTGTGACTGATGCCCTTTTCAAAACCACTGATTCAATTATGACGTAGGAATATATATTACTACAAATAAAATATAGATCTGCACATAGTTATATTATGTACTGGTATTCTTCAATGTGCGGTCCTCTTTAAAATTGAATGCATTGTATAAACCCGAAAGTAAAAAGACACTCCTTAATATTAGATTTACTGTATTTCTGATTTCATAATTGAGGAGCGATTTTGCAAAAGTCGATAGATGCACAATTTTTCGAAAGCGAGTTACATATGGATATCATATATTTTCTACCTCCGGAATCGATCTATGAAATCAGATTTACCAAAACTTGATTCATACCGTATATAGAGACTACCAAACCTTCCAGGTTTTTTCCAAAACTCGATAGATCCTGCCACTTAGTGTAATTTCTGTGAAATCTTGATTTCTGCATCTATCGACTTTTGCAAAAACGCTCCTCAATTATTGTGAGTTTGTCCCCCTGCCACAGGGACAAATGTCTGAACTCAGCACTGTATGCAAGAATCAATTCATGTCATAAAATTGGGGTCCCAAAAGAATTTTACTTTTTATTAAGATTTTTCTCAGTACATTAATTATCTTTCACCCAAAGAAATTTTCCTTCTCCAGAAATGTCTATCCTCAGCATCTTCTTCAGTAAGATCTCTTCTAGTCATACTCCTTCTGACGCCATCCATCCATTGTTCTCTTGGTTTTCCACTTTTTTCTTCTTCCCTCCACAGTCCACTCCAGCATCATCTTTGGTATCGGTATTCTTCCATTTTTAATCCTCTTCACGTGTCCAAGCCATTACTTCAATTACTTCAATAACGTCCTTTTTTACCTCCATAATTTCTCTAATTCTTTGATTTCTAAATTTTTTCCCCTTCTTGATTTTCTCGCTGCTTTCCGCCAAAAGTCCATTTAAGTAGCCAATAATTTGTTTTGGTGTCTTCTCTTTAATGTTCAAGATTCTGCCCCCATATAACATAACACTTCGTACCAATGACTTATATGAGGTGATTCACGAGGATTTACCATCACTTAAGGAGTTTATTTCCGAAGACATTATGAGCAAAAAATGTCATGTAAGCATTTGTCCTAATCTCAATATTTACAGAGTTATACTAATTTGAAGTTGTTAGTAAAATACCTATTTTAAATGTGATAGTAGAAAGTATTCTGACATATGGTGCCGAAGGCTGGACATTGAATGAAAGACAAAAAAATACTATTAAAGCAGTGGAAATGGATGGTTTACGACATAGCTTGCGGGTGTCTCGTCTACAGAAGGTTAGGAATGACATTATTATGGAAGAGTTAAACCTACAAAAAAATATAATCGACCATATGAAACGAAGACAACTACAATGGTTTGGACACGTGCAACGGATGTCAGATGAGAGGTGGCCCAAGAAAGTATTGAATTGGTCTCCACCTGGAAGAAGAAAAAGAGGACGGCCTAGATATATGTGGAGGGGAAGAATTATAGAAGCAATGAGAGCTAGAGGTCTGGAAGATGGATCCTGTAATAACAGAGAAGAATGGAAAAAGGGAATCCAAGGCAACCGCTTATAAAGTGGAGAAGCCTTTAAAAGTAAAAGTAATTAGTAAAATCCTTTCTTCTTTAGTTTTAAAGGTAAAAAATATTACAAATAGTGAATGAACTATTCAGAAGTATCATTGCTTTAATTGGCTAGTGTTCTGAAGTTAAAATGTGTTGTTAATTGCTTTGTACAGATTTTGTTTTTCAATTTTTAACTAAAAATTACATCATTCTTACGCACTTATCACAAAAATTGTTACAAATCATAACTTTAGGAACTTGATTCTTTACAGTTTAATTATGCATCCTAATGTACAGTCTTGAATAACTTACAAGAATGGTGTGATTTGTAACAATGTTGTGATAAATGCGAGTTAAAAATCGGAAAAAAAAAAAATTTTGTACGAAGCAACTACGGAATTCACAAGACATTTTTAGCTTCAGAATACTAGCTAATTAAAGAAATTATACTCTTGAATAGTTCATTCCTTATCTGTAATATTCTTTTACCCTTAAAACTCAAGAATAATGGTACTTTACAAACAACTTCAAATTAGTGTAGCTCTGAAAATATTGAGATTAGGAAAAATGTTTATATGGCATTTTTTCTCAGAATGTTTTCGGAAATAAGCTCCGTAAGTGACGGTAAATCCTCGTGAATCACGCTGTATATGAGGGTTTTTGTTTTATTTGAAATGTTTCTACTCCAAAGAACTGAGTTCAACATGCCAATTATATTCTTTCCTTCACTTATTATTTTTTCAATTTCAGCTAAACTCTTCCCATCACCAAAAGAAAATTAATAAAACAAAACTTAATTAAATGACAACGGAACAAATATCTCAGGTGACAAGGATTGTGAAGACAGACCTCCAACACTGAAGAAAGTAACACTTCAATTTGTTTTATATCATTTATGAATGTATAATGTTATATTTACATATGAATTTTTATACGGAATATTGCAACCGTACACATATGATACCAGCCATTCTATGCAGTCCTTAAAATACAAGAAATTACCTTCCTTACTCTTACAATCCACCACAAAAAAGTTGTGGCAATTTCTTATTAAACTATGTCATAGTCTCAAGTCGACACCTAAAACATTGATGTCATCAATATTTATGTCAACCAACAATTCCAATAGTATTATTATTATTATTATGTACGTGTATGTGTGTTACTCATAAAAATGGTACACATCTGTCATCATCATAAACACTGCGTGTGTTATAGAACAATAAGACAAAACATCGTGAGCTGCTCTGCATACAAATTCTCCTACATTATTACAACGATACATGTTACAGAGTTTGTTTGAAAATGGAGACAAAGCTAGTGCATATTGCCGCTAAGTACAATGTTACTTAACCCCCTAACTGCAAGCAAGGATGGGTCTCATTAACACGTCCGATATCAAAAAGAAATAATGAGCGATGTGTCGCAATCCAGTATCATTGAGTTGCAATATATTTATTTTCTTTACATGAGATCATGAATTGCACATTTTAATTACAATCTGTTAAGCTTCACATCATGCAGATGATGTTAGATCTAGTTATTAACGGTTGAGATATGTAACGTGCAATCCACACGGGCTTGTGTGCAGTGTCAAGTGCACAGACAATCTTCTTATGTCATGTACGTACTTCATCAGACTTCCTTAAGAAAAGTTTTAATGCATAACAGAGCCGTAGTCACCAAAGGATTAAGAGCCCAGTAAAAACAATGGACAGTGGCTCTTTCTCCTTCCAAAAGCACTTTCAGTAAGGATATTTTTTATATAAATACCAACTTCTTTTCACTTTGAATATTCATTACAGTTTGTGAAATGGAGCGTTGCAATCGTTCACTATTTCACAAGAATTTTTATCACTACCTCATGTCAATGTCCTCTCACACGTTCACCAACTTTTCACAGTTGCACTTATCACTTAGCACCCGTAACTAAACCATTCCTCATTATTTACAACCAATTTTTTTTATATTCCCTCCCTTTCTTAGAACTCAACACTTTTTTACTTTTCTTAGTTACCATCGTTTCATTTACTCTAAATGAAATAAGTTTAACATTTACACATTCTGTACGATTATTCCAGCTGCCTTTCTCAAATATTGTGTGCTGGAACCCCAAATTTATTCTATCTAATGATCCAATAGTCATTTGGCATTTAAAGCTTTATAATGATCAGCAATCAAAAGCTTTCTCCCGTGTTTAAGATTATTTGTTGACTATCGTTTCCGTTTGGAAATTTTTCTTGTCTTCACATCCCCACTACGGCTCTGCTGGTAAGTATCATCATATTGTGACATGATAAGCTGTTAATCATCATAAACCTTACTTGGAGCAATATCATGATAATAAAAAACATGGATTGTATGCCAAATATGTCAACCTTTGTTAACAAGTTACAATACAATGTTATTAACGGTCATTTTCCACGATATTAACTTCTGCTTCATTATTACTAAAATATATACCCTATTATACTGTGTCAAAATCGTTTTTGACCAACACTGGACTGTTAGTTTCATTAGTGTTCAAAAAATTCCATGCAGAGAATTCTACATCTGAAAAAAAATTTGAAGTAGAATTCTTATATTCATTTCCATTGGAATTTACGACTTATAAAGTATCACTGATCTGTTATTCCTTCTATATTTCTACCTGAGGATGGAATAATATAGAGTAAAGTTCACCAAGCAGGAAAGTTTTAAAGACAGAAGGAAACAATTTTTAAGGAATCCTACGAGTGCAGTTACATGAATTGTCGTCGATGATCTACTTTCGCCAGTTCATTTGTGTCGGTTACTTGATGCAACTGCTATCACAGGGTATGTAACCTCTACCCAAAGGGTTCTTAACCTCGGGTCCAAGACCCCCTTAGAGTAATTTAAACATGGTCACGTAGTCATGAAAATTTCATTAAAAGTAGAGTTTTCCAGAGAAATGCACAAAGCTTCTTGTTATTTATCTTGCTATGTACTCTTTCTCTAAATCTTATTGTAACCCTGTATAAAATATACCATTCCATTGAGAGGGATCCAATAAGCTGTGTAGTCTTAGGAGCAGAAGGTTAAGAACCGCTCTTCTATTCTGTTATTCAACCCCTATACTACGACTTGTTTCACATTGAGAAAGAAATATGCTTAACTATTGCAAGAAGTACACTCATATAGAAGTACAATACTGTTATTTTAATAATTTGTATTATTAGCATGAACTGAAGATATGGCAAGCAACCAGAATTCTTATATTTAAGATTCTAACTGCTTTGCATCTAATTCACACTTATTATTCACTCAAAATGTTATTTCTCGATTAATTCTGACAAGTGTATTATTAGTTTATTCATAGGTACAGTTGCATCTCATCATAAAAGTTTAAGCTATATAACATTCTTTTATAAATCTATGATTTATGTTTTTCTTACAACTTGTTCATGATGATATATGTAATAATTTAATCGTAAATATTGTTCATAATGAGATCCAACTGCATAACAATATTTTATCAAAGTGAGAATTTGTCCCACTGACAATGTCGTGTATTTCCCTAAAATTACAAATGGTGTGGTTGTAGATTTATTACATAAACAAAATAAAAAAGTTGTAGAAACAATTGTGACCATGACACTACTCTAAAATTATTAAAATAGTGGAACTCATTTTAAAACAGGTTTTATTCTACTGTAATACTAAAATAGTTTCCCCCTAATTTGAAAACATCCTGCATTATGTTAAAATTTGGTAAGTGGTGGCATACGGGTATGTATCTTCTGTTGATATTGCATTGCTGATCTCAAAATGTGCTAATAACAATACTGCTACTTGGAAAATAAGATGAAAGTATTGCAATAAATAACTTCAGATTCGATAAATAAAACTAAGTGATAAATTAGTACAGTCTCGTATCTATATTATCTTCATTTTGAGATGTATGTAAATATCATCAGAGATATAAAATCAAAACAAACTGCAGTTCTGGGGAATAGGGATAAAAGTAACATTTTTTACTTCTCAAATTGGAATGACATGATCTTTGCAGTATAAGTACAATGATTCAATTAAGGTAATCCATAGTACAACTTATTTTTAAGGGGACTTGTATCTGAAAGAGTAGAAAAAAAGCATTGCAAATTTGCTAATATTTAAACTGCACATGTTCAAAAATGCAGCCATAATTTGGTGTGATTTTTATAACCTTATAATGGCTCAATTAGGAATATTTTAATCTATGAGACATAACTTTTGAATGCATCAATAGTTCTTTATTCATTATCGCAGGCAATGCGCAAAGATATTTTTAATTTTGCATATATGGATATGAGTGCACATATCTCAAGAACAAATTACCATACATCAGAAAGCTGAAATTTTGTGCAGACTTTCAGAACTGAAGTATGTAAGAAGTAAACCATTATTATAACACTTACTGTATGTAAGCATTTCAAGTATTTTTATGCAACATAACTAATCACAGGAATAATAATACAGTAAAACTTTTTCTATACGTTTGGCATTAATTAATTTTTTCTGAAGTCCCGTCAAAATTCTGATACTTTCCAGGTCAATTAATTTCGGTCATACGTTTTTCGTCTATACGTCTTTTACACTTATATGATCGTATTTGAATCTCCAACAGATACGAAATGGCATTTATACATTCTAAATCAATTTTACTCGAAATTACATTTGCGTGAAAATGTAAAAACTCGGAAATACAGAACAGGTGCGGCCCATTTTGAAATTCGTGGAAGTTGGAAGCTGCTCATGCTTGCCTCCATCAATCTTATGTCCTTTAATGACGTTGTTACTACATTAGAAACATTGAAACATTTTGTAACACATCATGATGTAACTGAATAAATTATTGTGAAACAGTTATCACAATTTGAGGGTATGATTTATTCATTAGGAGCAAGCAGTTCAAAATAAATAACTTTTATGTAAAATAATCACAATATGTTATTAAATGAGGATCACACGGTAATAAGAAAGTAAGTCAATGTCGTAACATTTTCTGGATTGGAGTTTGAAACGTAATATATTGCCAACTTTGGCTCCAATCAGCTAAGATTTTCTACAAATAGTCTTACATTCTTCAAGAATATGTGCTATAAATTTGAGTACCGGTACTGTATTACAGATACAAAAAGTATGAAATTATAAATTTCTCTTTCAAAATTTTATTAAAATGACTTATCTCATACCTCCACACTGGTATAGTCTTCAAATGATATTTAAGATATTAATTGCTATTTCAATTATACGCTTTTGTCACTTAAGCTTTTTTTTCATAAAACATATATCAGTTTTACTGCAACAACCTAGTCTAAAGATTAACTTATTAAGAACTATGAGTAAAGAAATCAACTCCTAACATAATTTGATTTCCGAGATCTGTGCACTCATTATATACAATTTTCTTTCTTTCTTTCTTTCTGCCTTTCTTCCTTTCTTTCTTTCTCATATAGTATATTATAATGAGTAAATGCAAAATTAGTATGTATTTAAAAATTATTCTCAAATATTAATAAAATATTCCCAAATAATCCATTGCAAGGGTATAAAATTTCGTAAAATTACCTCTGTAACTTTTTGAGGATCTACAGTTTAAATATTAACAAATTTATAACTTTTTTTCCTACCATATGTTCATGTACACGTCCCCTTAAATCGAAATTCACTAGAACTCTTTCGGTTTTCTATAAAAATGTTGATTGCTGCAACAATAAAATTGTAGCCGATATATTATCTTCGATTTATATTATTTTCACTAAAATTATTGAACCATACAGAGACGATATTTTGCAAAAAAAAAAAAAATTATTTATTTTTAATTAGAAGCTTGTAAATAGAGCATTTCTTCATGATGTTTGAAACACTGTTTGTAATACATGCAGCAGAACCGAAACTTCTTTGAAATATTATTCATATTTACATTAGATCTAATTAAATATTAAAATTTTCTCGAGGACTGCCCTTCGTCACTATTCCCCAACAATGAAACAAGTAAAATGAATTAACAAAATTCATATAAATTCACGTTAAATTCTCAAACTTCTGCCAATGCCACCACTTTTAACTATTTAGTGCCATTTCTGTTATGGCTTCTCTCAAAATAAAATACCTTTGTTATGAATAGAGCACATCTATCATGGATGAGTATAAAACGGACAGAACGTAAATACATATAAAATATGAGAAATAATCCTTCATTTTAATAACAGTGAAGTTTTAAGAAACTAAAAAAAATTAACTAGGTCTTTGATATTCTTTTCTTTTGGAAAATAACTGGAAATAGTACAGAACAATATTTATAAATCATTAGGTACAAATCACAAATTACGCTACATGTAACAACAAACATCGTCATTTGTAACATACCCCTGGTTCATGGAATTAAAAAAGCGCCAACCAGAAATGGCTCCAGTCATCATAGCATTCTGACATTTAATATAAACTGCAAGAACCTTAAGTGTTACAGAATGCATACAGCACCACTTGGAGAAAAAAAAAAAAAAAAAGTCACACACTCACTACTCATGAAAAATATTTCTTTAAAAAAACACACATAGCTTCGTGTTCACTAATCAATCACACACTTCACATAGAATAAAACTCCCGACTTTCTAGTATTAACCCTGACATTACAGGCATTTTCTCACGACTGCTATATAACATACCTGCATTTTTTTTTTTATTTTCACCTTCTCTAAGTCATTTCTTCTTCAAAATCTGTACAGTAACAAAATAAAGATTGCAATGTTGCCACCTTCCTCTCAGACCCCCAAAGATACACATATTCTCGCACGCACGCACGCACACGCACACACAAACAAGTCAGATTTGAAAAACAAGAGAACAGATATTCATCATTTATGCGATGATGAAGTGTTATTTAATTTTTTTATCACAGTCAATGGGAAAAAGATATACTCTTGTCCTTGTAATACAGTATGTCTTTATCACCTCGATTGAATTAATACTTTTGTTTCAGAAGAATATAAAGAATTTAAGCACACACTGTTATGGGCATATTATTTAGTCTTCGTCATCATGTTCTTCGTTATGAAATTCTGGTGTTGTGTTGATGAGTACATCTTAAAGGCCAGTCTGGCAAAAGATGGCTGGCTCGTAATACATATTACTACCCATTTATAACAGACGTTAGACAGTTACCGTATATCTGTTATTAAATTACACTATCAAATCAATACAATGTATCAAATTACCCACGTTTGAGCTCTAGCAACTTATAATCCAAATTTGTGAATCAAGTATTCGTGGATTAACTTCCTTTGCATTCCTGTCACTCTTATAATATGCTGCGGATCTGTTCAATGAACGACATCTTGTCATGTTAGGTTAGGTCACTACAACAAGAACAGGGGGCGTCCTACGACAAACAAAAAAATTAAGAATGAGATGTTTATCACAGTACCCATAAGGACATTTTTTGTGTTTAGATCTTCAAGATATATTATCCTGTCAATCCGCAGTCTTGAGTCCACAATATTTATAGTGGCAAAATTGTAAAAATATTGTGGCTTGTTCTATAAATCTCCCCTGCCCCTCTCCTATCAACCTCCAACAAATCGAAATCATAATCATTGTTCATTACAAATATTTCTACTCTACATAGAAAATGGAGGTTAAGACACATAATTGAGGAATTATCAGACTCCAGCCTGCAGTTGTTGAAGCAATCATGTTCCTGTATGACGACAGACATCCTTCATTTAATTGGCAAGAGATCAGCACAACACATTCTGATACAACAGGACGAAGCACTATTGCATTCTTAATAATAAAATTGTACTGCTATCTAGACATTTGTCTTTCCAATTTACTATTTTGGTTTTCAATGAATTGCCTCCTGATCTGGATTCTATATCAGTAAGTGAAATTTCCTCTTCAATTAATACTGAAATATACATGAATGTAGAGGCAAGACGTGAGTGACATATTCTTTACCTGTTGGCTTGTGCTGCACCATTGAGTGTCCACTTTACCATAGTGTTACAATAATATTATAAATTTCAAACTTAATTTATAAAATGTCAACAGACAAATATATGTCTTATACACAACATTTTGATTTGTCACTGTTTTTAGGAATATATTTCCGACATAATTTGGGATGTATCTACATAAATATTTTCAATTATGTAGTAACAACTTTCATTAGATATTTTTGTAAGATATTATAGTGTTATCTAATTGTCTCAAAATTGCTTAATATATGTTTATACTCGCACTGTTTTAAATATTTTAACATTTTTGTACCTCCATTATCTGTCATTTTGTTTTTTCATCTGAATTGTGTATATGATGCATTTCATAATCAAGGGTTCTTCAGCAGATTTTTATTTTCTCACCCACGTGAAATTTTTAATACGCAACCTATACCTGAAAACGAATTATTCACTGCTAGCCGTCTATGTAACGTCATGCAGTTCCATTTAAAACAAGCGACCTGCAAGACGTAAACACAGCCTTCTGGCTCATGGACTATGTACTTCATTTCAGATGGGTGTAGTGTGTAATACATTGTCTTCTCTTGAGTCATCGAGAACCTTGGCTCCTCTGGAAGATGTCAGATATAGAACTGATATCACCAATACAACCCATCGCTGCTAGACAAAATCCTTCAGACACTCGTCTTGGAATAATGCTTATAATTTCATAAAGTAAAGTATAATATTATGGCCCCACAAGCAGATTTCAGGTGCATTCGACAACACATATGAGCACCTGTTATTACTTAATTAGTATTAATATCGACATGAGTCCCCCTTCATCGTCTACGACTTTACATGCATTCTAAAAACAAGAATGTGTTTTGTACATGGGTTGTACTTAAGTTCCATTGCATTGGATTCAACAGTTATACAACATCTGACATGACATGATCTTTAGTCTGAATTTGAAGAGAACAATATCTGGTACACTTTAATGTTGTATAGGTATATTTTTCTGCTTGAATGAAACATATTTTATAAGAAGAATGTATTTTATATGTTTCATCCCAGCTATTTTCTATTTATAAAATTGTAAAGGGCGACAATGCTCTCTTCTGATAAACGAGTAGGCCTTTGCTAAGATATTGTTCCTCAGATTCAGAAAGAGACGAAAGCCAAGATTCACCTAAGACACAACATGTTCAGAGCACTGACTCGATTTGCTTAATTTCCTGGGGCTGCATGTTCGGAGGATTGATTGGAGATGCCGCAGTCTCCACAATCTCGGGAATGGCGTTCCTCTCTTCTTCATTTTCTTCTTCTACGTCTTCATCGATAGGCGTCAAAGCATCCGTAATCGGCGGTATCTCTGCGGGAGGGACGCAGCGCTTCATTAAAGGGGCTATGAAGCTGGTGATGGCAGACAGACCGAAGAATGCAGCTGCCATGTAGAACGGTATGTCGTAACTGTTTGTAGCGTCGTACACAGCTCCAGCCAGTGGAGACCCAAGGATGGCAGCACCACCACGGAACAGGATCAACAGCCCAAAAGCGTTGGTCAGCTTGTCAAGCCCGAGAAGATCCACAAGTATGATCGATGTGAGGGAGATGTAGCCAGCTGCAAACACATACATAAGTTATTTATTTGTGTACCTAACATTCAGTTATATATATTTTTTTTTTAATTTTAGGAAAAAATTAATATAGAACAACTATTTTGTGGATTAATGAAAACTTAAAATATATTTTCTTGAATCTTTAAACTGTTTTTTATTTTTTTTATTTTCGGTTTGCAAGAAAATATCATCATCATCTACTGACAAGGTATTAGGCCGAGTGGCCTGTTACAGTCTAGTTTTTTGTCCATCTCTTTTGAGATCTGTCAATGGATCTTTTTCCTCCCAATTTAAAATTGTCTTTGGAAATCTGTTGTTGCTCCACTGACATCATTTTTCCCAGTTTTCTTGATATAGCCAAATGTATTCCATCATTGGTTCAGCCTTGAGTTCTTTCACGATATCCTCATTCCGCTTATGGTCGATTATTAAATTATTAAAACTTACTATAGAAATTAAAATTAAATTATGCAACTGCCAAGGTTATATCAGTGTCGCCAGTGTGCCGGAATTTTGTCCCACAGAAGTTCTTTTATATGCCAGTAAAACTACTGACATGAGCCTACTGCACAATTAAATGCCATTGACCTGAGCCGGGATCGAACCTACAACCTCGAGTACAGAAGGCCAGCGCTATACTGACTACACTACCCAGCCCGATCTTACTGTAATAAATTCTGTAGTTCTTTTAATGTTGTGAAAAACAGATTCTGCTTCTCCATTTGATTGACATCATATTATTTTAATTTGTTTGAGGTTATGTTAGGAAAAGCGCATTCGACAGAAATCATTTAGCAGTGCTATCATGGTAATTATTTTCTTTGCCATATCCCCCCCCCCTAATTTTCTCCCTTGAAATATATTTTACTCCCCTCCCTTTCTATCCCTCTGACTGTCATTTGTTGGATGTTTTTATGCGAAGGAAGTAGTAAATAAATAGCTACACCAAAGAAAGTACAATGTTCCATTGCTTCACTGGATTCTGTTAGATGTATGCAGTGATAAACAAGTAGTTTTAGTCTGTAACCACAAATACTTTCACATAAAAATCGCTTGATTCTTACCCGTACGATATATTCTAATGCAATATTACAGTCCCCTGAACTTGTTACAAATATTACAGATTCAGGATGCAATACTGGGGAAAATAAATAGGTCATTTCCCTAATATGTCCTGGACATCTCACATGTTTTTTTTTTGGTTATTTTACGACGCTGTATCAACATCTAGGTTATTTAGCGTCTGAATGATATGAAGGTGATAATGCCGGTGAAATGAGTCCGGGGTCCAGCATCGAAAGTTACCCAGCATTTACTTGTACTGGGTTGAGGGAAAACCCCGGAAAAAACTTCAACCAGGTAACTTGCCCCGACCGGGATTCGAACCCGGGCCACCTGGTTTCGCAGCCAGACGCGCTGACCGTCTCACATGTTATGTTGGTAATTAGTAACAAGTAGTGGGGAAGTGTTAATCTACAACAATGCATTAGAATAAACAGGTAAGTATCAAATGATTTTTATGTTCAAAGTATTTGTGGCTGCAAACTAAAATCATACGTTTATCACTATATACATCACACAGAAACCAGTGAAGCAAAAGAAAACTGCCTCCTTTGAGTAACTTTTCTGGAAAAATACCATCTTTTATATATGGTTCTGGATTCCAGCACTATAGAGATGGCAGTTTATGTTTATGAACATCAAAGAAGATATATTAGAAACTGCAAGAGATGATCTAAGATCAGTACAGATCTCCATGTAAAAATATAATCTCCATGTACAAAACGTAGGCACCCATACATTGTATGGCTCCATACAGGCAAAAATTTCTCTTCCCCATACAGTTCGCTAAAAGATTCTAGGTTCCCATACAATGTATGGCCCCGTATGGTCTCTATGATAGCACTGCATATTAGGCCTATTTCACACATACACAGCGACTGTCTTTTCAATGCAAAACAATTCTTCCGCTTTGGCGCTCCCATTCCAGCCAAAAGACATCTGGTAATAAAGTTCTACCTGCCTCGTACAACACACAATAAGTTTAGGGATTAGGGAACCTATAAAGTACAAACATATGAAGTGTAAGAATTACTACGTAAGTTATCAAGATTTCTTAATATTCATTCTACAAACTATAAATAGCCAAGCCTTTGTATTTACTGTACATGATATTAATTTTACTATAGTCGGGAATCTAATAAAAATAAAAACTGAGACCCGATGGGGTAACTAAAGAACATACTTGGTTTGTTCATTAAGAATAAAAAAAAAAAGCCATTAGTTTCCCTGAAATAAACATTGTGATCCCTAGTGATATTTATACTACACAATATGGCAAGTGTAAATGTTGACATTGATAATCTCACTTCTTTAATTGAAATGAGACCAGTACTTTGGGACAAAAGAAGTGTTGTGTACAAAGACATAAATGAAACGAAAAATGCTTGGAGAGTTTTCCTAGAACTGAAAACTTGTTTCGTAGACTCTCAGCTCCGAGAAAAGTACATAAAATTCCCCAAACTCTTTCCTTTTTATATCTAACAGGTGAATCCACTGGATTCTGTGCCTCCTTTTTTAATGCACCTGCTGTACAATATCATCATTGCTATAATGTGTCTACCATCCATGTTGGCAACAAAACACTAGAATAACCGGCACAGGATATGATCGGTTGTGTGAGAAGTGTCACCATTCTGTGTAAACGGTGCTGTTTGGATGATCTCCATGTATGCGTGAAATGGGCCTTACTGTATTTCAGTTCGTTTGAGGTTATGTTTGCTTCTTTGTTGCAGTATGCAGTTTCTACAAATATTAAAATTTTGTTCTAATAGTCTGAACAGTAATTATTTTTGGTGGTCCATATATTTACAATCATGGTTTCTGGCTTCCATCAATGCCCAGAAATCCAAGTGAGGGTCTATTTTACGTTAAAAGTCTCCTTTTTTGGGATGCGCGATAATCCTGTATTTTAATCAAACTTTATTTCATAATGTAAAAATCAATAATCTCTCCACTCAACTACTATTTACTTCATAAATTGGTGCTGAAATTAATGTTTTCATTTGTATAAATGTTTGTAAATGTTTGATTTTGAAATTAGCAAACATAAATGCACTATATAGATAAGAAAGTCCATCACTCTGGACTAATGGTTAGCACATCTGACTGCAAAGTGAGGAGGTCCAGGTTAAAATTCTGATTGGGACAAGTTACCTGGTTGGGGGGTTTTTCTGGGGTTTTTCCTCAACCAATGGAAGTACAATTGCTGGTAACTTTCAGTGTTGGGCCTTTGACTCATTTCCGCCATCATTAATTCATATATTACCACCTCCACCACCATCCATGCCATAGCCTGGGTTAAATTCACGGAATGGCTGTTCGGTTACAAGTATCATTCACAGAAAAGGAGTGGTAAACACAATAAGTCTTAGGCTGCAATGTAAGCCTTCTGTTACCTCCTCCATAAAAAAGTAGGTACAAAGGGTACTGTACTGTTAGACAATAAGATAAGTGCAAAGTTTTTATTTTGTTAACTCACTTATTTAAATGTTACTTAATACATTTTTCAGTAACTTGTAACTTCAATTTCCTTACAAAGAGAAAAGTCGATACCGATACTAAAAGTGTCCTGTATTTTCGTAAGACATTTATTGCAGGCTTAGCCATATAGTGAAAAATAGTGAGACTACAGTTGTTTTACAGCAGCTTCTGGAAGTACCTCTTTTAGTTTCTTGTTTGTGTAAATAATTAAGTGTAAGTCGCTCACCACATAACAGTGAGTGTCCACGATATTCATATGTGGCTATTGGTATGGTGTAATAATCATGAAGATATAGAGGAGCGTTTTTTATACTGTGCATCTATAACTCCTAAAAGAAGCAAATTAAAGTCATCAATGCCAGTCGCACATTATTCAGCTCTGCAATATACTGACCACAACTCTACTCTGGCTACTAGTGACAGGCAGCTACTATAATGAGCACTGATCAAATTAGAAGAAATTCTACAGTAGACTATAGCTAGTGGATTTTATATTACCAGCATTCTACTGGATACATTAAGAAGATTGATTTGATTCTGTAGTCCTTTATCCTTCGGAGTCCTTAAAGTATAGTATACTATACTCTACTTCATACATGATTATGATATAAAATGTATGTGAAACGACTCAAAGTATAGCATAATATACCTGCAATTGTGCCCTAACTGTAACCTGCAGAATGTTTTCAGTATTTTTCCCCTTGTCAGTAACTTTTTTTTGAAGTGTAGAATTATATTGAACTTTAAAAATAAAACAACAAATGTCTTAGGACTCGGAGGTTATGCTAACGACAAAATGATAAAAAAAAAGATGACATTTACTGGAGTTTTTAGACTGGTCATCTAAACTGGAAAGATCTATATAATCCAAAACCTTATTGTAAATAAGTCCGGAATATTCAGGTTGTAAAACACTCAATATTAGGTTTCTGTCTAGCAATGTTTTAGGACTTGTAGATTTTTAAAAGTTCTGTTTAGGATATCAAAAATGTATGCGAAAGTAAGAAAAATTACAACAATCGATGCTCAAATTGGGTCATCAGAGAAGCACCAACAATCAGGAAATTAAACAAGCTTATTTATAATCTGTAAAGTTAAATAGTTAATTTAATTAATGATTATTAGCAGTTTTGTATCAATAATTTTACTTCACACTAAGACTAAAAATTTACATTAGGCCTATGTAACACATTTAAAATAAGTGTCGTAATATTAGCCTTTTTTTTTTCTTTAATTCAGCTTTTTTAGATAAAATGTCCTGCTTTACATATATTTTTCACCTGGTAAGTCTATATGAAGACGAAGATGGAATAATAAACTTTGGAAACGTTGGGAAATCATATTCATGATTAATAACAGAAAAAGTCCAATCACACCTCGTCTGTATAACCATTTCATAATTTTTATATAGAAGTGAAAAATTTCAAATTCATAATATCATGTTGACTTAAGTCTGACAACACTGACAGTGTTGTGACACTCATATCAATCATTTAGTGCACCTTGAATGGCATTAAAACATTTCACTGTAAATTAAATACAATATTCCAATTATTTATTTTACACTTTCTAAATGCTATCACACACACTTTAGTTGGTAGACCCTCTATCTTGAATACTTGATGACTACAATGAAAGACCTTTCTCTTTAAAATGCATAACCAGAGTCTTATAGGTAAGGAAATGGTTTAAAATTCTTATAATTTGTTTATTAGACTGTGAAACATTAAAGAAAATTGAAATTTCGAGGATATCAATACAAAAATAGAATAGGTTCAATTCAAAGAATCCATGGCTAGCTCATAAGTTCGTAACTCCATTAAAAACATGCAATAGGCCTACAGTATTTTAATTCTGAAGCTAGAAGAGGGACTTAAGAAATGACAGCAAATTTTATTGCATGGAAAATAGTTTAATAATATTAATTTCATAGCACGAGTTACCGATATGTTTTAGTTGGCATGGTAATATTACAGTCTAGTATATACAGTCACGAAGCTCAATACCTAGGTAACATGCATCCATAGATAGTTGCTAATCACTAGGATCGCTACTATTGCCTCATCACAGATAATGCGAAATTGTACTGGCACATGCTATTGTTCCTAGTACTCTCAACAACTTAAGCTTCGTGACTGTATATATTAGACTGTGTACTATTTGTAAACAGCAATGTTAAATCTTTCAATAAACTCTGTATCCATATGCTTAATACCAGACCTACATATTATCTATATGGAATACTAGCACAAACTACCTTAAACAAGAGTAGAGTACGGTACTACAGGCCTACTCTGAATACTAATTTATAATTCCCTTTCAAAGAATCTTAAATCACTAAAATAATCCAGTTTATATTTAAATCAAGAGTAAAGGTATTTTTGCAGTACCAGTACCACAGCTTCTACAAAATAAATGAATATAAATTATATGAACACACAAAGAATCAATGTAGCCTCTAACGTAAAATTATTATTATTAGGTACATCTTAATAGAAATATTACATTCATTTATCATATTCATCATAACATATACTGTTACAATGATTTGAAGAGTGACTTTACAGATCTCTAAACAACTTACTGCTTCCAAAATAAAGTGAGATTCTAGATTATTATATAAAGTCATGATTGGTTTTATAATTGTACCCAAGTCTAAGATCAATATTTGTCGTGAGGGGATAAGGAAATAGCTCTTATCTTCAAATATTCAATCAAATTTAAATCAATGACAATGCTAAAAAATGAAATGAACTAAATAAGATTAACTGTAGATTACCAATATTATCTATTGGTATCAAACAACTGATAAGAGGGAAGTTAAACATCAGTTTTAAAAACAATATTACATAGAGACACAAGGAATAATAATGATAAAAACAAAGAATATATAGAGAGAAAAGAGGCAGTCACAAATTTTAAACTGAAACGAGACATGACTAGCCTACTGGAAAAATCATTTATTTAGAGTAAAAATTCTGAAAACTGCACTTTGTAAAAAGAGCCAAACACGAGCACAGACGGTGATCATCTAGTCCAATATTAAGCACTGAATGGAAAAGACAAGCACTGAAGAGATTAGACTAATTCTATGAAGACCGTAATGAATTCAGTATCCTCTACACATTAGCGAAGTTCTCAAGTGTATCTAAACTACGTTTAATTTAATTTAAGCTTCTTCTGATAAATTTAAGTAACAAAAAAAAAATTCATTAAAAATAATGAATCTCTAACTTTTGCTCAGTCAAAATTATTTGTGTCTCTCACAGATAATTTCTTTGCTTACAAAAAGACTATGTACTAACGTGTGAAACACCTAAAAGCCTTTTTTTTTTTCTGAACATAATAAACATAATCATCTTGATATTATTAGTTATATATGAAAAAATTGTTTTAATTATTTCTTGACTTTAAAACTAGTAAAGTAATGATCTATCCTTTATAATATCAGGTGTGATGATGGTGATGGTGATGATAATAATAATAATAATAATAATAATAATAATAATAATAATAATAATAATAATAATAATGCACTCTATCAATCGCCGTCACCAAAAATGAGACCTTCACCATGTCCATCTTGGAACAGTGCCACATTATTTATTGTCGAGCATAAATACTTACAAATAGCAATGCCAAAAAAGACAGCCATGACTATGTAGCTTATGTAGGAGGAGCATAACGGAGTGGATGCCACAGCCAACGTGCTGACCACGAGGCAGATATTGTTCAGCAGCAGGGCATCCACCCAAGGAAAGTCTGCCACGAAGCCACACACAACCCTTCCGACAGTGTTGGTGATACCGATGATGGACAGCAGGAATGAAGCCGAGTTGGAGTCGATGTCCTATTGCACAAATTATGGAATCATCACAATGAATTTATTATTTGAGTTGGAAGTAAAATGTGTACATGAGAATAGTTTAATAAAAATACCAGGCATCTTGATTACACAACTTTTAACACTATATCACTTAGGAATATATTTATGATAGGCCTAACCACTTTCACGTGTTAAATTTAAACTAAGTCTGTAAATACTTAGTTGACTAGTTTCAGCTTAGTAGTAGCTATCTTCAGATGCATATAGAGTGTTGGGAGGCCGGGGGGGGAAAAAGACCTTTGGGGAGGTGGAGACGTAGATGGAAGATAATATAAAAATGGATTTGAGGGAGGTGGGATATGATGATAGAGACTGGATTGATCTTGCACAGGATAGGGACCGATGGCGGGCTTATGTGAGAGCGACAATGAACCTCCGGGTTCCTTAAAAGCCATAAGTAAGTAAAGTACGATTATTTAGTCCTGACAGTCGGCGGCAATGTGCACCTTGGTCAGAGGAGTCGATTTAGTTATGCCAAGGGGTGTTTGGGTTAGTTACTCGCTTGCCTTCGGAGCGATCGGATGTCATGCGTGCGGTAGAGCGGTATGTTTCTAGTACAGTTAAGTTGTACTGCATTTCTTTACTGACCACTCGCCCTTATCTCTACTCCGGAGCTCACTACTCCTATTACTTTCCCTCTTTCGCGTCACCAAGCTGTCAGAACTAAATAATCGGTCTGTAAGTAGCTATCTTCAGAACTAGTGAGGTCCCTGCATCTTCCAGTTTCTTCAGCTGTTTTGCTGAGGGTGCGTTTGTGTTAGTGTGGAGTCAAATAGTGTATGTGTTCTGAAATTAAGTTGTGTATTGAGGATTTGTTATGGCTGTGTTTTTGTGTGTCTGCATATTTCATACTGTTCTAGCACAGCCTAGTATATACAGTCACGAAGCTCAATACGTAGTAAATATGCATCCATAGATAGTTGCTAACCATTAGGATCGCTACTATTGCCTCATTACAGACAATGCGAAATAGTACCTGCACAGTCTATTGTTCCTAGTACCCTCATAAGCTCAAGCTTCGTGACTGTATATACTAGAATGTGGTTCTAGTGTGTTTAGTTTCTGGTTTTTCGGTTGGATATGTAGAATTTTCATGCCAACTGAAAAAAAATCTTTATAATCTTACCTACATACAGTTACACCAAAGATTACAGGATAACCATAAGATAATTTTATAGATTGTGCCTGCTAAACTAGCCATATTAATGCCAGTTTATACGTAGGTCTAAATTTATTCGGTGGGTATTATTACATTACATTAAACAATTAGTGATCATGATTGATAAAGAAAATATGAGAGGATTAGGAGATCAATACGGGAGCCAGGAGGATTAAAAAATACGGGAGTTCCTGGAAAATATAGAAAGAGTTGGTTACCCTAGCTGTGACTATCCGGGCTAGCATAATACCGTTCCATTCATCATGTCTGCTCAGTTAAAGTTGCACATGTGCCTGCCTGGCAATAACCACTGGCCAATGGCAATATCCACTGGCCAACTGACTCTGTGTTCGATACTTGTTCGCCCTTCACAGAACTTCTGCATCCAATTGTAGACTGCTTGACATGACAGACAGTAGCCACCATACATGGGCAGAATTTCTTTATGAACATCCTTCACTGCCAAACCTTTGCTCGGGAAAATCGCAAACGGAGTGCTGTTCGACAATGGTACACATACACTTGTAATACTGCTTCTTTGTTTTGCTTGTGCACCTAATTAAAATCTAGGTCGCTACTTCGATTTTTAACTTACTGACTTGTCTGTGCGTGTAACTAGGATTCCGAACCATTCTACATAAATTTTGTTGATTATAGTGGTATGCAGCCAGAAAATCTAAAGGAGGATAGCAATGGCAAAGGAAGCTTCTAATAGAAAAAGGAGCATCTTCTGCAGACTTCTGGAAAAAGAAATAAGGAAGAGACTAGTGAAGTGCTTTGTGTGGAGTGTGGCATTGTATGTGGCAGAAACATGGACATTACGACGAAATGAAGAGAAATGAAATATGGATATGGAAAAGAATGAAACATATGAAGTGGACAGACAGAATAAGAAATGAAGCTGTGTTGGAAAGAGTGGGTGAAGAAAGAATGATGCTGAAACTGATCAGAAAGAGAAAAAGGAATTGGTTGGGTTACTGGCTGAGAAGAAACTGCCTACTGAAGGATGCAATGGGAGGAATGATGAACGGGAGAAGAAGATATCAGATAATAGACGACATTAAGATAATTATGTGGATCATATGCGGATACTAAGAGGAAAGCAGAAAATATGAAAGATTGGAGAATGCTGGGTTTGCAGAACACTGTCGGCAGAACACTGTCTTATGCATGTATGTAAGGTGATGTGGTGATGATGATATTTGTGACTGCGGCGTTGGTATTGATGGTTGTCGTAATGACGACGGTGTTGTTGTTGTTGTTGTTGTTGGTGGTGGTGGTGGTGATGATGGTGGTGGTAGTGCTACTGATGATCATTACCATGGCGTTTACTTACATCAAGAATTGCAGAGTCGACCAGGTACACGAAAGGAATGTACAATCCCATCATGCCGAAGAAGTTGCTGATGCTGATGAGCATGAAGACAGGGTCCTTGAGCAGAGAGACGTCCATCATGGCGGCCAACGTCGCTTTGAAGGATTCGGGCAGAGTCAGGCAAGGGCATAGGTCAGCTGGAAGAGGATCAACACACCAAATTAATTTGAACCAATTACTTAGTCCCAATCTAGCAGAGTGATTACAAGCACAAATCAAGTGGACAAATGCTGTTAAATGCAAGGTGGAATATAAGTTGAAATAGAGAGTGAATTCACAAGGTGATTCAGGAGAATGATAAATATTATAGAGGTTGGTAGTATCGACTATTCTGAGAAACAAAATTCATACAAACATGTGTCTAATTTTCAATGGGTATGGAGATACAGCTGTTTGAATGTTATGCTTAGCAAGACTTACATATTTACTTATTTATTCTGATGTAAGTTAAGGCCATCAGGCCTTCTCTTCCACACCACCAGAAATACAAATACAATAATAGAAATAAAAAAAATCACACTATGGTGTGAAAGAATGACAAATGGCTACGTATTACGTATAAAGGGATAGTACCTGTCGCTCGTTTGATGTCGTCTGAGGGCAGCACTGTTCATAATGGGTGTAGAAAAAAGCCTGGCTACAAGAATGGGCATGTTCTTCCAGCATGACAGAAGCCCTTTAGAATTTAGCCATCAGGTGACACAACATCTAAATCTCACATTCTCCCAGCGATGGATCGGCCGCAGTGGTCATGTGCATTGGCCGTCAAGGTCTCCAGATCTTACTCCTGTCGATTTTTGTGTGTTAGGTTGGATGAAAGGCGAAGTGTACAGAAACAAAAGTAAACATAAAGGACGAATTGATCACTTACATTATGAATAGTGCTGCTCTCATAAAAGAATAAGAAGACCTCAGTAGTCATTTGTCTTTCCTTCATACCATTTGTGACTCTTGCTATACGTAACATTCAAACAGCCTCCACACTCATTGAAAATTTGACAAATGTTCATATGAATTTTTTTACTCTGAATAGTCCATACTACCATCCCATAAAATATTTACTATTCTCCTGAATCACTATGTATATAGATAGAGATATGGACTGGCTGGGAATTCATGTCATTCCATAGTTACTGCTTGTGTCTTCTTTGTCTCGTGTTAATTGTTGACTCACTTCCTTTTTCGACATCGACGCCGTCGCCGCGCTCCTGGGCGTACTTTGGCAGTGAGATGACGCTCTGGCGGTAGCTGGCCAGGGACTTCTGCGACTTGAACTCAGGCAGGTTCATCACGCTTCCGGAGTAGAATATGTCCTTCCGGGACAGAGGCCGCACCATCTCCCGTCGCTCCCGAGGGATGCTCGACTTGGACGTGGTGAAACAGATGCTTTCGTTGTCAGCCATCTGCAACAATAAGTTAAAACCATCAGATATCTAGGAAACAAGCAAAGAAGACTTCGTTTCTGTTTAACTTGTCAGAAAAAGACCAGCTTCAAAAATACTTAATAATTGTTGGCATAAAAGTGCGGGATATCACTACATTAAGACAGCCCTTAAAATTCCCTAAGGATAAGGGCCTTTTGTCTAAGCAAGGGAGCTATTTTGGCTATCCCGAGTAGCCACTTCGGGAAAAATCCTCACGCTTGTCTTAGTGCAGGGATGTAAAGGTCAGAGCACGTGAAAGACTCTACGTGCTCCGAAGCGCTCACGGGTTCCAATGAATCTATTCTGCAGGCAGTAGCAGTGAAAAAGAAGGGGTGAGCAAAATGAACTCTATTGGCCTACCACTGCAAGGTGAATTAAACTGCTCTTCAGTAATAGACAATGTGTTACGCTCATACAAGAAAACAAGAAATAAAAGCATGTTTTGCAGCATGTACCTCTCTAATAAATGCAATTAATTATAAAATAGTAGAATATAACAAATAATAAACATAGCTTCTCTTTAACTTAAGCAGGTTTACATAATGAGGCTTATATTATTAGCCTAATTATTGTTATTAACTGTTACATAATCGTGTACTACTTATATGAGCATCATCACACTTCTAGAAACAAATTTAAATTCCTGACTTCTCGCGTATGACCGGTGAAAAGTTGTTTCCTGCAGCAAAATAATTTCTAATGGAAGACCTGAATTGGCTAACATTCCAAGTCCACTGAAGTAAATTTTTCAGGACCGCAAAGAAACTATATACGCTTGCATTATGAGAATTGAAATAAATATCTGTATGATCCAAAAACACAGGCTTAGAGTCGGACTTGGGATATTATTTTTTACAGACTGATAGCCTATATAAAACACAACTTGTTAGGTAAAAAGTCGAATTCGGTAAATTTTGGACTTGGAATGTTTGTCAATTCAGGTATTCAATTGTGACAAAGTTGGTATATTTTCTGGGTCTGATGAATAAGGATCACAAAACAAATCCAACTTGGTCTGGAGCAGGTCAATATCTTTAAATCGCCTATGGAACTCTTCCCAGAGATTTTTTAAAACATTGCAGTATTTTATACTGTTGAGCAGAAGTTCAGTAACTGAAGGCGTTGAAATTATAAAAATTGTGCTGTGAAATCTGTGACATCCACAATGACATCGTCATCTGAAAGCTTTCAACAATATCTGTCGACACAAATTAATTGATTATTTCCTTGCGATTTCGAATTCAAAACGTTCAGATGCTCTAATATATCCTTGAGAAAGTTACATTCCTCGATCCATATACAGTCAACTAATTCTGGACTGTCTCTATTTTTCTATTATGAATTCTGATAAATATTCACGCAATTCAAAATACCTGGAGCGAACAATATCGTAATGGTAAGAAACAACTGAGAATATATGTACGAAAATCTGGACAATTTATAGACACAACTCGTAACTGACATGTAACGAGTCTACGCCATTAGCAGCACACACTTTTGTTTGTACTTTATTCTGTAAACATAAATACAATGCTGTGAGGAAGAAGCTCTACAACACATCTTCACATACATTTACCACCATTTAATGTCAATAAAAACAAACTAATTTGAATATTATATCATTCTGTAGATGAACTAATAATTTCAGGCGTTCGACACTGCTTGTCTTTGTAACTAAATAATTTCCACAAACCAACATTTACATAAGAAACTAAGAGTTTAGTCAGGCTGAAACTTACTGAACGACTTCATCATTGTGTAATGTACGACCCTTGTGTTCACCAGCGACTTCTACCTGCGTGCCTTACGTGCTCTGATCAGCGCATACGGGCTATGAGCATGTTTGAGCTCTCGTTGACATCACTGTCTTAGTGCTTTCTTTAGTTTACTTCTCCAGTCCTCTCCATTCTTTGCCTTGGATGACCAATTACTACCACAGTGAACCTACAAATCGTCTACTCATCGTCTCCTCTGTAGTCCTCCTCCCCTATGACCGGTTGTTGGGTCTCAAGATGTTCTGTGTGTCCATCTGTTGTAGTTCATTCTCACGACATGGTCTACCCATTTCCATTTAAGGTAGACCTACATAGCTGTAGTTGAGGCATTTCTGACACTTGTCATCTTCTTAGGTCTTCACACTGATGTCAAAAATCTTCTCTTCATTTTCCTCTAACTCGTCTCTAATATATATATATATATATATATATATATATATATATATATATATATATATATATATATATTTAGTTTACTCCTTGACAATCAGTTCCTATCAATTTGTATTACTATTTGTCCAACACTGAAAATTCTTCGCAGAAAATTGGTACCACCATTAAAACTCGTCCCGGTCAATTCGTACTATCGCTTTATGTCCCCATGGGATCAATGCAATCTAGATTTGCGATATAAAATTTATTGCATTATTCACTCTTAGACAGTAGGTGTGATTGTAGTAAAATATCGGGAAATAACTCTTATTTGTAATTTTAGTTCCTCGTCAGAAATAGTATTATGAGCTGTAAAAAATAAATAAATAAATAAATAAATAAATAAATAAATAAATAAATAAATAAATAAATAAATAAATAAATAAATAAATAAATAAATAAATAAATAAATAAATAAATAAACAAACAAACAAACAAACAAACAAATAAATAAATAAATAAATAAATAAATAAATAAATAAATAAATAAATAAATAAATAAATAAATAAATAAATAAATAAATAAATAAATACATAAATGAATGTTTCGTATGTAAATTTGTGAAAAATTGATCAACCTAAAGGATACTTTTTTTAAATGAAGTCAAATGTCGTAATTTTGGAGCTGTAAAAAAGTCTTTTGTGTAATCCAGAAAGCAGAAATTTATCGTCTTGTGTGGGACATATTAAATGATTTCATTTAGGTATATGTCATTTGATTAATAGCTCACGAAAACAAATTATAAACGGACATATCGTTCACAATATGATGAACTGAATTACAACGAAAAAGTATGAGGAAGTAGTCTATATGTTATCTTTGAGGCACTCATTTTTTAATGTAACCTATTGAATAAGGTACAACATGTGCTAATTGCACAGTGCACTCTGTTATCAACTGAATTTCATGTAAAAAGGGCGTATACCGGCATAGGCTACGCCCTTTTTAAGGAGATTGCATTTTTTAATTCTCCATGACCTGCGTAACTGCCAAGTTTTATAACGACACGGTTTGAATAAACTGGTGAAAAGCAGATGGAAGGTGGCAAAACTCAGATATGATGATATGGAAGTGCTCCGAAGGCTTTAAAAGCACAGTGACTTCACTATTGCATACTGCTTAAATAGATTATTTTTTCACAAAATTACATAAAGCGTGTGTATGCAGGCTATATTTTAGTCATACCAGATACCGTATTCTATTTTACCCATTATGTCTTTTCTCTCACCGACTATGGATATCCGTTCCGGGATCCATGGTGAAACAAATGGCAGAATTTCAATTACGTAACAAGACTATGAGCTACAACCGAGTGCTAATGTTGTTAACAGGTCATGAACCAATGTAACTTGCGTGATCACGGTGAATGACGCCACCTCATTCGCTACGGAGATGAGGGCGCCGAATTTGCGTATAAAATTAGCCGTACCGCGCGACCTCTGTCAGTAATATATCGGCATCTAGAGCAGCTACAGAACTGTGAGACTTGTTAGATTTGTACAAGTACGATTATTTAGTCCTGACAGTCGCCGACAATGTGCGCCTGGGTCAGGCGAGTCCATTAATAAGTTACGGCTTACAGCCTCGTTCACACTTTTCAAGAAACTTGAATTCAAGTCACGTGATTTCAATTAACCTGAATTAAAGTTGCAGTTTAGACATATTCAAGTTATTTTGTTTTCAAGTAGGATAAAATGGCGTCGATGAAAGTTGTGCAATTAGAAATTTCTGTACTAGCAAGCCAGGGAAAGGATAAATATATTGAAGAAATGGAAGACGCGTTATTCAGTACGGGTTAGGAATTAGATTACCTAAGAGAAATACACGACCATCGACCATTACAAATAGAATAAGTGAAATCTTCAAGCAAATTTAACCATTCTTAATGTAAATGTAATCAAACATTAGCAGGTCTGATTTACCATAATTGAAAATGATTATATTGAAGCTGTTACAGTTCACAAAAAAATCTATCAGCCACATTGAACTATACCAGTTTCGACCGATAAATGTCATCTCTTCAAGCAACACTCTTCTTAATCCTTCCTATCTTCCTGACTTCTTCTCTATCTACAGTTTAATGATTTTTAATTGTCTTTCATATCTCATCTGTGTCCACGTTAATATCTCTGCTGTTCAATTCTTCAATGAACTCTTACTCCCTTGGCAGCTTTCTTTGCATTTCTGTCACGAAACTTGGCAATTTCCCTAATCCACAGGCCTTCTTGAGTTTTATACAACTTCAGAAACTCAAATATTTGGTCATTATTTCACTTACTATTGTTTCCTATTATTTTTACGTTCTCAGTAGAACAGAAAAACAATCAGCTGTTAATTTAACGCTCTTAAAACAGATGTTAATTTAAATTCCCGCGCTTTTCTCTTTGAATTCAAGTTATCAAGTGACGTCCACACTTTTCAAGTTGTTCAAGTCAAGTAAAAAATAGAAAGGGATTCAACTTCACTTGAAACTTGAATTCAAGCCGTTTCTTGACTTCAAGTCAACTTGAAACATAGTCCACACTTTTCAAGTTAGTCGAATCAAGTGATTTAAATTCAAGTTACTTGAAAAGCGTGAAAGAGGCTTTACGCCAAGGGGTGTTCGGGTTAGTCAGTCGCTTGCATTCCGAGCGATCGGATGTCACGCGTGCGATAGAGAGGTGTGTTTCCAGTACAGTTATAAGCTGTACAGTACTGCATTTCTTTATTGAACGCTCGCTCTTATCTCTACTCCGGAACTCTCCCCACTACTACTATTACTTCCCCTCTTTCGCGTCGCCGAGCTGACAGGACAATAAACGATCTGCAATCGCAAGTTCTGCAATATTAAAGTCATAATAGACGGCTACGATAGGTATACTTTGAGTGAATCACAGTGAACAATTTGTTGTGAACTGGGACTAATTTCTGAATGTCACTTTAGATGAACAGAAAAATATACTGCATGCTACTCCTCCTATAATAGACACATATTCTTCATTTGTAAGCCGAAACAAAAACAAAATATTAAAACCAACAAAACCGTAGTTTCATCCTATGTGCTAATGTAGACTTATCCCTGATACAATGCAGATTCTTTTTGTAGAAATATGAATAAGCTTGCAACATATTTTCCTATACGAACTGGCTTTGATTTTACCTGCTGCAGGCAGTTGTTTGTGTATGTTTATACCAATATTCTGTTCTTAGAAAAAGTGAAAGGTTTAATGATTCCACTGTAGGTGTTTGTTGTTGCCAAACCAGCTGTTGCTTTAAAACTCAATGTCGTGCTTTCTAAACATGGACTGCTTCCCATCGGTTTCATCGTCACCATGCTTTTGAAATCCTCAGAGCCTTGGATGTTTTTAAATCGATTATTTAACGACACTGTATTTCCGCGCGATTATTTAGTGCCGGTGGGACTAGTGAAGCAAAATATATTTTAACAATATGAGTACGAAGATTCGCCATTAATTATTATTATCTGATATTCGCTCTTGCAGCAGAATTGGAACCTATGCCCAAGTCGGTGGAGCAAGAGTCCAACCTGCAACCCCTGAGTTACGCCAGTGGCTTAACGACTCTATCAGAATTCGAATTAACTTGAATGTGGCCGAGTGGACTCTTTATACCGCCATCTTATGAACGGCAACAGATCAACTGTGACAAATCTAATGGTCCGTCCTGGCGTGAACAACCTATGAAGGGCCAAAACCGACCAGCCGTCTGTTGGCCTCACGTCCACATGACTCGTTACCTATCGTAGCTCCCCAAAGTCATCACGATGCTGTGTGGGCACCGGTTCCATAAACTGGCCGGAATTTCATTTCCACACAAGAACTCGAATCAGCGCGAATTCCTTAACCTCCTGTGTCCTGAGAGTATAATATACTATACTTCATACACGATTATGTAATAAGATATGTGCATAGGGTGACCAGATTCACATCGTTATAAAAGAGGACACAAAGCTTCAGAAAGGAGGACATTGTTCGAAAAAAGAGGACAGAAAATATTATGTAGTCTACTTACATTTATTAATTTTAGGAGGACATTGTTCGAAAAAAGAGGACAGAAAATATTATGTACTTACATTTATTAATTTTTTACTTGGTTATTTAATAATGCTTTATCAACTACTAGGTTATTTAGCGTAGATGGGATTGGTGATAGCGAGATGAGGCCAAAGATTCGACATAGATTACCTGACATTTGCCTTACGGTTGAGAAAACCTCGGAAAAAATCCAAACAGGTAAACAATCCAAGCGGGGATCGAACCCGCGCCCGAGCGCAGCTCCAAATCGGCAGGAAAGAAACTTAGCCGACTGAGTTACGTCGGTGGCTACTTAGATTTAGGCTTAGGCCTATATTATATTTAAATTACGTCAATATCTATTTTATTACAAAATAATTACAGTACAGATTTAGGCTTATATCACACTTAAAAAAACGTATGTTAATATTTATTTTATTACAAAATAATTATGAGAAAACTTAATAATAATGATTTTACAGTTAGCTACATATGAAGGTCAAGGGAACTATAATTATTAAAGAGGACAGAAAGAGTATTGGTATATTCCGTCGATGCTGCTGCCATCTACAGGCAAATTACTTGAAAATGGCGTCAAATCAGATAATTTCAAAATATCAGGCATACAAGTTACGAAAAGGAGGACATTTCTTGATTTTTTTTTAAATCCGCCCGGATCCCGGACGAAGATCTAAAAAGGAGGACATGTCCGGACAAAAAAGACGTCTGGTCACCCTATATGTGAATAAACTCGAAGTATAGTATAATATACCTGCATTTGTACCCTAACTATAATCTGTAACATTTTTTCAACATGTCATGTCAGTGACTTTTTTTGTGAAGTGTAGAATTATATTGAATTTTGAAAATAAAACAAATGTCTCAGGATTCAGAAGGATAACGTGAGTCCCCGCATGATACCTTAGACCACGATGCTACGGCATGAGACAAATCTATTGGTAACAATAATAAATTACACAGACGGTAATAATTAGGCCTGGATTCTTACGTTTTTACCGATTTTATTCTTTGGTATAAAATTCGAGTGTTCCAACATTTTTACGCGTTTCGCATACAGTGAAGCAAAATATGCGAATTTTATTGGCTCTAAGAGCTCAAAGTGATGTCACAGCTTAAAATAACTAAAATCATTGTGTTTGACTGTGAAGGAACCATGTGAGGCACCATAAAATAAATTAGACTTTTACGACCATTACCGGCTTAGAGGTTATGTGTACACAGGCGACAAATTGTTGAACGACATTTCTGTCGCCAACCTCTCTCGCTGGCAACTGTACGGAAACAGTGAAAGACAAAACTGTCGCGTCGTTGGCTTGCGTGTTTACTGGACACAGTTTTGTTGCCAGCGTCATCATTGATGTAGTAGAAGTAGCTGCTATTTATTTTGGATCTTATAGACTGGAATTGAAAATGACGACGTGAATATTAATTTTAAGTACATCCTATTACAGTGAAATACTGTCACTTGGAAAGTTTTATACGAGTTTTTGACGTTATAAGAATTATCCTGATAAGTTTCATATTACTAAGTTATAGAATGAGAATTTCCAGTTTTTATGCACTTTTGGCTTTAGTTGGACCCTCAATTGCTTGGCAGGAAACCAATTGGAAAAGAAATATGTCAGAACTCGTTGTGTGGTAGAAGCCATCTTTGAAATTTTAACATCGCAGTAGTGTATTTTGTACAGACCACTAAACACAATCTTACATCTTTATGAGTCCATTGTAAGTCATACTCCTTTTTGTATAATTACGCGCACTGAAAAGATGGAACACATTTTAATGACATTTTATACGAGATTCCTTTCCAACCCATCAATCCATGCAACGTGCTAGGAGTGAATTTTTCTTCTCTAATACGAGTATAATCATTGTTACCATAACATACATTCTGTAGGACCAAAAATTAATCTTTACGTAGATTCGTCCAACAGTGCATAGTACTGTGGAATCCCGGCCACCATGTCACTCAATTGAGTGTGCTCCTTGTATAATAGCAGTTGACTTAATATATGTCAACATAATTATACACCGTGATTGAAAATGAAAGAGCAGATTTCAATTTTGTATTACAGACAAACTATCAAAGATAGAAACACATTGCGCATGTCACTGGATAGAGGAAGATTCAAAGTTTGGACACAACTGCGCTGTTGTTTGTTTATAGCAACATGGCTACTACACCACAGCAAAATCATTTTGTGTGTTGGAATTCGCGAGATGTCTCAGGTAAAGTTAATTGCCATAATGTTCGAATTTGGGGACAGAAAATCCTGACGTAGTCATCGAACATGAAAGAGACTCACCGAAAATGAATGTTTTGTGCCATTTCTGTTAACAAAGTTTATGGACCTTTCCTGTTTGCGGAGCAAACTGTGACAGGAATGTCATACCTGGACATGCTGCAAAATTGATTGTTTCCTCAACTTCATGACAATTCCAATTACTTAATTTTTATACAAGATGGCGCCCCGTCTCACTTTCACCTTGAGGTGCGATGTTACCTGAACAACACCATTCCACAACGTTGGATTGGAAGAGCTGGACAACATTTTGTTCATTATTTTTGGCGTCCCAGGTCACCAGACCTTACTCCCCGTGATTTTTATCTGTGGGGGTACATAAAAGACACAGTGTTTGTCCCACGTTTGGCAGCTACTCTTGAAGATCTGAGAAATTGAATTGTTCAATAAACAGGAACCAGTTGATGCGTGTGTGGAATGAACTGGACTACCGTCTCGATGTTTCTCGCGAAACTTTGAACCTTCCTCTAACCAGTGACATGCGCAATGTTTTTTCTATCTTTGATAGTTTATCTATAATACAAAATTGAAATCTGCTCTTTCATTTAGAATCACGGTGTATATTTCGAAATTGGAGTCAGGTCACAAAGGAAAAAAACACTAGAGGACAGGGATTCGATCCCGTGCTGTGGATTGAACTTCGGCGTAGCTCAGTGGTTAGAGCACTTGGTACGTAGAATCAAGGACCCGGGTTCGATCCCCGGCGCCGGAGCGAATTTTTCTCCTCTAATAATCATTGTTACATTTCCATACGCCAATAAACTTTACGTACAGCTGTATACTACAGACGTGGACAAATTATTAACAAAATTGACGATTTTATGACAATTCTGTTTACAAAATTTGACTTTTCAATTTAGACTACAGTCGACAATTTTGCATATTTCTATCATTACAGTAGATAGAAATATGCAAAAATGTCAAATGTAGGCTGTTCTAAATTGAAGAGTCAAATTTTATAAAAAAAAAAAATAAATAAATAAAATAAAATATTCAATTTTGCTAATAATTTGTAAATATGCAAAAATGTCAACTGCAGTCTAAAGTGAAGAGTCAAATTTTGTAAAAATATATAATAAAAATCTTCAGTTTTGCTAATAATTTGGAAATATCCAAAATGTCACCTGTAGTCCAAATTGAAGTCGAATTTTGTAAAAATGTACAAAAAATCTACTCTTTTGCTAATAATTTGGAAATACGCAAAGATGTCAACTGTAGTCTAAATTGAAGAATCATATTTTGTAAAAATATATATTAAAAATCTCCAATTTTGCTAATAATTTGTCCACGTCTGTATATTGGACTACAAAAATAGTTTTTATTTTCCTCAGCTTATTGCTTATTGAGAAATAAAACTGAGAACACGTACTGCAATAAGTGGATAACTATTAGGGATCTCTATAAAAATGGAACTTGTGCTAACACTTTCCAAGTTCTTTTGTGATTTTGAGAAAACAGTTCATAATACTACTTTAACAGTATTTCCACAGTGTAAGATATGTTATGCGTTTCACTTGTCACAGAACAAACATATTCAAAACATATTAATATTCAAAACAAGTTAGGTGTTTGTGTGTACGGTATGTATGAAGAAATCCCAAACATTATGTCGGCACATCCAGGGCCCAGTTAGTAAACGTATTGGGGCCCAATTAGGATAATCTTAATTCCCAATAATTCTCGTAAGGGCATAATTCGTATGCAGCCAAATCTTGTAGTAATTCATTCCTTCCACAAAGCTTCAATGTTAGTGTAAAAATGTAGACTGACGGAATCTCCATTAAACGCCATGAAGGCATGCAGGTAGAGCTCCATGATTCCATTACCTCAGCAATAGAATGAGGTGGTGTGGTCGGCACCACGCTCCGACCGCCTTGAATTCCCGGGAAAGTTCCTGTAGGCTACTCAATTTGACAGGAAGCTGAGTGAACTTCAGATCCTTTCTGGAAATCTCCGGAACGAAAAAAAAAAAAATGCGGTTGCCTGCGTCGGAATAGTCCCCGAATATTTCCCTCTTCCAATAGGTTACCGTCGGGGAGGGGGGGGGGAGAACAACCAAATAGTCACAGGTTTACCAACCGTCCGGCAAAAGGAGGACATGACCTCTTTTTAAATCATTTTATCCTGTCCGGCAGGCATTAAAAAAATTGAAATGTCCGGCATTTCGCATTTCAACTAGAATTAATATGAATATTGAATAATTTGCGATATTATGCATAGAATATCTAAACAAATGGTGAAAACCTATGAAAGAATTTAACTGCTTTCAATGGTTGAAGCTGGAGCACATAAAAAAGCATAAAATATGATGATCTATTGACATGCATTGAATTCTTACACTCTAAAAATGTCACTATCCATGATTCTAAGCAATGTACAAAGATATGCCAATCAAGTTAATTTGGACAAAGATTTAAGTTTAGATAAACAATGGTGCAACTTCTTCAATTCCAATAGTTCTGCGAGCACTGAAACTTTCTCAGACCTCTAAAAAATATGTCAATTTTATTTATTTATCCCAAGTCACAATGGAAGTGTTAAGAGAGCATTTTACCTAATATCTGCTCAATGGACCAAAGAACGAAATCGCATACTAACGGAGACAGTCAGAGGTATCATCATGTCAAGGACATGTCCTGTGAACAGTTCCAAAGTTACTGTATTTGTTACAAGAGAGAAGTTTGTCTCTTCAGGCTCTTGTGCACAAAATGGATTCCACGGATACGGAGAGTACAGATGTAATAGGTACTGATCTAGCAACTAGTGATAAAACTAAGGTGAGCCATTGTTTCTATCTTTAATTTAAAAAGTACTCCTTTTTCAGCAATGTTCTCTTATTTTAGATTCCATGTCTTGCATTAGAATTTCTTTTCATGGTAACCCTAGATAGCCACCCAAACGGGATTTGAACCCACGCCCTAATACAGTTTTGGATTAGTAGGCGATCGCAGTATCACTCTTATAGTCGATGTAAAGAATTTATTTATCTTTATTTACGTTTTAAGAATACCGAATGTTTTGTAATGTGGACTTCAAATGGTCGAAGTCTACTTATCGCCATTCAACATGTGCGTTAATCATTTACGAACTGAACAAATTAATTTTAATTAATACGCGTATCGAGCAATAGTGACAGCTTCCAATCAAGCACGATTTCATTATAACCTGTTCAAACCATTCCGATCACAGTAGATAATTGCTCATGACGTTATATTCTATTGCCTGAATAGTCCCTATATCTGGTTTATTTTTCCCTTCACCACTGAACACAATGGGAGTCAATAAAAGTGCATCCATGCTAAAATTACATTTTTTATAGCGCATTAGACTACGCACTGGGGAATGGTGAAACAAGTGCAGGGCTATTTATACACTTACGTCCGGTTTCTGTACCTCAGCACTTAACTATATCGCAGCAGTGACTAAGAGCTTTGTTACAACTCTTCTTAATGCCTTTGGTTACTCCAAGAAACTGAAATAGCTTCAGAGAACTGAGAGTACTACTGGAAATTGAAAAGAAAACATTATACAGGGTGGTTGAAAAGTCCGGCGACATAGACAAACGCCGTTAGTAGTGCAGATAGCGAAAAATGGAAAGAGAGGAAAGTTGTTGCAAATATGTAGTTTTCAATCTAATGTGCTTGATTTTTCAACTTAGAATACACCGTTTAGGCTGTACAGTACGATTATTTAGTCCTGCCAGTCGCCGGCAATGTGCGCCTGGGTCAGGCGAGTCCATTTAGTTATACGCCAAGAGGTGTTTGGGTTAGTCAATCGGTTGCCTTCAGAGCGATCGGATGTCATGCGTGGAGTAGAGCGGTATGTTTCTAGTACAGTTAAGCTGTACTGCATTCCCTTACTAACCGCTCGCCCTTATCTCTACTTCGGAGCTCTCCCCAATACTCTTATTACTTATCCTCTTTCGCGTCTCGAGCTTTCAGGACTAAATAATCGGTCTGTACACTACTACGACACACCCGCAAGACTGAAGGCAAGAATTTCTGAGTAACGAATTGTATAAGGCATGCATCACAGCTTTCGGCTCTCGCTGGTCGCCTAAAATCCACCACTGACTCACAGTGATTTACTATGTGTTCGTTTATAAAGCGGTGAAACGCAAAGGACATGAGCGGGTCTATCTCCTTGTTCCTTCTTCTTTATGCCCAGGGTTTATCTAGTACCATAGTTAATAATGTATTGTCTGTGAATTCGTCAATAAAAATACCTCAAAATTAAATCCTATAGAAGCCATTGGAAAACTACTTTTCGTCTTAAAATCGAAGTCATCTTATATTCGGGTAAATACGATATCAGCCTCTTCATTATCTTTGACACAAATTTGCCCAGGGACCACTAAAAATTGGCTTTCAAAAATAATTGTAAATTAAAAGTAAAGAAGCATGAAATTGGAAGACCAAAGACAAAATAAGCATATCAGAGCTTAAGGCGTCCTAAATCTTGAATTAAGAGAAAGAGCGGGAGTGTTTTCAGAAACTCAGTAAACAACAGTTTTGTATGTGTCTTTATGTATAGCTGCTTCCATTAAATTGAACGGAATGCATCAATTAAAGAGTTGAATGACCCTGCTTGAACTGTGAGCCTGCTGTCATCTATCACTCGTGAGGAGAATTAATTAATAAAACACGTGATCTTTTGTTCCGACAAACAATGAGAAAACTTGAGAAAGCGGCCGTCGATTATAATCTCAGCAAGAAATTGGTACAGTCATAACTTGCAGAATACTCTCTGATAGTAACAAACGGCACTTCTATTCAGCTTCAGTAGCCGGTTTGACGATAAATCCATCTTACAATATTTGCGGAAGGATAATACAGTAGCTTTGTATTAAAAAGGGAGAGTAATTATTAATACTGGCCCACTGTGCTATCTTCACATTTTGACTTGGGCGAGAAATTACCACAAAATTTTACTTTGAGCCCTCTATCGGAGACAGGGTTCTTTTACATGCCGTAAATCTCTGACACGGGACCACTAGATATACTTCTGAAAGAAGACAAGCTAAAGATTTTATCGCCCTAGGCCGGGTCAGACCTCGCGAATTCGTATCAACTGGCAAGCAAGGGAAGCTCTAGAGCAGAGATAGGCTCTTGCACAGCGTGCATTCGGTATTTTCACTCGTGTACATTATTCTAAAAACTGCCTATCCTCTAGGCACTTTTGAATATCTTGTCTCTCTAGTCAGTGCTTGACAAACATCGATTGCTGGAATTAGAAAGAGAACTAAAGTACGTAATCAATGAATTTTGTATACAAACGGAGTTTTTATGAGACAGTAACAGTATGGCTAGTACGAGTGATGTTAAACGACGCTCAGTCTCTCAATTGAATCGTCTGTGGGAAAATGACTTTTTCTTCCGCGGTAGAAAATGGGACACAGTGTTCAGTCTGTGGAAAAGTTGAATGAATGTATATTTATTAACCCGGTGGCAGTTACAGATAAGAAAACAGATAAATAAAATAAACAAGATAAATAAGTGTAAGAATAGAAAATACGCTACAAATCTAAATACTTATCAGTACATAATCTATATACTTTCGTGTACAAATCTAAATGCTTATGTGTAAAAATCTAAATACTTATGTGTACAAATATAAACATTTATCAATACATACCTAAATATTTACATGTACAAATTTAAGTACTTATCAGTATATATCTAAAAATTTACGTGTACAATCTAAACACTTTTCACTACATATCTAAATACTTATGTATATTAATCCAAACACTTATGAGTACATATCTAAATACTTACATGTACGAATTTAAGTACTTATCAGTACATATCTAAATATTTAGGTGTACAATCTAAACATTTATGAGTACATATCTAAATGCTTGTGTATATAAACTAAGTACTTATCAGTACATATCTAAATACTTGTGCATACAAACTAAGTACTTATCAGTACATATCTAAATATTTACGTGTACAATCTAAACATTTATGATTGCATATCTAAATGCTTGTGTATACAAACTAAGTACTTATCAATATATATCTAAATACTTGTGCATACAAACTAAGTATTTATCAGTACATATTTAAATATTTATCAGTACATATCTAAATACTTACATGTACAAATTTAAGTACTTATCAGTACATACCTAAATATTTACTTGTACAACTAAACATATTTATAAGTACGTATCTAAATACTTGTGTATACAAACTAAGTACTTATCAGTACATATCTAAATACTTATCAGTACATATCTAAATACTTACATGTACAAATTTAAGTACTTATCAGTACATATCTAAATATTTACATGTACAACCTTAACACTTATGAGTACATATCTAAATACTTATGTATACTAATCCAAACACTTATGGGTACATATCTAAATACTTACATGTACAACTTTAAGTATTTATCAGTACATATCTACATATTTACGTGTAAAATCTAAACACTTATCAGCATATATCTAAATACTTACTGTATGTATACTAATCCAAACCCTTATGAGTACATATCTAAATACTTGTGTATATAAACTAAGTACTTATCAGTACATATCTAAAACGTACATGTACAAATTTAAGTATTTATCATTACATATCTAAATACTTACATGCACAAATTTAAGTACTTACCAGTAGCCTACATATCTAAATATTTACGTGTACAATCTAAACACTTATCAGTACATATCTAAATAGTTATGTATACTATCCAAACACTTATGAGTACATATCTAAATACTTATCAGTACATATCTAAATACTTATCAGTACGTATCTAAATACTTGTACAAATTTAAGTACTTATTAGTATATATCTAAATATTTACGTGTATAATCTAAACACTTATCAGTACATATCTAAATATTTATGTATACTAATCTAAACATTTATGAGTCCAAATCTAAATATTTATGCATACAAATTAAGTACTTATGAGTACAAATTTAAATTGTTAAATTCCATAACACAAATCTAAGTATTTATTATTATTTTTATTGGGTTATTTTACAACATCTCAGGTTATTTAGCGTCTGAATGATATGAAGGTGATAATGCCGGTGAAATGAGTCCGGGGTCCAGCACCGATAGTTAGCCAGCATTTGCTCGTATTGGGTTGAGAGAAAACCCCGGAAAAACCTCAACCAGGTAACTTGCCCCGACCGGAACTCGAATCCGGGCCACCTGATTTCGCGGCCAGACGCGCTGACCGTTACTCCACAGGTGTGGACTCCAAGTATTTATCATCAGTACAAATTTAAATACTTACGTGTACAATCTATAACACTTATCAGTACTTAATACTTATGTGACTGATCCAAAGACTTACCAGTACATATCTAAATCTAAATACTTGGCAAGGACACTTTTGCTGTCACGGCCCATATTTTAAGGAAAAGTGCTAGAAAATGTCATTAAGGGCGCCATTATAAGGCCAGAACATACCATGAAGATGTCGGAGTAAATTGTGAAGCCCTTATGAATAATGTAATGACGATTGAGAAACTTGCGGAGACGTAATTTTATTTAATCTTACTGTATAGCCTCATAAATATGTTCTATTATTAGAGATCTTCCTTCTAGACAAAAGATTTGTTTTTATCTTAATTTCTTTATCACAGAAACATTTCTTTACTTTGTCTTTATTTTAAATGTGCTGACATTGAAAGTTCCAGTTGAAATATTTGAAATTAAAGAAAAGTGTCTACAGCATAAATCATTTCATGCTTAAAAATTAAAGCTACTTACTATACACGTGATTTGTTTCATTTTGTTTACATCATCAAAACATCTCGCTCATTCTTAATCCATCTTCAAGTGTTAGGTACCGCTTCTACTGAAAACCGATTCCGCGTGCATGAAAGACGCTGTTTCAGTCTTGCACAGTTCATGCACACAGTGCAGGAATCTGGCCATCACTGATCTAGTACCTAGACCGATGAAGATGACTTGCCGAGGGGCATGTTTGTACTTCTCAGCGTTCTCGTTCATCTTCACGTTCAAGGTAAGGCTGTAATAATATCGTCCGTAGTCAAGGGACTTTCCCCACTTTGCCGTTAACCGTTCAATGTTTGTTTTTAATTTAGAGTTTGAAGCTTGCGTTCTTCCAATATTCACCTTGTAGAGATCTCTGGACGTGCTTGTCGAAGGTAATGGAGAGGTCAAAACGGAGCTTCAGCCTATTACATCATAGCCTTTTTATTGATATTGGTAATTACCGTGCGGGACAAGGAGTTTCCCTGAACACTTTAGCCCGAATAGGCTTCTTATGCACCATGATGAAATGAATTGCGTGACGACTGTGCTACAGGCTAAGCCGGTTCACTATTCGCCCACCATGCATTCCTCTCCAGCCAACAAGTCCGAATATTATACAGTACCTCTGGCCCCAATTCCACAAAAGTATGGTACAATACTGTAAATTACAAGTCTAAATTTACCCGTAATTTGCACAATTTATGAAGATTGTACTCCACAAACGTATGGTACACAATTGTACTTATTACTTCATACTTATAAATTATAAGTGAAATTACCATTGTTCTTTTCCACAAAAGTAGTATTACTATTAGTTCATATATATATATATATATATATATATATATATATATACATATATACATATACATATACACAATTGTATAGTTTTCATCATTCTTGAAAACACTCTTTCAATACTTATATGTGTAATCACTGATGTACTGTTAAGTTATTTCAATAAATAAATAAAGACTTCACTGTGTTAATATTATAAATTTTGGTGTTATGTTACCTGATTGACTAGTTTCGATCTTGTGTGCATCATCCTCTGAATCTTAGTGAGTTCCAGCGCTATCTTCTGGTTTCTTGTTGTGGTGGGGTGTGTTCATGATTGTATCGAAAAGGGTGTGTGTTCTGAAATTCAACTGAGTGATGAGGATGTGTTGTGGGTGTTTTTTTGAGTCTGTAAATTTCGTATTGTTCTGAAGTATCGAGTTTCTGGGTTTTTGGTTGAATGTGTAATATTTTCATGTCGGTGTCTATGTTGCTGTAGTTATGGTTGGAGGTTTTCATGTATTCTGCGTAGGTTGAATTGTTTTGTAGTTTGGTATAGCTATGATGTGTTCCTTGTAACGTATTTGAAAAGATAGTTTTCTCTACCAATGAAAGGAAAATAGTATTGCCAATACAAGAGCATTTTTAAACAATTTTATTAGTGTTATATCAACATATAATTTATTAAATATGTGATCTAGTAGCAACAAAAGTGATGGGGAAGATAATGAAAATCATGCAGTTTATAAAGAAAGAGTAACTTCCAATTTAAAACAGAATTTGAATATAATGAACGCTTTAGGTTAAGTTAAGTGCTATTGAGATGAAAGAACAGAAGATTGTTTCTAGCGCAATCTGTTGACTAAAATTGGTACTGTGGAAACTATGGAAATAAAAATTAGGATTTCCTCAAGAAAAAAAAAAAATTTCTCACATTATATTATCAAAAATACACAACATACTATCAGGATTGCAAAATAATATGAAAAGAATAAAGAAAAATATTTTAGTAATATTAATTTTTACCAACGTTCCTTAAATACGATATTAGAAGTAAGAGAAATTAACGTAACCTTATTAGGCTATAGGCGTAAGGTGTTAATATAAGCAAATTGTGTATACGTCATCATTATTATTACATCACTTGTACACATTTAACAATAATGTATGGTGTTACATATAATTTTGTGGAACATAAAATTACAACTCCATACTTTACTATAACTTTCAGTTGTAATTTGTAATGTACGAGTATCATACCATATTTCTGTCCGACAAAAAGGAAGAACCTTGGGACTTCGGTACCTCTTAATGGAGATCTATGAGTCGTCTAAAATCCATCACCCCTGTCATTTACTAATCTTTGGACAAACCGCGAGGAACATCTATCACGGCCGATTCGGCGCAGCACAAACAAAAGTGGTTGCCCTGTTTTTGAAACCGATATGATGATGATGATGATGATGATGATGATGATGATGATGATGAACGGATTTCTAGGTACTAAAAAAAGAGAGATTGAGGACTTTATAAAATCCAATTTAGGAATTTTAGGAATTTATGTAAAATTAACAACTAATAGTTTAAACTTTAACAGTAAATATTCCATTTTAGGTGGAATTTATGCACAAAAACTAGTGCTGGCAGTGAGTGCTACTGAACTGAAGACTCAAATTGTATCAGTGGAAGAGACTGATTGCTGATTGGTCAGTTTCATTTCGCATAACGGGAGTACATTAACGCGAAAACTAATTTGTAAGCTATCTCCCAACCTGAACAACCTACTACCCCTTTTATGCTAGGATGGACTACTTCCCTCCTCTTCTAAGACCCATATGGAACGAACTTTCCAGATCAGTGTTTCTCTGTAAGATTTTTTTTTAATAGCATTTTTGTGGTCTTTTTTCTTTTTGGACATTTTTACATTTAGTGCTGGTATTTTTATTTAAATATACGCAATATATTAAAAAGTCCCTTTTCAGGCACAAACATAGTTTTTAGGCATTTATACTCGTAGAAGTTTACGGTTCATTTAGGCGTTTTAGGTTCTATAGAATTTTAATTGGGGGATCCTGTGTACATGAAACGTAGAGATACATGAAACGTAGAGATGTCTGAATAACATAGTCTAGAACGTAGCAAAGAAAATAGGTACAGAACTAGAAATCCCTCGATGATGAGAGGGAAACTGCGGAGACTGTGGATGGAATGAAGAGGAAAAAACGGGTGAACTAGGCACCAGGAAAAACCATAGCAAATTTGGCTTTGTCCACCACATACGCAACTCCGCCATCACCGAATTCTGAACTCGTCGTAAGCCATCACTTTGTTGAGTTACCAAATGGATTGATACTTATGAAATAAAATAATAGTGTGAAAAGTAAGGGGCTTAATTTATAATATAAATTAAGAGATAAAAGGATTGCCTTCGTTGAAATTAATAACAAAGTATTCAGAAACTAAACATACAAAGGATAGAATGATTCTTGGTTACATTTGCAGACCTGCTCGACGTGTTTATTACGTAGCGGTCAAAGCTTTATTATGAAGTCGGTGACAGTCACTTGTCGGTATACATTCTGCGTATTGAAGTCTTTGACAGGCTCCAACAAATGTGAATTTATGTAATGAACCAACCAACATTAGTATACCGGGTGAATAAAAAGTATGAAACAATGCTTGTAACTTCCTTATTTCTAATTTTATGAAGAAACTGTTTATAGAAAAGTTGTAGGTATCAAACAAGGAATATTTTGAACATATCTTCAAGTACTGTGCTTTTCATTTACAAAGGGTGTGCCAATGAGTCTGTTTTTTTAATGGCACAAAGTACTTATTTCTCCATTTTTGGATTCTCCAGGTCTCAGTACGTACAAAATCACATTTTTTTTTTTTTGCCATTTATAAACTATTCTTTTGTAAAAATTACCTCTTTTGATGACAATCTATGTGTACTGAATAAAGGGAAATTTTAATGTTTTGGTACATCAATTTGAAGAGGTTTTGGATTAAAAAATTGCAGACAAACGCTAATAGAAACAAGTGAATAAAGCTAATAAAAACAACTGAATAACAATGGTTAAAGATTAAACAATTATAAGGACAGTCTTTAATTTACTTCATTCTGACTTTGTTGTTTCAAATTCTGTTCCTGTATGTTTTTACAGTTTTATGTTTCTTGTATTTATATCATTATATTGTCTTTGTGATCATAATTAAAAAAAAACAAAACATAAATAAATAAATAAATAGATAAATAAAAATAAATAATAAAATAAATAAGTAAATATGTATATAAAATGAATTTAAACATATATAAAATAAATAAAAATAAGTGAATAAATAAATGTATATGTAATTTGTGTATTTAATAATTATTAATATTGTAGTTACAAGTGAACACTGTAATTGGGTTGTTCTGTATGTTCACATCTTTAAATAAATAAATAAATGAATAAATAAATAAGTAAATAAATAAATAATGAGGGTAATGTGTAATGGGAATAGTCTATAAGTGAAACGGAAATATCTGGAGAAAATCTGTCCTATATCCATAAAGAAAAATATTACTGGCATTGGTGATTCGCAATCCTTAATGAGCAACCTTTTCATCCAGGTTACTCAGAATTCAATGAAAATTACCAGAATGAGGACAGCGAAAACAGACCCTTTTTATTACTATAAATATCTCAATGATCCAACTGCGGACCCTTAGTTGGGAAACCATATGTGTGATGTTTTAAGTAAAAGAAGTAAAGACCGGTAACCTGTGTTACAGATTTTAATGCACGTAAGAGAACCACGTCCCTGAACAAGAGGCTGAGATGTAAACATTACTGATCGTATATCGCTAGCATAAAAATTTGGCTCGAGTAATCATCAACCTCAGGAGTCAAGCTCTTTCGCTTTTCAAGTGCCTGCACTCCAAGACATAGCCAGGATGACTGAGGGCGCGGTTAATATAAATCAGACGTCAGCCGACTTACGTTGAATTTTATGAATTCGCTTGCGACTGGTTAATATTCTTTTCAGAAGTATAATGTGACTTCTGAATGTTGCAACAGTTGAAATCGGGTGAATTTTTAATTGCAAAACTTTATTTAACACCGTTTTAACTATGGAGGCTATTCAAAAATAAGGTTATGATAATTTTTAATCAGTTATTTAACGAGGCTGTATCAAACTGCAAGGTTATTTATAGCAAAGAGGTTTTCCCCAGCCATAATGTGAATGCAAGGTAATCTATGGCTATCACCAATCCCATCGACGCTAAATAACCTAGTAGTTGATACAGCGTCGTTAAATAACCAACTAAAATAAAAAAAAATTATAGCAAAGGTAGTGAGATCCCCCTGAGACGCCATGAAAGCGCAAAAGAGTTTGGTTGACTGCCTGGATTCTTATGCTTTACATTTGCCCAATGTGTGCCTTATATGGGATGATTCAGAAGGAATAGTAAATATTTTATAGGGTGGTAGTATTGACTATTCTCAGTAAAAAAAAAAGTTCATATAAACATGTCCAATTTTAAATGGGTGTGGGGATACAGCTGCTTGCATAATAAGCCTTACAAATTGTATGAAAGAACGATAAATTACTACATGCAAAGGAATAGTGCATATCGCTCCTCTGAGTTTCTTTGAGAGCACTACTGTTCATAATGGGAGGACAGAAACAGCTGTTTGTAGTTCTCTTGGCTACAAGAATGGGCATGTTCTTCCAGTATGACGAAGTCCCTGTAGATTTTAGCCCTCAGGTGACACATACTCTAAATCTCACATTCCCCGAATGATAGAACAGCCGTGGTTGTTACGTGTATTGGCCACCAAAGTCTCCATACCTCATTCCTGTCGATTTTTGTCTGTGGAGGTGGATGGAAAGCGAAGTGCACAAAAACAAAGTAAACACAAGGGATGAATTGGTCCTCGTATTATGAAGTGCTGCCCTCATAAATAACAAGAAGACCTTTGAAGAGCAACAGTTACCGTTGTCAACAGAGTGGAAAAATGCACTGAACTGTTAAAATGTATTTAAACCAGGTAAATAAGCAATAAATGTAATTATTAAGCTATTTTTCTTTCCTTCTTGTCACTTGTAACGTTCAAACAGCTGTATTCTCCACAACCATAAAAAAATTGGACATATATTTATATGAAAAGTATTACTCAGAATAATCCATACTACCTTACTTACTTACTTACAAAAGGCTTTTAAGGAACCCGAAGGTTCATTGCCGCCCTCACATAAGCCCGCCATCGGTCCCTATCCTGTGCAAGATTAATCCAGTCTCTATCATCATATACAGAAGAACCGATAATATAACTGTTTTATAAATTCTAACTTTCAGATTTTTGGACAGCAGACTGGATGATAAGAGCTTCTCAACCGAATAATAACACGCATTTCAATCCATACTACCACCCTATAAATATTTACTATTCTTCTAGAATCACCCTGTATATGCAATTAATTATTCCAGTTAGGTGACCCAAGTGACATTCGTAGATTCAATCCTATCTCAGCCTTGACAGAGCTAGATCCCATCACAAGACGGGTATTAATAACTCCCAGGGCTTGGATCTCCAACCTCTTAGAATTTTCATCACCAGCTTATTTTTGCAGATAATAAGATGAAATGAAGGGTTGGAGAGTAGGCTATTTGTAGGATGAAAAATGAAAACAGGTGTACCACGAGAAAATCAATCTATGTCTTCTTTGTCTACCACAAACTCCACCACAACGTGACCGGGTTGAAAGGCCAATATCCTAGCCCTGAGCCATAGACGCGATACGCGTGGGGTCATGGAGATAAAGATACATGCGTTCATGACATCGGCAACAGAATGAGGAGGTGTAATTGAGACTGAACCCTAATCGTCTTTTGCCCCGGAAAATACCCGATGGCAAATCTGACAGAAGGTGACTGAACCTGGGCCTGTTCTGGAAGTTTTCATAACGATAAATATTCTGGAATTGATTCTGGGACTTTCCAGCTCGTAGCCAGCTGCTCTACCAACTGAGCTAACGCAAGGTTATCAAGCTTAAGTGGAATTAGTGACAAAATAGGAAGATAGTATTTTTGTTGATGCGATTCAGAAATTCTTCATAAGATTACCTGACATTCGTTATACAATTGGGGATGACCTCGGAAAAACCCAATCAGAAATCAACAGCCAAGTGGGATTTGAACCACGTTCGGACGCAGCCACGGAGCACGAGATCTGCTTGTTATTCCTAGACCACGCCAATGGCCTATGGACAATGAGGTAATGGTGATCTAAGGATAATAATCTTTCGAAGAAATTTTGTCTCTTATTCGAGACAAAAATTGTTGCTGACACAGAAATGAAGAATTCTTTACTTAGGACCACGTGATATTTGTCAGGGAGAATAACTCCATCACGCCTGATATTCTGCAACTTGCCAGACTACGAATCATGTCAGTAACGGGATTCATTATAGGATACTGAAGCTTCGTAGGCTGAATACTGTTAGATGCCATTGTATCTACAGATTGTGAGGGTGAAGAAACAGTCCCTCATTTCATCTTCCAGTATGAAGTATTAGCTTATTACGAGACACAAGCTTTCGGAATGTAATCCTGAAGAAGTTCAACTACAGAATAACCTAACAAACATTTTTCTGAAGTTAATTCAAGACATCAAATTACATAAAAAAAAACAGAAATGACGCATGTATAGTTCAATAGATTTCATGGTTAGGAATAACAAATACCGCATTAAGCCTTATATTCAGTTAATAAATAAGCTAACCGATCACCCAACCAATCCATCAGCAAGCCAAACAGATATCAACCGACCAGTCGGTCGGTCGGTCGGTCAGTCAGATCAGGTCACTAGGGATCGGTTCGATCAGATTAGATTAGATTTTTTTCCATTAACACCAATATCTAGGTAATTGCCATTGTCTCAATGTAACACGTGCTGTGCTGATCATACTAATTCTACTATTCCTTTAGTTGAGAGATTATATTCATATGTATTAATTCTTTTTTTTTTTTTAATTTAATACTTGTATACTAGAATGTATTTTCCTGTTTGTGATTATGTATTCAGTCTCTTTTTTTATTATATATTTTTTTTTATTACTGGTATTTTAAAGTTAATACTGATAGTGTATATGTATTCAAGCTCTCTTTTTTACTTAATTATGTTTATTATTATTATTTTTAAGTTAATATTTGTATACCGGTATGTATTTTTCTGTATGTTATTTGATCCTGGTTGAGTGGAAGAGAAGGCCTGATGGCCTTAACTCTGCCAGGGAAAATAAAACTATTATTATTATTATTATTAGTATTGTTATTATTATTATTATTATTATTATTATTATTATCATTAGATTAGGTCAGTTAGTCAAGTCAATTAGTCAGATCAAGTCAGTCGGGGTTGGTCCGATCAGATTAAGTCAGTCAGTCAGATCAGGTCAGACGGGGTTTGGGCCGATCAGTTTAGGTCAGTCAGTCATCAGCAGGCTTCGAGACTTCGGACCCAATAGAGCAGTTGAGTGGGAAATCCGCATAACGGCGTACTGAGTATAGTAGTAAAGCGTACAGTGGGTGGGAGTACTGTAGAATGAATGCCAACAAATACGAAAAGGAAAACGTTCTGGATTTGAAGGTTCTGATGAATAATTTGGTTTTCATACAAACTGTGTCTGAAACTATTACACTGTTAGAAAAGTCAGAGCAAGAGATGCCGGAAGCCCTCAAATTAATTTAGAAAATGATGCAGAGACTTAATGAGACATCAAGTACACCGGTTACTGAACGTGTAAACAGAAGTGGAAATCAATTTTATGTAAAAATAACGGAGAATAAAGGACTGTCTCTTAGAGACTGCAATGATGTTAGGTTTTTTTCGTTTTGCTCCTATCACGTCATGCGACGTAGAGCGCAGCTTTCTACAGTACAAAGTTTGGCTCATAACCGAAAAAGATTACCTTTGAGACACTGAGAATGTATCTTGTAGTAGGTACATTACAATTCGGTACTGTAACTGCACTTTCTAAAGACGACCAATAGGATAAATGAAAAAATTAAAATTGCTATATGCTTATTTCCACCATTAACACTGTGTATAATTAAACACAAGTGCTTATAAAAGACAGGAGATTAAATGTTTTTCACATTCTTTTGACATTGTCATTGTTTAATGTACATTTACTTTCACAATGTACTTATGGGTGTGTTTCCCCATACTACCGTACTCTACTCTAAATAGCAACGTTGTTACCTCAACACATCTCTATCAACCTGCAGCGAGTCAACAACCTATAGTGCATGCACAGTAAACTTATTGTATCGGGTCCAAAGTTTCGAAGCCTGGTCATCAGTCTGTCAGTGATACGAGGTCGGCGTTGGGCCGATCAGATTACGTCAGTCAGCCATCAGTCAGTCTGTCAGTGATATCAGGTCAGACGGGGTTGGGCCGATCAGATTAGGTCAGTCAGTCAGTCAGTCAGTAATATCAGGTCAGACGGGGTTGGGCCGATCAGATTAGATCAGTCAGTCAGTCAGTAATATCAGGTCAGACGGGGTTGGGCCGATCAGATTAGGTCAGTCAGCCAGTGATATCAGGTCAGACGGGGTTGGGCCGATCAGATTAGGTCAGTCAGTCAGTCAGTAATATCAGGTCAGACGGGGTTGGGCCGATCAGATTAGGTCAGTCAGTCAGTAATATCAGGTCAGACGGGGTTGGGCCGATCAGATTAGGTCAGTCAGCCAGTGATATCAGGTCAGACAGGGTTGGGCCGATCAGATTAGGTCAGTCATCATCAGTCAGTCAGTGATATCAGGTCAGTCGGGGTTGGTTCGATCAGATTACGTCAGTCAGTCATCAGTCAGTCAGTGATATCAGGTCAGACGGGGTTGGGCCGATCAGATTAGGTCAGTCAGCCAGTGATATCAGGTCAGACGGGGTTGGGCCGATCAGATTAGGTCAGTCAGCCATCAGTCAGTCAGTGATATCAGGTCAGTCGGGGTTGGTTCGATCAGATTAGGTCAGTCAGCCATCAGTCAGTCAGTGATATCAGGTCAGTCGGGGTTGGTTCGATCAGATTAGGTCAGTCAGCCATCATTCAGTCAGTGATATCAGGTCAGTCGGGGTTGGTTCGATCAGATTAGGTCAGTGAGTCATCAGTCACATCAGGTCAGTCGTAGTCGGTCGCGTCAGTCAGTCTATTAATTAATCAATATATTAACCAATAATAATTCGTAAGTTAATCAATAAGACAATAATCAACCTACTAACGAACAAGTTTATTAGAATACTAGCCGTACCCGTGCGCTCCGCTGCACCCGTTAGAAATAAATACAAAGTAATTAAATAATTAAAATAGGACAGTTGATCCAGGGAATATTCATGTTTGATAGAAGGATAAATCGTTTAATATGTTAATTAATTTAAATTGCATCCAAATAATTAAAATGCGATCATTTTGGTCCAGAGACCACTCATTTCGTGCAATGACAATTCCTTTAACATGTTTCTTAATTATATTATATTATATTATATTATATTATATTATATTATATTATATTACATTACATTATATTATATCAGAAGTTACTGTAATAACATTATGTCCATCTAGAGAAACTACACTTTCCAATGATGAAATAATAATTAATTATACAAATCGGTTAATTTAGCTTTCGATATTACTTCATACAAACATAGAGACATTCTCTGTAGGCTATCTTTCATAGCTTTCGATTGTTGCTGTCCATGGCCCCTTATAGACGAAGTCATTTGTTTTTTATTTCATTATACGGCCTTAGATGGCAGTTATTTTAATTTTAAAACTAATTTATCTCATTAAATATCAGTCCTATCAAAATTTTTCAAGGAATACAACTTATCGCAAATTATTTTTAAATAAACTTTTGTTATGTAACATTTTTCACAAAAATCAATAATAAGCGAGATATTTCGATTTATTTAATTCAGGCCCCCTTATAACCCCGCTTTTAAATAATGTATTTTGAATGCCATATAGCCTAAAATCTAAGTTACAACGAACTTAATTTATATTCCAATTTTCATCGAAATCCATTCAGCCATTATCGCGTGAAAAGGTAACAAACATACAGACAGACAGACAGACAGATAGACATACAAACAAAAATTTCAAAAAAGCGATTTTCGGTTTCAGGGTGGTTAATTATATGTGTTAGGACCAATTATTTTTGGAAAATCGAAAATTACCAGAAAAATTTCGGCTACAGATTTATTATTAGTATAGATTAAATTATTTCATAATTAGTCCATCAGAATCAATCAACAGAAAATAATGAAATCAATCAATCGATCGGTCAACCGGACAATCGTTTAGTTAATTCCCTTTACCACTTTAGAGGATCTTCAGGCTTCATGAAATGGGTTTTTTACTAATATACCAATTATGGAATAAATATAACAAAGGAAAACGAGGATAACGGGCCCAGTAATAGCTGTCTCCGTCAGAAATGCATTCCATCGGAATATATAGTCCCCTTGAATAAAGTATCCGTGAGCTGACTGAGACATAGTATAATAGGATCTGTTGTTATGTTGGCCTTGTGTTTATCAATCCAGCCCTCTCTTGCTCTTCTGTCGCAACTTGTTTGCGACATGTATTGACTTAGCTTCAGACGATGCTGTAGTAAACATCTTTTGAGTTGATCGCCTCTATTCCTTCAATGTCTGTTTGTCAAAGGTTTTTCGTATCCTTGTAGGGGTTTATTCTATATTTATTTTGGGACCTTTCAACATGACAATAGACGTGCATGCAATGACGCTCCATTAATAAGGGATAGACATGACGGTCAACCTAAGACAACAGTGGATATTTAAACTGACAAGCTACAAACACAGGTGCTCTACTGTACACGGAATTACAATTACCACCAAAGTTGAATGCAGCATTAAAATTGCGCGAAATAAAATGAATTAGCCACTTTTCGACATATTATTATTATCATCATTATTATTAACTTATTATTATTATTATTATTATTATTATTTAAACTTATAAATTTTATATTAATTGCTCTTTTTCTGTTAAAATTTTAATTGGAATATATGAGAAATAATTTATATAATTAAATTGTATAAATATAATTGAGAAGAAAACTAACAATGCATTATTATTATTATTATTATTATTATTATTATTATTATTATTATTATTATTATTATTATTAACTTTTCTTTTGTAATTAACCATGAAATTCAAAATGCGATTTGGAAGTTGATTCTAATTTATAAAATTCTAAATAAATTTTGAGCTTTATTTAAAAGTTACGAAAGGTTTGACAGTCCTATTTGTTAAGTACGAGTAAGTTTATAAGAAAATAAGTCAGTAAAGAAATGCAGTACAGCTTAACTCTACTGGAAAGACACCGCATGCGTGACATCCGATCGCTCTGAATGGAAGCGACTGACTAACTTGAAACCCCTTGGCGTAACTTAATGGACTCGTTTGACCCAGGCGCACATTGTCGGCGACTGTCATGACTAAATAATCGAAGTTCAGTCGGCTGAGGCGCTTGCTGCCGATCTGGAGTTGCGCTCGGTCGTGGATTCGATTCCCACTGGTTGGGGTTTTTCAGAGATTTTCCCCAACTGTAAGGCAAATGTCAGTTAATATATGGCGAATCCTCGGCCTCATCTCGCCAAATACCAGCTAGCTACCACCAATTCCATCGAGGCTAAATAATGGAGCCGTTGATACAGTGTCGTTAAAAAACCAACTAATAAAAAAACTTCTAGGTCATATCGCCACTGTTTGTAGTTTACTGTTGGGAATGCTTGTTGCTATTGTAATGTGTATCATTCCGTGTTAATTGGGGTCCAATTCAGAATTCGTCTTTATTTAACGAAAATTAGTTACATTCACCGAGGAAAACGAAGAAAAAACTCAATTAGATTAGTCGGCACCGGGGATCGAACCCGAGATCTTCCGAATGGGAGTCCAATGCGTTAGCCCTGAGCCATCTCGCTCTGGTATTTATACTTGTTTTCAGTCTTCGGAATAATTAAACCGGAAGCAACCATTGTCACATAGTCGAGACTCTTGCCGCGTTGTAATTAAGCTTAAAGAATTTCCAGCTGCTGAAGGTTGTCACCAGCATTTTTAAAATACGAATATTACGCATGATTTGGTTGTAATTTAACACACAAGGTAATTGCTGGTCTACAATTCTACACTTAATTTAACTCTAGCGATCATAAAATATCTTCATATAACATTATTCAAATAGGCCTAATACTGGGTTCAAAACCGTTATTAAATCGTTGTGGTGGGAATCGTACTTTGTAAGGAGCTCAAAGATCGGACTATTTTTTGTTTCTGAGGCTGTACAAAGATCCCACAATCACGTAATTTAAATCCGAAACTTTCACTAAGTTTTCCAAGCAAAGGTTCAATAAGTAGAGAAGAAGGTGGTAATATGGGACGGGGTTGTAAAATGGGACACCACTGTTTTTATGAAATTATTGGAGCTATCTGTTACGTACAGTGACATATTTTCCTCCTCGGTTAGTATTTGTCTGCAATGGGATGCAGTAAGTCCATCGAGTGAGGGTGTGCATGAGAGGGAACCATGTTCATTACGCCAGTGTTAAAAGTTTTTTTGCAGAGGGTGCTTTTCTCGGATGTTACGCAGTAACAAATTAAGGTAGAGGTATTATTTTATGCGTAAAAAAGTAGGAGGTATAGATCTGAATTTCCCAGCATCATGGAAATCAAATGGCATTGAAAATTAAATTTATCCAAAGTTTTATGTTACGGTATGAGTGGTGGTATTGTGGGACAGGGTTGTCCCATATTACAACATTACTATTCCTGTGAGAAAAATATATGTTCAGGACAAAACTAGTCTTAGAACCTTCTAATTTGTAAGATACTGATAAACGTGCATGAATGATGCTGAAGACAAAACTGGGGCATTCACCAATGGAAAACGGAGAACTTTATATTTTTTATGTAACTATCAAAGACATTGACTTCCATATGAATTCTGTGTCTAATGTGTTACTAGTGTTCATATCTTAAACACTAAGTTTACATATTATACCGGGATCACTTTTCTTTTCTCTGCAGTGTTGTGCAGTATGTTTTTCATATTTCTCCAAGTGGCGACCTGAACACTTCTAGACTTCTAACACATGAGTACAGGCTGTTACAAAAGAAACATTACAGTGCTCCCATTCCTCAAATGAGGTATAGCAATTCTTATACATTCAGAAACTTAAAATAAATATTATAGTCCGGACACATGATCTGAAGACATTAAATCGTCAATTTAAGCACAGAAACTTAATCATAAATAAAAGCAAAAAAGATATTTTGAATTCAATATTTTCTAACGTTAATAGAAAAAAAAAATGCAGATAAGTTTGGGAGGGCAGTGGCCCCCATGCCCACCCCTAACTCTGCTTATGATTAGCAGTACCTACTCTTTTGTTTGTTGCTTTGTTGCCATGTGAACAATTCTATTGGTGTTCTATGGTTTACATTACTTAATTTTTTTCGCTGGACAGGGTATAAACAAATAGTGTGATAATACTTACATCAGTTTTGGACCACATCTCGTCGCAATTGTTGTTGCGGCTGCCCCCCAGGAACGAAGAGTTGGACAGTCTGAGATGCAGGGACTTCCTGATGTCGCCGTTAGAGTTGATGTTGGCCCTGGACACCTTGATGGCCCCCAGCGTGGGTCTGTACCTCTCGCCAGCGCTCGTCTTGCGGATCCTGTCGAAGAAGGGCACAGAGCCGTTCTTGGGGAGCCCCTGCACGTGAGTGGTGAAAGCCGGCTGCGACGCGTTGCGGGGCAGGTTCCCCCTGTTGTTGAACTCCGACCCGTTCTCGTTCTCCTTCTCGTCCTTTTCCTTATCTTCTTTGTTTTCCTTCTCCTTCACGCTGTCTTGCTTCTCCTCCTCTTCTTTCACGTCTTCTATGAGTCTCCCTTTCTTCTTCTCCCCGTTCTTCAGTTCTGTGGTGCTGCCGGTACTGGAGGCACCGCTGGAGCCGCTATGGTCTGGCACCTTCACTTCTGAGATAGTCGGCAATGTTGGTACCGTTGGTACTGGTGTCAGAGGCGTACCGGGCACCAGCTGGTCCAGGTTGAAGCTGGAGTGCACGCCAGGGTCGATGTTGATCGGCATCTTCAGTCTCTTCTCCATGCTGCCGTCAGGTAACTGCACCATGAAGTAAGACCCTCCGATGGAACCACGCTCCATCTGGAAGCGTTTCTCTTCCGCCATTCGTTGAAGCAGCGGTTTGCACCTGGGACCTTTCGGATACTCCAGTGGACGCATCATGGCTCCAAATACCTAAAAGAAGTAAAGGAAGAAATGTATGATATAGCATACCAGTAGTTCCCAAAGTGTGTGTCGTGCGAAGAGCTGAGGGAGGCCGCGAAATAAATTATAAGAATAAATACGTCATTAGCAGGTTTAGGATCCGAGTCAACTTAAGACTGAGGATAACGTAAGAGTATTTCCTAAAAGGCTAATTTGGCCGTTCCTTCAGTGTTGCCATCTAATACCAGCTATCACCAAAGAGGGTAAAATCACAATGCTACGTACTGAAATAATAATAATAATAATAATAATAATAATAATAATAATAATAATAATAATAATAATAATAATAATAATAATATAGTTATAACAATAACAATGTCTTGCTTATTTACCACATCTCATTTTTATGTTGTGAGGTATTTCGTAAATGATTCAATAATTTATTTAGGAAATAGTATATTTTCTTTCTAGTCTTCTCGCATATTGTGTTGGTGATTAGGATTTGTATGATCTAATATTACAATTTATTTTGTCAGGCAACATGAAATTTATTGCTTTGACAATAAGAGTTTACGATTCATGAGACCTAACCTAAAAATGTATTTACTTAGCTATTTGCATTTTCATCAGTTTGCTTTACTGTAAACCAAATCATTCCTGCCAACGTAACAGTCAGAAAATAACTGCCAGTTGTAGTATTTGTCAGTACACATTGTTTACATTCACAGTATGTCTGTTTACTATGTTTAAGGAACTATATAGTCAAACTGTGCGTACATTGGTTGCTAAAGTGTCCCGGATCCTAAGCCTGCTCATTAGCACACACTTATGCTGTATTTAGAAACATAAACGTTGAAAATAAAATTAAAAAATGTTTCAGCAGTTATAAAGAAAAAAGAACGATTAATGTGATAAATGCGCTTGTTTTTGAGAAAGTATCTTCTCAAATCTGGACTCTGTATTTGATACACACACAATAATATCATTTTCAAGTTCAAGGAGATTTCGCGCTTCTGTTTCGATGACAATAACAGTCGAGAAACTTAATTTGCAATTGTTATTACAAATTTAAGAGCTTCTTTTGTAAATTCATGCTATTCTTGCATTCTTTTGATCCAAAACAAGTCTACGCTCTGCGAAAATATTCTAGTTTTAACATATCTTGGAATTTCAGCCAGTTGAAAGCAATTTAAATATTCAAATCTCTGTAAATAGGCGAAAAATAATGAGTATTGGATTTTACTTTTTGGGTGAAAAATATATTGTGAAAGAAAACAGTAGGCCTATCTAGAATCTAGATGCGTTTTGCTTATTGTGAGAATAATCTTATGTTGTCCATAAGATGGTTTTAAATAAATATTTCGCTTGTTATTAAGTACACATAACAGTATACTTTGTACGTGAGTAGCATTCTCATTGTTCAGTGCCTCTACTGCCCTATACAAATAAGCAGATGTTACAGATGAAATGGAGCGGGAAGACGAGCCAGAGCCATCTTTTGCAAGCGAAGCTAGTATGATCCATGTGAATCTAACTTGTACTCAAAGTAACCAAACGCAGGACTCTACTAATAACATTACCATTCATCTGTGGCTCATAGTCTTGTTACAGTAAGCATTTTAAATTCTGTCATTATTCTTTGACACGGATCCCGGAACGGGTGACCATATTCGGTGCGAACAAAGACGTATTCTATGCCAAAAAAGACGTTAGTGGACATGGAATATTGTTTTACAAAGATCTGTATTATTTGCAGATGACACAACTCTTTATTCATCACATACTGATATAAAAATTTTGAATTCAATAAAGAAAAAATCATATAATACTGCAGTAAATTGGTTTCGGTCTAAATTTAAATAAAACTCAAAATATAATATTTTCATTGAAAAATACATTGAACGCTTAAGCTCAGTCACAGGTAAAATTGTTAGGACTTGTATCGGATTCTAAACTAGCATGGGATGAACATATTAATTTGTTAAGTATTAGGCTATCAAGGGTAATTTACTTATTAAGACATCTAAAACCTTTAATACCAGAATTCTACCTCATAAATTCTTATTACGCCTTTTTTAATATATTTGGGAAATACCAGTAGCATATCCAAGATTCTTAAAAAAAAAAAAAAAAAAAAAAACAACAAAAAAAACAAACAAACAAACAAACAAACAAACAAACACTATACGCATTTAGGGTATGACGCTCACTGTAGACCACTATTTACTAAAGAAAAATTTTAACTGTCATAAATTTATATATATTTCAGTGTCTAATGAAAATTAAGAAAAACCTTAATACTTATCACCCTAAAACAGAAGTTCATCACTATAATACAAGATACGATTATTGCCTTTCAGAACCTAGAGTTAGATTTAAGTCCAGAAATGGTTCAATTCTATTGCTGTAACAATGTTTAATAAGTTACCACAAAAGGCGCATGATGCAACTTAGAGACAATTTAAATCTGTTTTGTATAACTGGTTAATCAACCATCCATTCTATAGTATTAGTGAATTTCTTGACTCCACTGTATTTATTTATTTTATTTTTAATTTATTTTATTGGGTTATTTTACGACGCTGTATCAACATCTTAGGTTATTTAGCATCTGAATGAGATGAAGGTGCTAATGCCGGTGAAATGAGTCTGGAGTCCAGCACCGAAAGTTATCCAGCATTTGCTCGTATTGGATTGAGGGAAAACCCAGGAAGAAACCTCAACCAGGTAACTTGCCGCGACCGGGATTGGAACCCGGGCCACCTGGTTTCGCGGCCAGACGCGCTGATCGTTACTCCACAGGTGTGGACCATCGTCTTGTTACAGTAAGCATTTTAAATTGTCATTATTCTTTGACACGGATTCCGGAAAGGGTGACCATACTCGGTGCGAGCAAAGACGTATTCTATGTCAAAAAAGACGTCAGTGGACATGGAATATTGTTTTACAAAGGTATGTTTATAGCTATTCCAGTTTATTATAGCGCTTTACTTAACGGCAGTTTATAGAATACTAATTAGTAAAATGCTGTATCCATTTTCAGTAACTTACTGATTGTTTTGGTGCATATTGGTATCAGATATAGGCGTATTCCTATCCATGCAACGTTAGTATAAGTCCATAAGAACATACTGTACATAGATCATAAACTCTTTTTGTTTGTGTTGTAAGAGTCAACTCCATACACAAGTAATATACTAATGTATAATTAATGTATATTTTGTGCCTCCTTCGGTCTTCTAACGTCTATAGATCTCCACTCAAATGATTCTCTCTCTCTCTCGCAGGCTGTCGGATTTGTGTGAAAGTTCTTCAACAAGGTAAACACGTGTTGAGAAACCTTCATGAATAAATTTCACGCGCACTTAATGCATTCCCACCTACAAGACTATAACTGCAGTGCATATATGACATTTCACGCGAGTAATCCATTATTGTTGTAATTTCCTCCAGTAAACAACGAAAGTCAATAACAATAAGACGCAAGTTAAATGTTTCCAATATAACACAAAAGCTGTCAACTCTAAAGAAAAAAAAACGAGCGTGTAGTCTCTACTCGAGGCAGATGTAAAACTTCTTAAGCTGTAAATGTGTAGTTGTTTAGTCAACTGTCCGAAGACAGGTTTTAACCTCATTAAGTGACACCAATAAGGCATCACTCATGAGGCAACTAAGCCAGGAGATGAGGGTGGGCCACCAGCGTAGGTCGGTCGGCTGAGGCGATTACCTCCCGATCAGGAGTTGCGCTCGGGCGCGGGTTCGATTCCCGCTTGGGCTTATTACTTGGTTGGTTTCTTTCCGAGGTTTTTCCCAACCGTAAGACGAATGTAAGGCAATCTATGGCGAATCCTAGGTCTCATCTCGCCAGATACCATATCGCTATCACCAATCCCATCGACGCTATATAACGCAGTATCGGTAGTTGATAAAGCGTCGCTAAATAACCAACTAAAAAATACGAGGGTAGGGTGCCTAGTTCATTTTCCAATCTTTTTAATTAATAATAATAATAATAATAATAATAATCAGTGGCGGTTCCTCGGGGGAAGGAAGGGAGGAACGTCCTCCTCACATTTTCTTCTTTTGAAAGTAAATACCAAATAAAATATGTGCCTTGAAATTCGAGGAAGATTCGATAATTTTTAAGTTCACAGCTATAAGAAAACCTCGATTGATCGAGTTTTAAACGACGCGCGCTCATGTGCTGTAGAAAACTGTGAGAAATATGCGAGATTATCTGTGTGGAGGAAAGGCACTCCATTCCTCCTCTACTGCAGTTAACACACATAGACAACAGCGCACTAGCGGCCAGAGAAAGAAGCAGAGTTTTAAAGCAAGTAAATGAACGGCGAAGGAGGAAATCCTCCTCTGAATTGGTCATGGGCGGGAAATAGAAATAGACTGGTCGTGCAGCAAGCTCGCTACCGCTGCTACCTAACGATGTTGCATTCAACCGGACTATAACACATCTAGGAGGAGACACAACAAAAATAGTTTTAACGCAACGCTATGAAAAACACCATGAAAACTTTTTTAAAATTATAAATCAAAAATATTATTCATTGAACTTTATATAGGCTATTATTCATGGTTTGAAACTTTCGTGGATATTTGAAAGTTAAAGTCGGGTTTATGTAAAACAAAGAGGAAGTAGTTCTACGTAGTTGGCCCCTGAAATTCACTTCTATTCATTTTTACTAGACAGTGCAACAACCAAGTTGTCAATTTTGTACAAATATATTTGAAACTGAAAATAAGTACTCCAAACTACATCATTTTTAACATAAAAAATGAATCGGCCACCGGCAGCTTTGAACAATAATGATAGTATGACTTTACAAGAACTGACATTCTTCAAAAGCATGTGATACTGAACTTGTAAAATGTACATGTGGCAACACAGACCACGTGGGTGGGTGCAGTGTTCTCGCTTTCCTCAGATTATTTTCCATTCCCATTTCCATTTCCGTAAAACAGTTCCGGTTACGAGTTAGTAGCTAGCCTCTTTCAATACGTGTGATGCTGTAGTGTCCTCGAAAAATGCTACGAGGTTGTGAATTTCCTTGTAATTGTTAATTTGCGCAATTATTCAACAATGAATGGAAGTGAAAACATAATATATTTTGGACAATTTAGGAAACTCAGTTTACAAGAACAGATTATTGCTATACAGAAGGGAAGGCCAACCCCAACACTACCTGGTCTTACATGTATGCATGTCGGCTAATTTGTAGCATGTTTCATTCAAGAAGGTGTCATTTCGTGCTGTTAACTTCTTTCCTCCTCTTAAAAAATATGCAGGAGCCGCCATTGATAATAATAATAATAATAATAATAATAATAATAATAATAATAATAATAATAATAATAATAATGCTTAATTTTTTCTGGCAGAGTTAAGGCCATGAGCCTCCTCTTTCGCTTAACCAGAGGATGAAAAGGAAATACTGATAAAAAGGAAATACAAATGATCATGCAATGAGAGACGACAAATTAGGATTAGATTTAATACTTTTATGCTCATCACTTCTCAGAATTTCAAAAAGGGACAATTGATTTTTGTTTCTTAATTGGTTATTTTACGACTCTTTATCAACTGTTGTGGTTATCTGGAGTCTTGAGTGAGATGAAGATGATAATGCTAGGGAGATGAGTGCAGGCTTCAACGTCGAAAGGTACCCAGCATTTGCTCTTAATAGCTTGAGGAAAAACCTCGGAAAAAACCTCAACCATGTAACTTGTCCCAACCAGGATTTGAACCCTGGCTCGCTCGTTCCACGGCCAGATGTGCTAACCGTTACTCCACAGCGGTGGAAAAAAAAATGTTATGTTTTATTTAACGACGCTCGCAACTGCCGAGGTTATATCAGCGTCGCCGGTGTGCCGGAATTTTGTTCCGCAGGAGTTCTTTTACATGCCAGTAAATCAACTGACATGAGCCTGTCACATTTAAGCACACTGAAATGCCATCGACCTGGTCTGGGGTTGAACCCGCAACCTCGGCCATAAAAAGCCAGCGCTATACCAACTGAGCCAACCAGGCCGACTATAGCGGTGGACTGGTTTATGTTAACCAACATAATATATACAAAGAATGAAGCACAAAATCAAATTAATTGTTTATAAATTGCTCTCCAAATAATTTATGGGCACTTCTATTTGATTTAAAGTGTTTACATAGTGAGCTATGATTTAATTCTAAATTGCCAACACCAGTTGGATCATGCATTGCACTCGTTAATTGTCCGTTGACTGTCGGCGGTGTAGGAACATCCACTAAATCGTTGACACTTTGTAACTGAACTGCAGAAGAGAGGTTAGAAAATGCCTTTTTCTTCTTGTCCTGCATTTTCGCACTCGTTCCAATATATTCTTTCATTTTTGGCTTCATTTTCTGTGGTTCATTTGTACGCATTCCTGAAGTCCCGCTGTTTATTTTTGGGACACCCTGTATACAACACAATTTTGGTATGTTAACATTCGATATCAAATAATCAAAGATCAATGGCAGACTGAGAATAGCAGAAGCAGCCCAAAGTATTCGGAGAAAGGCTTTCTACAGTCGCCTTATTAAAAAAATCTCACAATATCTGTCCTGCATCTAAACCTGAAGCCCTGGAGTGACAAGCTGTCAGATGTGTGAGCCAGCTGACAAATAAGAGAGGCATTTCTTTGAGTAAGGGACAAAAATTACATTATAAAGAGCTGAAATTTAGAGTGTGTAATATATCATTATTAAGGACCATGTTGGAACGTATCTTGTTTTTGAGACTCGTCTCCATGACAACGGTCCCATCCGTGAATGCTATATAAATTACGGAGCTTTTAGCCATGCATCAAACGCTGTCAAATATCAACCACGTAAATTCTACACTGGGGTGGATTTAGGGGCGCAGTAGTTGTGGTTTCAGCAACAACGCTACCCCAATGCAGCTTCAGACTTAATCCACTCAATGTTGTCACGCCAAGGGATAAATCACTAGACATATGGATAGCGTATATCGTATCAAAAAGGAGTGAAGGGTATTTTTTAAATAAGCAGATTATACTGGTATGAGATTTCACGTTTTTGTAGATGTGTTGTAATAAAGGTTTATAATTTTGCATCCACGTATGGAAACTCACTTTCTCCCAACATTTCGTACTTTGCAAGCTGAATTCTGACAATATTACTCGAAAGTTGACAGGGTCATATATTATTTTGTGTCCATTACCTCTGGCAATACCATATAATTGTACTAAAGAAAAACGTTATCAAAAATGTTGCAGAAACATCTCCCTGTGCCTAATTTTTATACGTACAATTGGAACTTTCTTCCTTCATTCATTTAGCCTGTATTTTCCCAGTCACCAGTCCTCTCGCTTTCACCAAGTCAGTAACTCCCTCCAGCCATTTTTCTTAGGTCTTTCTCTTCTTTTCTTCCTTGTTTGGACCCATTCTAAACTCCTCTTTTGCAACCTATTTCCATCCATATGCCGAAATCATTGTACCTATTGATTTATAAATACTGATTTTTAGTTTCGTTTAATATTTGTTTGTCCCACAAAATTTCGTTCAGCATTGCTATTGCTGATGGATCTTTAATTATTCTCTTTATTATTTCAGAATCGCTGTCTCATTCTTTTGTAATTCCGACTTCCAAATATTTAATGTTATCTTCACAAATTTCAGTACACCTTTTGACATCTTCTAATAATTGTTTTGACCACTGCCAAAAATTATTATTATTATTATGCATTTGCCATGGTTCTGTGTAGTCCATTCTCCACAATGATTTGAAAATGCAACGTGTGTGTGAGCACGTTGTTCCAAGAAGTCTAACAGATGAGCAGCGGGAAGAGCGGCAACTGGTTAGTGGAGACCTGATTGACAGGGTGGACCAGGATCCAACTCTCTTGCACAGAGTGATCACAGGTGACGAGACATGGTGTTTCCTTTACGACCCGCAACCAAAGTGGCAGCCTTCAACGTAGAATCTCCCGGCTCACCACGGCAAAAGGGATTCCGTGCCGACCAATCAAAAGGGAAAGTAATGCTTGAAGTGTTTTCCGATATCCAGGATCTCGTACATTTCGAGTTTATTCCTGAGGGTCGAACTATCAGTAAGGAGGCGTATGTTGCAATTCTTCGGCGTCTTCGTGATGAAGTTCGACGAAGAAGACCCAATTTGTGGCAAGGACAGAACTGAGTTCTCCATAATGACAATGCCCCAGCACATCGGTTGCTCTTGGTGAACGAATTCCTCGCACAACACAAAATACCTGTCCTCCCACAGCCACCATACTCTTCAGATCTTGCTCCAGCACATTTCTACTTATTTCCTACTCAAGGGACGGCGGTTTGCGTCAGCCAAAGAGGTGAAAATTCATGCGACAAGAGCTCTCACGGAAGTGACCAAAGATGGGCTGCAGGAATGTTTCGAGAAGTGGTATGGACGCTGGCAGAAGTGTGACACTGCCCGGGGGGGTACTTCGAAGGCGGTGTTGTGTAAATAAATAGTTCTATGCCATCTGCAACAAAGGTATATGTATATGTTCGCACTGAGTCTATACGCCTGGAGAGTAGGTCACATACCATACGGACAAGACAGAGAAGTTGCCTATATAGCACGGCGTTGCCACCCGAAGTTCCGATACTTTCTGACTCTACTAGTAAATTAGACTCTCTTAATAATATCTCGCCATCGAGAGCAGCTACAGATCTGTCACCTTTCGTTTGATTTTTAATCGCTAATTCTGAATATTAAAGTGATAATAGATACATTCGATACATTCTGAGTAAAAAATTTGTTGTGAGCTAGACCCAATTTTAAATTGTCTCTTCATATGAAGAGAAAATGCAGTATATTGTTTGTCATTCATTAATTACTTTTCTTATTATGGGCCCATAGTCTCTATCTGTAAACGCAAAACAAAAATAAAACATTCACAATAACACAACTGTAGTTTCATTGACGTAACTGGGTGACGTATTCTACGTGTCAGTGTATCCAGGATAGAGCGCTGATTTTTTACACGGCTTTCTGTACTGATTTTACTACGGTTTTAAAGAACGGTGTTTAAGCACACCAGAACAGATCGAAGTTGTAACTTACATACTGAGGTTACATTATGATGGAATAAGGGGACAGTCTTTTTTATAATATCTTAGAGACAAAACGGCAAATACTCATATAGGTATCACCCCTTGTTGTTAGGCCTAGTTCTCCACTTTTTTCTTCATGGGTTCTTGATATAGTTGAAGTAGGTGTGATGATAATGTTGACAACGGTTGTGTTAATATAGTTGGTACCAAATTATGACAGTGGAAACAAATGTACCTCGAAAATTTCTCCAATTTTTGTACCATTTCTAAGCTACACCCAAGCCGTTGTAACTATGCACGCGGCAGCTTTGCATAATGTTGGTAACGAGAGATGCGCCGTTGTCACAATGACCACTACACAACAGCTGACGAACAATTCTGACACTACGCCTTTATGCGAGGATTCTTATTCGGCGAGTTATTCGCCGAACGACATCCTTTTTGCGACATATCACAGTTGTCCTACAAATTATTTACAACACTATATAAATTACGCACGTGGCAGTAATACCATGTAACAAAGCATGAAACCAAACCGACAACATAGCAGTAGCAGCAGCTGATAGAACATGCCATACTCTGGTTCAGAAGGCTACAGCGCAACGTTCTTCAATTTTTTCATGTGAAGTGTTGCCAACACAAATAACTGTCAGATGCATAGTCGCAACGGATTGGGTATAGGCTGTCTATTGCAGTCATGTCAAATGATGCCCATAGGAGCAAGCGCTCTTTAGAGCTCAGGAGAGCCTGAGCGCTTTACAGCGGAAAGGAAAGAGACAGACGAAAGAGGTAATATATGCCGTTTGGTCGAGCTATATTCAGGGATGGCCAGCACTGATTCAATGGATGAAGGGAAGAGAACTTATTAAAACTGTATCCATGTTTATTTTTAGATTTGTCTGAGAAGTATAAGTGCATTATAAGAATGTGAGTTTTAATTTTAATGCTCATTTTTCACAAGTTTGTTTTTTTTTATTCAAAATAAATATTTCCTCAACTTTTTTTTTATAGGAAAGTGAAATTTTCAAATATAGGTCTATTTATTTAGTAGTCTTACAGGTAGTGAAAAATGTTTTCGTAAATCTAATATACCGTAAATACGTATTACTGAAGATAGCGTATTACAAATTTTGAAAATATTCGCATGGGAAATGTTTGTAAGGAAATGAATTTAAAAAGCAACTACTGTTACATCATAAGCCAAAGATATGTGCCCATGTGTTGTAAAAATGTCAGCTCTATAGCTTCAGCAGATTTCGAGAAAATAATTTAATATTCTGATGATAGGAAGTTGCTCACCAATATCACCTTAAAAGCATAATGCGATCAGAGTTTTGTTATGAAATATTAATTACACTTAAAACATATACAGTATCTAGGTAACTTTGCTCTCTATTGTAATATTTTTTTGATTAATTCATTGATTACTTTTATAAGGCTAAAGATACCATCAATATCAATTTAAACTTACCATGCCATATTCAATCTCTTTTTTTTTTGGAATATCACTTTCTTTATGAATGATATGATTAATTCACTTAGTACTACTAAGGAATTTATGTGAATATTCCTTCATAACTCTTTATTATGTTATTAATGTTTAAAACACAATTGCAATGTTAAGAAATTGGTGTTAGTACTTTTGTTTTAAAGACAATACAGATAATATCAAACAGAAATAAGCCATATAAAAATAACGATATAAAATTTAACGTTCCGTTTGAAGTTTGTGCACCACTGTTTTCTTAATCCAACAGGCTGCTATTCCTCCTTCCATACCAAGCGCTTGATGCCCGCGCACGACGTCAAGGCCAGAAAAATGCGCTTGCTTTGACATCACTGCTCTATTAAAAGAAAGGAAGCGCTATCCGTTCCGCTAAGGAGAGTTCTTTCATAATTGAAACAACTGAAGTAAGAGGCACACTTACGGCGCAGTTGAGGATGAGGCCGGCGAGGATGAGGTTGGCGCCACGCCAGTCGAAATTCTCCAGCAGCATAGTGGCCAGAGGCGCGAAGGCGAAGGTGCCGAACCCGGAGCCGCACACAGCGATGCCCGTTGCCAGCGACCGCTTCGTTTCGAAGTAGTAGCCCACACATACCACGGCAGGCAGGTAGATCAGCCCGAACCCGATGCCTGCAACAAGCAACACATTGTATACAACGACTCTTATCTTTAGTGTCTATATTATAGTTACCACTAAAGGCCAGCGTTTGGTCACCGAGTGAGGAAAACAGGTTGGATGTACTATGGGGTATAGATGATAGCATACGCACACGGCATGTGCAGTATAGTCAGCGCAGTAGATAAGAGAAAAAGAATACGATGTTAACATGGTTAGGTGTCGATTTTTAATCTGACAAACTGTTTTTTGCTGATCTTTATTGGAAATTGAAACATACAACCACATTATAAACACACAAGCCACCCTATCTTACCCGACTCGATTACAATTAATAAAAGTTGCGTGTTTGGTGGACGAGGGTCATGCCAATACACACAATATTTCACATTTTATTTATATACGAGTAACTTCTTGTGAAATTAAAATAAATTTCATAGTGTTCTGCCCAAGAGCAGGTCTTTCACTGCAAATTCAGCATTCTCCAGTCTTCACTATTTTCTGCTTTTCTCTTAGTCATATTTGCAGTTTCTCTTGGGAAAGGTAAATGCGGTAGCTTCCCGTTGCTTTGCGCACACCACTCTCTCTTTCACATCTTAATAAGATTCCAGGGGGCACCAGCGTGGAGGTGGGGAGAGTGGATTTAACTAATAAGGTCCTTCTAACTTCACCGAAATTCACCGCAAGGATCAAATATCAGTTATATCAGGATTTTTTACCCGTCCCGAGGCCCCGACACTTTTTTAATCACCACAAAAATGGTGTCACCTATTGAGAACTAGCGGAACTATTTCAAAGTTTCTCAATTTGTTATATCTTTGATTCTGACTTATCACGAGCAAAAATGAAACTTTTTTATTTGAAACTGTTCAAAGAAAAACACCCCAAAATTAATGACATTACTTACCGTTCATTCTGTATACAAGGCATTGCTTAATCGAAAGGAGAAGAAATTTTAGAATGTGCAGTCATTCATTGTAGACTTAATGGATTTAATGTGGGTTGCTGAATATCACAGTATTAAAGTTTATACGTATTTGAACAGAGGTTACAGATTTTTATGCTTGTTAAAGTCCTGCAGTATTTTCTTTAATACAATTAGGCCTATAATTTTATGCAGGCCTATTTTTAAGTGATAAACAACTATGTGTGCTTTTTTATAATATAAACAATAATAATTTCCTAAAGTGTTTTGCAGATGAATACGAGATAAAAGGGTCGACAAGGAGAATAGGGGGAATACATGGAGAACAAGAGAAATCCAAAGAGAACAAGGAGAATACAAAGAGAATAAGAAGAAGGAGAGGGTGTTGCAGTGGCGGTTCCTCGGGGGAGGGAAGGGAGGAACGTCCTCCTCACATTTTTCTTCTTTTGAAAGCAAATACCATATAAAATATGTGCCTTGAAATTCAAGGAAGATTCGATAATTTTTAAGTTCACAGCTATAAGAAAACCTCGGTTGATCGAGTTTTAAACAATGTGCGCTCATGTGCTGCTAGAAAACTGTGAGAAAGATGCGAGATTGTTTGTGTGGAGGAAAGCGAATCCATTCCTCCTTTGTTGCAGTTAACACACATAGACAACAGCGCACTAGCGGCCAGAGAAAGAAGCAGAGATTTAAAGCGAGTAAATGAACAGAAAGGGAGGAGATCCTCCTCTGAATCAGCGCATGGGCGGGAAATAGAAATCGACTGGTCATGCAGCAAGCTCGCTACCGCTGCCATCTAACGCTCTTGCATTCAACCAGACTATAACACAACTATATAGGAGGAGGCACAATAAAACACTTTTAACGCACGCTATGAAAGACACCATATAAACTTTTTTTTTAATTATAAATCAAAAATTTTTTTCATTGGACTTTATATAGGCTACTATTCATGGTTTGAAACTTTCAAGGATATATGAAAATTAAAGTCGTGTTTATATAAAACAAAGAGGAAGTAGTTCTACGTTAGTATCGCAGATCTTTTTGGTCCCTGAAATTCGCTTCCGTTCATTGTGTACTGGACAGGGCAATAGCCAAGTTGTCAGTTTTGTACAAATATATTTGAAACTGAAAGTAAGTAGGTACTCCAAACTACATTATTTTTAACATAAAAAATTGGGCACCGGCAACTTTGAATAATAATGGTAGTATGACTTTAAAAGAACTGATATTCTTCAAAAGCATGTGATACTGAACTTGTAAAATGTACATGTGGCAACACAGACCACGTGGGTGGGTGCAGTGTTCTCGCTTTCCTCAGATTATTTTCCATTTCCGTGGTTCCGATTACGTATTAGTGGCTATAGTCTCTTCCAACACGTGTAATGCTGTAGTGTGCTCGAAAAATGCTGCAAGGTAAATTTCCTTGTAATTGTTAATTTGTGCAATTATTCAACAATGAATGGAAGTGAAAACATTATATTTTATGGAAAATTTAGTAAACTCAGTTTACAAGAACAGATTATTGTTATACAGAAGGGAAGGCCAACCCCAACACTACCTGGTCTTACATGTGTGCATGTAGGCTAATTTGTAGCATGTTTCTTTCAAGAAGGTGTTATTTCCTCCTGTTACCTTCTTTCCTCCACTTAAGAAATACGCAGGAGCCGCCACTGGGGTGTTGCATTTTTATGTGACGGTTAATTCTCAAGAAACCCTCCCCCCATTCTTAGAGCTGAGAAAGGTGTAGCTTTATGTCAGAAACGAAAAATTAGACTTAATGTAAGTAAAATTAATACTGGAAAATACAGAGATTTTAAACAAAACTCATAGCCTAAGCAGTGAAGTGAAGGAGAAGTTGAAGATGGAGGAGAGGATGGTTGCGTGGGGTTCGAAATATAGATATGCGCCTATTCTGCGAATTCAATAATATACACATAACCTCAGAGTCGTAATTTCCCAAGTTGATTGGACACTGAAAATTCTCCTCCTGGGGAGAAAGTACTTGGATTCCTAGAATCAGCAAATAACCATCCTTCATTTCCGAGAACGCCATCGTCTGCAGCGAGGAAATCAAACTAGAAACTTCCTTCACGAAACTGGAGAGACCGCCACTTGCTTCACCGCTTCTTTATTGACATTTCCTTGTGTCGGGTGAAGTCGGAACGGAGGGAATTCGGAGGACCCAGAGGGAAATTAATTATTGAGAGGAGTGGTGTTGCACCCGGCTGCCCCGGGGCACGGACGTGTTCCAGGTAGTCAATTAGATGATAGGCCTACGTGGAGACTAGATGTAGCGATGGCCCCGTGAACATTTCATTTAACCATGATGATTTTTTAAGATGACGCTGTAGGCCTTGTATTTCTGGAAACAGTTCATACTCAGTACAATAGATTTCAAAGAATGTGGAGAGCAGTAAATTACTTTTATTTTTTCTTCTGGTTTTAATTTTTGAACATTAAAAAATAAAAAATTAGTTTCTTCTTTTTTTTTTTAATTCTCATTCCCATGTTTTTTACTCGCCTTTTTGTTCTCATTTCCTGTAACATCATTGCATAATTTTCACCAGGATAATCTTCTACACGTAAGTGACTTTATCCGAAGGAATATTAACTGTAATAATAATAATAATAATAATAATAATAATAATAATAATAATCTTTTGTCATTTAGTCTACTGTCAAAAAATCTGAAAGTTACAATATATAAAACAGTTATATTACCGGTTGTTCTGTGTGGTTGTGAAACTTGAACTCTCACTTCGAGAGAGGAACAGAAATTAAGGGTGTCTGAGAATAAGGTTCTTATGACAATATTTGGGGCTAAGAGGACTGAAGTTACAGGAGAATGGAGAAAGTTACACAACGCAGAAGTGCACGCATTGTGCTCTTCACCTGACATAATTAGGAACATAAAATCCAAACGTTTGAGATGGGCAGGGCATGTAGCACGTATGGGCGAATCTAGAAATGTATATAGAGTGTTAGTTGGGAGGCCGGAGGGAAAAGACTTTTGGGGAGGCCGAGACGTAGATGGGAGAATAATATTAAAATAGATTTAAGGGAGGTGGGATATGATGATAGAGACTGGATTAATCTTGCACAGGATAGGGATCGATGGCGGGCTTATGTGAGGGCGGCAATGAACCTCTGGGTTCCTTAAAAGCCATTTGTAAGTAATAATAATAATAATAATAATAATAAAATAATAATAATAATCTCAAAAACATCAGTCGAAATTACTCGTCTTAAAATTTGAAGTGTCCTACGAGTAAGTCATGGTATCACTATGCCATGTAAACAGTAATGCGATGTACGAGTACTTAACACACTACGGACGGATTTGAGAGGTTTTAATGATGTTCAGTGGGAGATTGGCTGCTATAGGTCGTCCATCAGTCCGTCCGTCCTCAGTATTCCTCTTCTATTTTACTAACATTCTCGCACCACATTTGCCACTCTGTTTATAATGTTACCCAATATTTGAAGTACTGGTACATGAAGAAAAAAAAACATGGGCTATTGTATAATCTTACTGATTCGGTTAACATGGTGCTGGCGTACCGAAGAGTTTGGTTACGAAAATAAAGGGAAGACATTTTGAAAATTGTACACCATAATTTGTCAACAATTGAAACTGTTTTTACATGTGTTTTAATAAAGTTTTAAAACACTAACCATTCCTTCGTTTAATAGCTCTGGCGGCGGGGTAGGGGGTGCTTGTTTCCAAATCGACTGTACGGCACCGGGAAGGGTTCTTTCTCGTGAGGATGAACATCATTTCAAAAAACTATCCAAAATAGTTAATTTTTTTATAGACTCGTTACTTACGAAAGAACCTGTAGGTATACGTGATAAGGGATATAATGATATCATAGGGGTGGCATATGCGCTAGAAGTGTTGCGTAGTGGCATATTACTGTGTACGTGGTGCAGCTATAAGAACTGAGTTCCTTGCACAGTGAAGACCGATTACATAGGATTACAAGCTTCCTGCTCTGTAATCCGCTAAGATATAGCTGGAATTCCGAGAGCTTCTTACCAGTAGCGTCAAGAAATGGGCCAGAGTATATGCATCTTCGTCAAAAGAGAGATGGGGAAGATTATAATCTTTAATCAATATTGTAGTCTACGTGACGTGGGGTCTTATACAAGTTACCAAGAATTCAATTCTAGGGACGGAATAAACATGGAAACGGCTGTTTACGTAAGGATTAAGGTGTTATTAATTAATGTTGCTTGCGAAATAAAGATTCGAATGCATCGAGCATTGTCCATGCGATGGCCTGCATTTATTGGAGAGACTGTGCTGTTCGTATTTCAGTCATAACCAGCCAGCGCATTTTCGTTCGCAAACAAGTTAGGAAAGTTATCGGTTAGTAAATCCTGGAATTTCAGGGTTCAAGCTCTAACCTTAAATACTTATGTCGGGAGCTACGAAAGGTAAAATCTAGTTCGGTAAATAATAATAATAATAATAATAATAATAATAATAATAATAATAATAATAATGGATCATGACAACTGTAAGTGGGATTGCTACTAAATTGAAATGGTCTGTCCTACCACTTTTTAGCCACATAAACGCACTAACATTGCGAAACTAGCGCTCTACAAAATAGTAGTGCTACATTTGACAGGAAATATAATTAAATCGATGATAATACTGAACTAGCATATATAATAGATTATAGAACCTAATAGTAAACATGATACACATTAACTGTATATACTCTATAAATAAAATATATGCAATTAATTCATTTAACAAAATCATCTCCGTTACGGTGAACAAAAATATATATTCTGAGATTATTAAATTCGTATCTTTTACCATAACTGTCAATAAAAATTTGTTTAAGCTAAGAAAATGTTCTTCCTACGTCACAAGACGTTACAATGACACAATTATAATGGCAAAATCAATATACAAATTAACAATATTCAAAATTTTACACAATATATCGTCGTTGTTCCGGGAATAACTCCTATCTGACATATTTATCGATTTTCAGATTTTTGCTCTATTAAGTAACTTAGTGATACAGCAAATTTAATAATAAAATCTTCTATATGTAATTATATTCCTTTCTTTCGAAAATGTAAGAATTCACAATCTCCTATGCACTATTGTCATAGAAGAATAAATATGTTTTTCTTCCTATTGAAAAATTTCATATTTTGTACATAGGAGTTATTGTAGGAATAATAATAATAATAATAATAATAATAATAATAATAATAATAATAATAATAATTTATTTATTTAATCTGGCAGAGCTAAGGCCAGCAGGCCTTCTCTTCCTCCCAGCCAGACTCTAATTCTAATTGAATACAATTGCTTACATAGTTATTACATTAATATCTAGATCATAAAACAACATGAAAGTAAATAATGAAGATTGGATAACTAATGTTAGTGTGACAATAATAAACATTGGTAAGAAATAGTTATAATAATAATAATAATAATAATAATAATAATAATAATAATAATAATGAGATAATTTAGATATTTATCTGTGATATATATAACCATTAAACATTGAGAAACCTGAAACAGCTATTATTTTAACAAGAATTGTTAGAAAAATATTTCGTTAGCCTATTCTTAAATTGGTTTGATGTCTGCAGTCCCTGACATTACTCGGTAGGGAATTCCAAAGTCGAGGAACGGCCACAGTGAAAGAAGATGAATATGAGGATGTTCGGTGGGAGGGAATGGATAATATTGAGGAGTGTTGTGATCGTGTGTCTAGGTTATGATGGGTGGATAAATTTTGAAAACGAGACGCAAGATAGACAGGAGTGGAGAAATGCAATATGTGAAAGAGAAGGAAAAGACAGTGGATTTTCCTACGATCTTCTAGACGGAGCCACGAACAACGACGATATACAAAAAACAGATCAAAATGAAATACAATACAGGGTGTTTAAAAATACGGGGCATAATTTCAGGTATGTATTTCCCACATGAAGACAATCAAAATAGTTCATTACAACATGTGTCCGGAAACGCTTCATTTCCGAGTTATGGCCTTCACAACATTGAAATTCACCGGAACGTTTTTCTTTCCGCAGGTCGGAGTCATTACAGAAGATGTTCAAAATGTCCACCTCCTGCTTAAATATATACCTCACATCGATGTCTCGTTGACCTGCGAACACGATCCCAAACTCCAGGAGTATTGCGTATGTCCTCAGAACATGCCACAATTCGATTCCGAAGGGATTCCAAATCAGGCACCGGAGACGAATAAACCAATGATTTTAAATGGCCCCACAAGTAATCTGGACATTGTCGCTGTGGGTACCTCTCCTGTACAAACGACGAGCCAGCGCAGCATTGCCGTCCGCCTTACCGTACATGAAGTGTATCTCTGCCAGCTCTTGATTTGAATACATGTCGCACAGTCTAACGCCTACACAACACTGAATGTAACCTTCGCCTCGGAATGAACTGTCAGAGTGCCCTCTTAATGTCTCCCTTTGACGGCAACGACCTGCGGAAAGAAAAACGTTCCGGTGAATTTCATTGTTGTGGAGGCCATAACTCGGAAATAAAGCATTTCCGGACGCATGTTGTAATGAACTATTTTGATTGTCTACATGTGGGAAATACATACCTGAAATTATGCCCTGTATTTTTGAAACACCCTGTATAACATAGATTGATAAATTAAAATAATATTATCACAAAGGACTTAATGAAAATGCAACTTACTCAGTATTGTAATCAGAACACAATGTGGTCTTAACTTGGTGTTTTACATTATACAACATTGACGATGTATTGTACTATGATTCATAGTCTATGCGTACCTGCTTATAAACTACCCTGCTTACGCATTCATGGATAACGAGCCACGTTATGCATCGACGTGACGTAATAGATGACGATAAGAAACTACTCGATCCACTGTACGTTTGGAAACAGAAATGCGCTGCCTGGTCTTAACATAGGAGTTACACTATGTAATCTAATGCAAGGACGGAAAAATGTCGCTCTTTGGAACGGTATGTCGTAAATTCCCTTCAACCGCATTTTTGGCTTTGCCTTGGCTTTCGAGGGCTGAATCCTTTGCCACAATTGTAATGATCTCATCTGTCTGGGCTTGACAGACAGCAAGAGGAGATCACTACAAATGTGCCAAAGGAAGATGGAAGGAAACATTTAGAACATTCGTCTAAGTCAGAGGTTCCCAACCTCTTTGAGTGTCACGGATCCTTTAAGCTCATACTTCATTTTGGCGGATTCCCAAAATCTTCTGTACAAATTAGACCGGTAATCATGTTCTGCTCATTAACATTTGCATAATGTAGCGAATTAAACATCCTTAATAAACTGACATCGTTATTACATTTTAGTTTTAGCTTTTGAATGTATTTTTAGTCAGCAGTCCGAGGACAGGTTGGAATCTCAAAAGTGACATCAATAAAGTATCACTCATGAGTAAATTAAACCAGGAGATAATGGGATAAGGTGGCTAGTTTCTTCCCCCTTTCATTGCATACATCGCTGACTAGTAAATTAGTTCACTAATCATACTTCAGATGTAAACAAACAATTGTTCTTCCTCTTACACATATCGTCAAGTGACATGTACTACCTGATAATAAATGTATCAGCCAGAACCTCAAACAGAGGTAAGCTTTTGAATATTATATGAAAATACATGAATATGAAGTTATTTTAGGTTAGGTACGAGTATACAATGCATTTGCTGTGAAAAATATACCCAGTTTCTTTTAGACTTGCATAAGGTAATCAATGGGATGCTTGATATCTTTGTTGTGAAAAATTAAACCAGTGTTTTAGACTTACCAGGAGGTTATCAGTGCGCTGGTTGATGTTACTTTGTTAAGTTGGCTCAATTGTAATCACTGTAAGTCACAAGTCTACTTCTACATTAAGTTTACTTATATATGTGTTCCTAAAGAATACCAGAGGACACAATGTACAGGGTTGTTTCCGATCTCTGAAAACGATTTTTGAATGACGTCATGTGCGTCAGGAGTCACACGACAACTGAACTGTGGTCAGAGGTGACAGACCAGTAGTGAGTGATTTCATAGTCAGAGTGCACGGTGTCTCACAGCACCAATGCTCAAGAAAATCGAGCCTTTTTTTGGGAGAGGTACATTAAGAACATTTGCGATGCCAAGTATCGTTAAATGAAAATCATAGGAGCCTGCAAAAAAACGTGGTTTTGTTATTTCCGAGAAAGGCATCTTCTGTGTATTTAATACGACTGGCAAATCTCGAATGAGATTAATTCCAGAGGGAAAAAAGCAAAAAAATCCGCCCCTCGTTACAAGACGCACTACCCCAGAAGATGATACAAATTACCATCCGAGCTTTACCAGTCTTATTAAGTACACAGAAGATGTCTTTCTTGGAAATAACGAAACCACGTTTTTTTCCGGCTTCTATTAGGCCTATTTTCACTTAATTAATTACACTTGGCATCGGAAAGGTTCTTAAGGTACCCTCCCAAAAATGCTCGATTTTCTTGGGCATTGGTGCTGTGAGACGCCGTGTACTCTATGAAATCACTAACTACTGGTCTGTCACCTCTGACCGCAGTTCAGTTGTCGTATGACTCCTTACACACATGACGTCATTCCAAAATCCTTATCAGAGATCGAAACAACCTTGTACTCTCACACAAGTATGCTGATGCAAATGGCATTAATTGTTGTATTAAATTTGGGAAACATCGAGATATATGAGTGGTGCATGGACAAAGATTGCAACACGGACGTGATAGGAGAAACGATTTTTAAGCTCGAATCGGATGATAATTAATTTCAACAATTCTAACAGTCCCTTTTCTCCTTTTTTACGGGCGAACTATTATCACCAAGAAGCGATTTTTCATGTAATTGCTTTCCTTTCAATGTCAATCAACGAAGGTGTTTTTTACTTCCAAATATATCGGACGAGCTTCCCTTCACCATGTGTTGCTAGGGAGTCACTGAGAGTGGGAAATGAATCGAATTCTCGATTGATAACTTAGGAAGACCACTAGTTTAATTTCTTTATTGTTGCTTCAATCTTATCTTCAACGGTGAAAACAGTTGTAGTTCGACCCTGAATATTAGAATTTACAAAAGTAAAAATATTGGCTAGATATGCAAGGCTTTCAGACCAAGAGAAGTCCCTCAGGCGAACCCATTCCTGTTAAACTTTGTATCTCGAAAGTTTGAATGTTTAGTCAGCAGTTCGAAGACTGGTTGGAACGTCGTAAGTGACACTAATGATGCATCACTCATGAAACATCTAAGCCAGAATATAATACGGTAACGTGGCCAGTTCTTTTCCCCCCTCCACTGACTAATAACATTTATTTTTATTTTTCATTTTATTCTTATTAAATTAACGTCCATTTGTCCAATTTTAATGTAGCCTATGCTTTTCTCCTGGCTATGAAGCTTAAATGTGCACACTTTGGCACATATCGGTCAAAGAGTGTGGATTTGTATAGAGTACATAGATACATACATACATACATACATACATACATACATACATACCATACATTCATACATACATACATACATACATACATACATACATACATACATACATACATACATACATACATACATACATACATACGATTTACTGGCATGTAAAAGAACTCCTGCGGGACAAAATTCCGGCACATCCGGCGACGCTGATATAACCTCTGCAGTTGCGAGCGTCGTTAAATAAAACATAACATTTACATACATACATAAATCGTTTATTAATGTCATGAGCAACAGTTTGTTGCAGTAGACATAAAATATACTAAATGACAAGAGATACAAAATAATATTTGGCATAAAGTATAAAAACAGGTGAATACAACAATACAAATGAAATAGCAATACTGGAATTCATAATAACCAATACTAATAATTATACATAGCAATGCAGCTTATAAATTTAGAATACATTTACAGTGGAGTCAAGAACTTCACTAATACTGTAGAATGGATGGTTGATTAACCAGTTATACAAAACATATTTAAATTGTATATAAACTTGCATCATGTGCCTTTTCTGGTAACTTATTAAACATTGTTACAGCAATAGAACTGAACCATTTTTTGGACTTACTTAATTTAACTCTAGGTTCTGAAAGATAATAATTGTGCCTTGTATTATAGTGATGAACTTCTGTTTTAGGGTGATAAGTATTAAGGTTTTCCTTCATTTTGATTAGACATTGGAACATATATAAATTTATGTCAGTTAAAATTTTTTCTTGAATAAATAGTGGTCTACAGTGAGCGTCATATGCAGACTCTGTTAAAATGCGTGAAGCTTTTTTTTTTGTAGAATAAGAATCTTGGATATGCTACTGCTATTTCCCCAAATATAAATACCATATGATAATATATTATATAAAGAGGCATAATAAGAATTTATAAGGTAGAATTTTGGTAGTAAAGGTTTTAAATGTCTTAATAAGCAAATTACTTTTGACAGTCTAATACTTAACAAATTGATATGTTCATCCCATGCTAGTTTAGAATCCAATACAAGTCCTAACAATTTTCATTCGCCCGAAACCAATTTATTGCAATTTTATATGATTTTTTCATTGTAGAATTTAAAATTTTTGTATCAGTATGTGATGAATAAAGAGCTGTGTCATTTGCAAATAATACAGATTCACAACTAACATTTTCTGGAAGGTCATTCACCATAATCAAGAATATAAGTGGCCCCAAAATGGAACCTCATACATACATACATACATACATAAATACATACATATACACCCACATTCACTTTTATATATTAAGGTAAGAAGATACTTGATCAAATTATCTTCATATTGACACTCTATTACCGATTTTCACGCATTTAAACTCATTTCTCGCTTAAACCAACCTACGAGAATCATAGCTCAGTGCATGCGTACAAATGATGGAGCCGAGTGGGTGATAACCGTAATGAATGTATTTAATGGCTCTTTTCAACTACAGAGACGATGAAATGTAATTATTTATTAACATCCTTTTCGACTATAGAGCTTGTTCAGAAACGATAAGATGTAATTATCTATTCAACGTTCATTTTGGACTACGTAAGTTAGCGACAATAAGATGTAATTATTTATTTAACGTCCATTTTAGACTACAGCGGTTGATAAGAGATAATAAGATTAAATTATTTAACATCCATTCTCGTCTATAGAGGCTGTTCAGATATGATAAGATGCAATCCAGTAATTAAGGCTCATTTCCAATTCTAAAAGCTATCCAAAGCCGATAACGTCTTTAGTTATCGTCGTTATTTTTTATTCCAGAGAGTATTCATACGTTGTATGATGTAACTCTTTATTTAACATTCTTTATCGAAAGGTTATGCAGAAATGATACGCAGTCTGAATCTTAATTTTAATTTTTATTTTAGTAGGTTATTTTACGACGTTTTATCAACATCTAAGGTTATTTAGCGTCTGAATGAGTTGAAGGTGATAATGCCGGTGAAATGAGTCCGGGGTTCAACACCGAAAATTACCCAGCATTTGCTCATATTGGGTTGAGGGAAAACCCCGGAAAAAACCTCAATCAGGTAACTTGCCCCGACCGGGGATCGAATCCGGGCCACCTGGTTTCCCGGCCAGACGCGCTAACCGTTACTCCACAGGTGTGGCCCTTTATCTCAACCTACAGATGCTATTAAAGACTGTAAGATAGAAATTGTTTTCGTAACTCTTATTTTGCGTTCTCCAGAATTTAAAAGTTATTTAGAGATTATAGACTAATGCAACAGTCGTCGTGGAAAATAGTTGAACAAACCACATTTCGACGTTAGAGGTTGTTTAAAGCCTATCAGACGCAATCTTTCACTTATCCATTTTCGACTACAAAGGCTAGCCAGAGACGATAAGATGAAATCCAGTATTTAATTTTATTTTTCGACTCTAAAAGCTATTCACGGATTATACAGGATGTTTCCGGGCTAGTGTTACAAACTTTCAGGGATGATGGGGAAGGGCACATGTATCAATTTGAGATAAGGAAACCTGGTCCGGAAATGAGTGAGTCGAAAGTTACAAGCAAAAATAGTTGTGTGGAAATGAAATAATTTTATTCTTCTGTACAACTTATTTGCGTGTATTTATCTGTACATCTTACACATACTGGATTCATCTGACGTTGTTTACGTTGTATTCCGTTCAGTCTCCTGTCTAAGGGGTGGGGAAAGGAAACTACACAAAAGCAATGCAGATAGCGTAATGTGTAACGGACATGGTCGGTCCTGATATGCAAGTCTGTAGACAGCAGTGCATATGTACAAGTTGTAGTGTCCAGTCGGTCAGTCCTAGTGAAATGGAGGAGTACACGAGAGCGGAATAAGCAGACCTGATTTTCGAATACGGATGAGCCAATGGGAACAGCAGACAAGCTCACAGATTGTATCGGGCTAAGTACCCACGCAGGAGACATCCGGCCCATACCATCTTTCCACGACTGTTCCAAAGGTTAAGGAAAGGAGGGTACATGGTGCGAAATTACAATTCCACTTCCACACAACTATTTTTGCTTATAACTTTCTACTCATTCATTTCCGCACCAGGGTTCCTTATCTCAAATTGATACATGTGGCCTTCGCCATCATCCCTGAAAGTTTGTAGCACCAGCCCGGAAACACTCTGTATAGCAGAGTATCATTGTTTCCATGCTGCGAAAACCCAAGTGACTTGAACCTGCTGAAAACCGCGAAAATCTGTTCATAGTTTTCTTTCATCCAACTATGATCCAGCTCTCTAGTAGGCCTACCGTGACATGCAGTTTTCATTTTTGAATGTTATCAGCTGCTGAGAGTTCCGCATAGAAACACGCTGTCTGCCTTTCACTAAATAATACCACCTTAATTATCACTTGTGATAACTACAGGACTTCGTAATCCACACAGAGATAACATTTTCTGTTTCAAGAGATCTTCAAACGAGAAAGATAACTTCATACATTATCGATTTGTCTAATCTTGGTCTGAATTTCATTGATTGATATGATGGCATGTTTTCCTCAACTATACTCACGAAATGCTAATACACCACTCCCCTCGTATATTACCGTTAAGATGAAATAATACATTTTTGGTTATAACAATATATCACTTTCGATGAATGACATGCTATTATAGAAATATCTGCTCTGTCTTGAAAAAATATACAGGGACATTATTTTATTTTTACTTCAATTTTTATTGTACCTAAGTTTTTTAATGTACTTCACTCCCAGCCCCTCTACTAGTAAACTTCCAACCGTCTTCCACACAGAACAAAAATCGTGTATGCAGTCAAAATCGTCTTACGTTCATAGTAAAAAGTACTGAGTTAGTGAGTATAGTACGTTCCAGCAATATGTTCGCGTTTTCCAGTGACGAAAGAACTTTCAATATTGGATCATATTTTCGCACAGGTACTGTCGTCCGTTTGCCTACGTCGTATCCCGGTTTCCCCATCCGCTTCTGCTCGTCCCTCTGTAAAGGCTAGTGTCTGGGCTGTCTTAGCTCTTTTCTAAAAACATTAATTTCTTAGAAACTGGACGTCTACGTAATATTATACAATTGTTTAAAATAACTTAAATAAAAGGGCCTCGTTAAGTAATTAACTGTCACGTTATTTCCCCCCTTTCTACGACTCTGCGACAAAACCACTTGGACTGACAGAAGATAGCATGTCTGAGTAATTTTATCTTTTCGGATCGGGCAGAAGTGAAGATTGAATTTACATTACGTAAGGTAGGCCTACTCTTTTATAAAGTAGGTATGGAATTATTTCAACATGAGTTACTAGTACGAAGGACGAAACTGGTAGGCCTAATTTTGGAATTAGGTACAATAGTCTATAGTGCGATAATACGCACAAAAGAACTGAAACCTGTATCGAAATGAAGGGCCACCATTTCCAAAAATGTGTTTAAATATCCATATTATGATTATTTTTCAATTTAACTTCATTCTCCATATTGTATGCTAATGTGCTGTAGACAGCATAATATACACTGAATAATGAATACGTCCGAATGGATAGCTCAGTTCATGAGTAAAAACACTTATTGTTAATACGGTACTATCAAAATCTAGTATATACAGTCACGAAGCTTAATACTTACTAAATATGCAAACAAACAGTTGAAATATGCATCCATAGATAGTTGCTCACCACCAGGATCGCTACTATCGCCTCATCACAGACTCTTTCCCTAGCAGACCATAAAATGTATTGTACTTCCGATATCGTGTTCTTTTGAAAAAATTAACACCTTCCTTCCACTATGAAATATGAAATACATAAGGTTTATATATTATTTTCATAAAATATATATTATATTCTATAAACTCACCTTCCTGGATCTTTCGGAAGGATAACTCTAACCTATTTTTCTTACAATTTATAGTACGTACTACAAACGTCTCCTTGTCCCATATTATTATTCAAATTATTGTATTTTAGCCATTTACAGTTATTACAACCGATAACGAACTTTTCACAAAAATGCGAAATACGACACAGTCAATGCTTTTTCGATCTATACCAGGCCGTAATGTTTGTTCGGGTTTTCTATTTGAGTGTATGGAGCTCAGTGAAATATTATAACTTTATTGCTTATCATTGCTAAGCTTTATTTAGTGTAATGTGTCCATAAGTTCCGTTTACTTCTTGTTGCATAATATGTTGCAGAAATAATTACAAAACTGTGTTATTTTAATGTGAGGAGAATTTTACATGTTAACATAATCTGTTCGCGTCAACATTTCAAATTTAGAATGGAAGCTATTTTGAGGTTTAATAAAAAAGAATTTACATTGTGATTTCAATTTAGCACGTCTACCTTCCTTAATTTTAGACAAAACATTTACCATACCACTCCTATGAAATTAGTGTACGTACAATTGTATTACTTCATCTCTTAAGTAGTAGATAAATACAATAATTCAATACTCAATTTTAGTATTAAAATACAGACAAATTGAATGTCCGGGGTATCATACATGACATGATGCTTAATTATAATGTATGATTGCGAATTTAGGAATATAAGTTAAATATAGTAAACATAACCTATAATTTTCATATGAATGGCAAGGCATTGGAGATCACTAAATTTAGACAGAAAGGGGCAACTGGTACAGTAAAAATAACCTATAATTTCAACATATCTAAATATCCGTGCGGTGCAATTGAAAATTATTATTGAATCGTGCGTAAATGAATGTACAAGAATTTCGCAATATTTAATCGAAATAAAGGCAGGTATTACACATACGAACAAGGTAATTTTCACACCATAAATAATATTACATCTTAACTCGCAAGTAAATTATGTCTGAAGTGTCTCATAATCATTGTTTTAAATTTTATTAATGGAATTACACTACATTTTAGAGAAACATATGTTACTGTTTATGCATTCCAACTAATTTATATGGTTGAAACGCCGCCCTTCGTGATCGGGTTAAGCGAGTTACATGGTCTGCCTTACGGCCTGTATTAGATCACGAAGGCTGTGGCACAGTCTATTGTTCCTAGTACTCACAGCGCTCCAAGCGGCTAGCAACTATCGCGAGATTTGCAAAAAAATCACCCCAAGCTTCGTGACTGTATATAGTAGAGTGTGGTACTATATTCTGATTAAACAAAAACATAATGAAAATTATCAAACTCAAAATCGCGATATTTCCTAGTTTACGTAAATGGATGAACTACTTTCCTTTCCTCCTATACCTAGTAAAGTGATTTGTTTGTATTTTACGCAGTATCATCGAACTCCAGTCGTGGAAGGGAGTAGCAAACGGTATTTCCGGTTCTCAACCGTTAATCCAAAGTATAGCCAGGTTAATATTAGAAATGTCAGTAAAAATAAAATGATGTCCCTGTATAAAATTACATTACAAAACAACATTAATCACCACTAACATTACAACCCTTGCTACAGTTGCAACACTCAACATTTTAATCCTGGTATATTACCATGTCCATTTTTCTTTATACAAGACAACCCGATATATTCCCCATCACGTAACCGATCCACGAATAAGTCCAAGGGGTACGGTTAGGCAGCCCGTGTCACACTTCATGACTCTTTTCATTGTTACCAACTTCGTACACTACCACAACAAGCATCATAACTATTGTTACAACAAAAATCACCACTACCATTCATTACAATCCTCATATAACAATTGTCGTTCTCTTTAGCGCGCAGCTCTTTTGAGGCCAGACTGGAGAACACTCACAATACCAGTTCACGCCAGTTACTGAAATATAGTCCGTCTCGTTCCAGGTTGTTCAACTTGCTAGTAGTCCAGACTGCAAGGACAAATGGCGTGAAATCTTGGCGTTTTTCCTAATATTATTCCAATATCAGATATGAAACAAATAATGAGTTGACCGATTTATTTGTTGATAGATTAGCTATCTAAGCGATTGACTCACGAACTAAGTGATTGATTCATTTAGTGGTATTGCCTCTTTTTTTTTTTTTTTTAAGAATTTCAAACCGGTTGCAGAAGTTCAAGTTGTCTTCACTTAGGACAGCCTATTTTAATGATTCATAATGCCTAAACTTCCGGTCTCTGGTCGTTATGTTTATGTAAGAGAAAACACCCTTTTAATGAAAAGGTTTTAGAGAAAATTAATACATTTTCTCCTTTATAACAGATTTTTATGAAATTGAATGTGATGTCTTGTTTTGCAACTCTTGACTCAATTACATCAAGCAAGTACTTGAAATCTGTAGTTGATGTTCTAATGAATTTTTATACTGATCACTGATTTCTTGATTTTTTTTTTTTTAATATTCCATAACTTCGATGCATCGACAGTTCGTAAATAAAATTCAAGTTTGCTTACAACGTCAACGCGCCAACTTAAAGATCCCTAACATTTAATCCACATTAAAGGCAGATCAAACTGCGGCATAGTTACTGCACTCTATTTCAATGTTCCGCAACCGGTGTTCTTCCACAAGATGGAAGGTGTGTGACGCGAACTTTTACTTGTTACTATAAGAAATTGATGAAATTAATTAAAATTAGAATGGTGTGGTGACAAAACATGTCAAGTCCTCGAGTGTATTGTGTGTGGTGAAAAACTCAGTAAGCTGCCATGGTTCCCAGTAAATTGAAACGACATTTGTTAACAAAACATTCCTTTCTGTCAAGCAAACATGTGAATTATTTTCGCTGGTTGTTGGAACAAAATAAAAAAAAAGTGACGCTCATGACGACGTCGGTACGTGTTTCGCAAAAATTAGCTACAGGAAACTAGCTGTAAGGTAGCCGAACTTATCGTAAAGATCAAACAAACACGTACAATAGCTGAAACGTTGTTAATGTCTGCCTGTAAAGAAATTGTGAAAATAATCATGAGTTCAGAAGCTGTTAGTAAAATTAAAAAAAGAAAAAACCTCTCTCTGTTGACACAATCAGCCCAGTTAGTGACATGTCCAGTGAGATCCAAGACATTATGAAGGAGAAAATAAAGAGCAGTCAGAAGTTCTCACTTCAGATCGACGAGTCCACCGATATTGGCGGTCACGCACAATTTCTTTCCCACATTCGATACAGTGATGGGGATGTAATTGCAAGTAATTTTTTGCAAAGAACTGCACGAGAGAGGAAGAAATATTTGTACAACTAATGAATATGTGGTCCGTAATGAATGCGTTAATGTTTGTACAGACGGAGCCGCTTCTATAACGGACCGTGTGAAAAGATTCGTGGTTAAAGTTGGTGTAGTAAATCCTAACATACGGAGCGACCATTGTCACATTCATAACGAAGTCATTGTTACTAAGTCTTTGCCATCTCCTCTGAAAATTGTGATGGAAGAAGTAATAAAAATCATGAACTACATCAAATCGCGGGCCCTATTTACGCGGCACATTACACTCCTGCTACATACACAAGTGCGATGGTTATCACGAGGTAAAGTGTTAGCGCGATTGTTTGAATTTAAAGAGGAGGTAGTTGCATTTTTTGACAACTGAGGTCATGAGTACGTGGATTTATTTGCAGATGATGAATCGGTATCTAAGTTGACATATCTTTCCGATATTTTCGTACATTTGAATGAGCTTAAGGGAACACTTATGTGAGTTTTAAATCTTTTACAATTTTCATCCAAAATTTATGAATTTTAAACTACATAAACATGCCTACAATACTATCATCTGTACAACATTTGGTGCCATTAGGGCTAATGGTTTTTAAATGATATTTTTTAAATATATTTTATATTGACATCACTAAAAAGGCTCCTTGCGTCACAATTTTCACAATTTTTAGTTTATATTAGCTCAAAAGCTTCAAAATAGTCATGGGAATATAAATTAATTAGCTTTTTGAGCTCGGCCTAAATAGATAGTCACAATAAATTTTTAAATGGATTTTCTTAATTTTTCACCATTATTTCACCATAGTGTCCCCTTAACAGAAAAATGCAAGATAGGAACGAAAATATTCTGACTAGTATGGATAAAATTCAAGAATTTGTGAATAAGTTGAATTTGTGGATATGGATTATTGAAAATGGATCGTTTGAGATGTTTCTTGAACTTCTACTGCAAGATTACTAAATGTTCTTTAATTAAGTCCATCAACACTTTATTACCGTCAGCAACTTTGCAGTTTGTGTGTGGTTGTGCTGTCAGCGGAACCGACCACACGCGGACTTCTTTCCAAGGATACGGTATCGGCGGCGAGTGGTTGGCGCGTGGTCGGTGTGTCGCATGTGTGAGTTGCGCTCGACCACCGACAGCGATAATTCTGTGGTTGTGCTGTGGGTGATATCGACTTCTCACGACCACAGACTTCGACAATGACTGCAGTTTGTGGTCCGTGTGAATTAGCATCATCTGGTTTCCATATAATTCAATACTAATTTCCGACTGCCCACAGCACAACCACACAGAACTACAAAATAATCGCAAAGTTGTGGTCCGTGTTTTTTGAGCCTAATATCGAACATCTTTCGACGCATGCGAGTTGTGTACGTTCTCAGGACTGATCCAGGATTTTACGTTGTTGGAACGTTTCTTGAACTGTTCTTTCACGGCCGTCTGAGTTTCTTCTCATATTAAAATTATATCCATCTTTCGAACATGATTCTTCGTAAGATATCACTATCACCTTTCAAATCACTCATTAAGCGTGTTGAGAGCATTTTGTAATTATTTATTTTTTTCTCTATTACAATAAATAGGCCTAAGTCACATGAAGCAGTTTGAAGGGCTCTCAAATAGGAAATAAAACCATATTATAAAACTAGAAATTTAAAATATAATTACGAACATGAAAACAAAAACAAAAGTGTATTTTCTTAATTTTTCACCATTATTTCACCATACCTAGTGTCCCCTTAATATGGGCGAGTAACATTTTCGTTGCATTTCAAAGTTTTGTCTCTGAAATGTGAAGCAATTCTGTACTAGTAATATTGCATTTAGTGAAATAAGTGTGAGAAGGTTCTCGAATATACAAAAGTAAAAATAAATTTTAATAAACTTTCCCAGTTTACTGAAGGTGTATAACGCTGAATCATATGAAATTAGCAACTTTATTGCAAAAAGGAAAGAAACACAAAAAATACGGGGAAGAGGAAACAAATAACGACAGTTGAAAGTGACAAAAATAAAGCACAGACTACAGAAAATATATAATAAAACAAAATATGGAAAACACACAAAAAATATTAGAGAAAAGGGAAAATTAATAAAGTTAAAAAAGGAATAACAGGTACTCAAACAGAAAGACGGATGCTCGGACAGATATACATAGACAGAAATAGAGAAACGGATAAACAGGCGGACGAACGAATAAAGAGACAGACAGATATAGAGATGGAGATATAGTTAAGCAGATACGCATACAGAAAGACAGACAGACTGAAACACGAAAGGAAAGAAGCAGAGATTGAAATGAAAATGAGAAGAAAAGAAAAACATGGAAACATGGAAAGGGAAATAAGAAAATGAAAAGAAACAAAAAAAGGGGGGGGGAGAATAAAGAGCTACACAAATCAAAAGAAAAACAGCAAATGGGAAAGACGGCAAGAAAAAATGTTTGTTCTAATCTGAACTGCTTTTGAAGACGAAGTTCAATTGCTGTGCAAACCAAGTCAATTGGATATTCCAGGTTTGTGTAATAGCTGTCTCACTCAAGTGGGTTGAGATACGCCCCGAGTTACTGGGTCGAGACTCTGCGTTACGCGGCGGACCTTGGCCGACTGTCACATGATATGGAGACGGATCGCCCTCTATAATCGACCAAATCATTTTGTTTTCAACACGAATTGAGGCTAAGGGCATCAGGACAAGAGGATGTTCCTTCCTTTATTACAGGCTGAGATTGTGCAATTATGACAAGAAGTCAGTTTCGTTAACTGATCCTTTATATAATTTAATTTCTCGAAAAGCATAAAAATCTTATTTTTCCCCCAAATTTTCTTCTTTTGAAGACGGTCAAAATTACTGAATTATATTTACTGTATTCACTGTTCTTTGAGACGTTATTGATTAACACAACAAATTAGGAAAGGTCAAAACAAGCTGTTAATACACCCGCCATACCACAGATACACAGTGGCTTTTAACTGTCTCGTCCTGCTGTTTAAGTGATTATTTAACGAAGTTACATCAATTAAAGTGTTTGAACAAATTTATTTATTTATTCTGGTAGAGTTAAGGTGGCCTTCTCTTCCACACTGTTAGAAGTGACATAATGCTTACAAATAATAATCATAACTTCATGACAGTAGTAATACCTAATTAAATGTAGTTTTTATAGTGAAGTTATAATACAGTATAGAGATAGCAAATGAAAAGTACACGGGAAGAACAATCAAGGCAAAATAACTGAAAAATTTATTGCTCTTTCTAATTAAAAAGTAGGAAAGGACGACTGTACAAGTGGTGATAATTCTCCTTTACCAGTTTTGATAAGAATAACACATAAATTTTTTCAGTAATATACTGAATTAAATGATGACATTACCCTTATGAGAATTGTGACTTTGATTGTTCTTTCCGTGCACCGTTCAATAATAATAATAATAATAATAATAATAATAATAATAATAATAATATAATAATATATAATAATATATATAACTATAATAATAATAATAACAATAATTATTATTATTATTATTATGTTTTGTTTATTGTGTCTTGTGCTGTTGTTTAGCACGTTAATAAATGAATAAATGCGTAAATAAATAATTATATTATTATTATTATTATTATTATTACTATTATTATTATTATTATTATTATTATACATTGGTGCGATCGAAACTCGAATATGCATCTGTAGCTTGGAACTCGATTATAACTACAGATTCGGCTAAATTAGAAAATATACAAATAAAATTTATATCTTTATGTTCATTCAGATTTCTGCCTATTAATTCCGGATATAGTTATGAGAGAAAATGTGAATATTTAAATTGTCAAAACCTATATGCTAGACGCCATGAGCTAGATTATCTGTTCTTTTGTAAGGTCCTCAAAGGTGATATATCCTGTGACTCCTTCTTAAACAATATTACCTTACGTATTCCAACGAAAGATATGAGAGTTCACAAACTTTTCTATAACAGAAATTCAAAATTTCTTTCACCAGTCTCCAGATGCATTAAAAATGCCAAAATGCATGGCTGCGAACTCGATCCCTTCAATGTATAAACTTAGTTTGCTCTTGCAATGATTTATTTATGTATTCTTTCAGACATTATACTTAATTATCATTGTATCATCACTATTATTCTCATCGTATTCTTCGTTACGTATTTTAAAGTCATCCATTATTCTGTCCATTCATCGTCATTATTGTCATTAATTATTGTAATTGTCTTTTCGTGTAATAATTAGTTTTGTGCACTTTTTTTATTATTTTGTCATTATCAATTTTATCATATTGTAATTAGGCCTATGCTTTGTGCTGAACTGTTATTGGCCTTTGGCTGCTGTACAGCACAGTAAATAATATTAAATAAATAAAACATTTAAAAAAATATATTATTTCATTAAGTTTACACTAGCTACTAACATGAGTGGCAATAACAAGGAAGATGGCACTATTCCAAAGTTTCCTACCCTGAGAAAAAAAAAGACTAAAAAGAGAGGAAATCCAAAATCGGACAGGTCCAAACATAGATCAGACTGTACACAGATGCACTATATGAGATAAGGATGCTGATGAAGAGGCTCAATTGGGCGGAGTTACGGAATAATAGACGAACCGATAATTTGAAAAAAAAATGGAGATATTTGCATAAATCTGTTGTTGACTTGATCATTTAACTCAGAAAAAAAATCAAGAATGCTGACATTTTAAGCAGAAATCTTTTATTGCATAAAATTAATTTATTTATTTTTCTTTGCAATATTAAATCAACTGCTGGTCTGTTATTAAAAATCGGTTAGGCTTTTTTATTATTATTTGTGGTATTTTTTGTCATAGTATGAGTGTTACAATACTTCTTGTGTAAAATATTTAATAAATAACCAGATATACTTCAATAGTCAATATCTCGAAAACAGGTTTTTGTCGGTTGGTCTCTTATCGTGAACTTCGTCCAATGTTAATTTTCTGACCCTTGTTTGTTGAAGTTAGATTTTATACAAATTAGTCACTCAAAGGTACGATTATTAATTTTATTTTGTTACTGTAATTTGTACACGTATATTAAGTTCGGATAAATTTCACGTAGAAAACTTTTTTTTTATTACGAATAGTGTTTTTAAAAACATATGAGAAATAGGTCAAAATAGGAGCCTATCTGTAACGATAAGTCATGTTTCAAAATATGGCAACACTGCTCTCATTCGAATTAGATCACCAAATGAGCAAAAATCATCTGTCCCTGCAAAATTAACAAATCTTTGTTCTTTAAGGAATGCTATTTACTTGCAGAAAAAAAATGTTTACTTTATTTGTAAAAGTTTTATTTTTAATATAACACACTTTACTTTGAAGATCAAATAGGCTAGTGCCAAAAATATTAATTGTGCCAAGCTACAAAATGTCCCTTCACTAATCTAAAGGGTATGAGCATTTCAGTGTGAGAAACACTGTTAACATAACCTGGCAAGAGAGAATCCTTGACATCTAAAGATTGCTCACTTTAAATTCAAATGGTAATGGCATTTTGTAATATTGCGAACAGTGTTATAACATCGCCATTAATTACAGAGATAAACACAATGGCACACAGTCGTTCACATGTCCCTAGGGTCGACTGGTTAAGATTGCAATCCAGCTGGCGTTTCGCGCTTTCTTTGATTGCACAACCAGCACGTGTGTCGGCGGTCACGCCCCTTGTGCTGGATTCTAAATTGGCAAGGCACAGTCATTAACAGAAATGCTTGCCCGTTTATTCATTTTACTTAACTTTTACCCTCTTGTAAACCCATGTGACCACACTCTGTGAATCAAAGGAGAGAAGAATCTCCTTTGTTCTGTTGCTAAGTGCTCGTGTATCTAAGTAACCAGTGACAGTTTATCGATTAATACAATTATTTCAATCGGATTATGTAAATAATGCATAATTGGGAAGTCACTTTCATTAACAGGAATGCTTGCATATATTTTCTAATGTTCATTTAACTTTTACCCTCTTGAAAAAGGCATGTGACCATGCTGTGCACCACAAGAATGAGAAGTTTTGTTTATTCTGTTGCTAGGAGCTTGCGTATCTAAGAAACTCAGCCCCTGATAAAGCCAGGTCCCGTCTGCATATGAGTCGCCTGATTAGCTTCAGAAGCCCGGAGCCCTTCCTGATCAGCTGAGGCTGATAAGTAGGTCATCTTGTCTCAATCAACCCCTTGATAAAGTCAGCTCCCGTCTGCATATGAGTCGCCTGATAAGCTTCAGAGGCCCGGAGCCCTTCCTGATCAGCTGAGGCTGATAAGTGGGTCATCTTGTCTCAACCCCTCGATAAAGCCAGGTCCCGTCTGCATATGAGTAGCCTTATAAGCATCAGGGACCCGGAGCCCTTCCTGATCAGCCGACGCTGATAAGTGAGCCATCTTGTCTCAGCCCCTGATAAAGCCAGGTCCCGTCTCCATATGAGTAGCCTGATAAGCTTCAGGGGCCCGGAGCCCTTCCTGATCAGCCGACGCTGATAAGTGAGCCATCTTGTCTCAGCCCCCTGATAAAGCCAGGTCCCGTCCACATACGAGCACCCTGATAAGTGTCAGGGGCCTGGAGCTCCAAGCTCTTCCTATATATATCACCATCGAAAACTATACTATTCCCAAGACTTCATCCTGACTATTTTTACTATTGCAGATGATAGATGAAATGAGTGTTAGTTGACTGATAAAGGGAAATGTAAGTACACCTAGAAAAAAATCCTCCGCAACATCTGCTCTGTCCACCATAAATTCCATCAGGACCTGGATGGACGACCAGAGATCCACAGACGCAGCAACTTTAATATAAGTCATGCCTGTAGTAGACAATGAAACATAGTTCAACTGCCAAGACAAAGCAACCACACGACAAGTGACATAGCCAATTTCTGTGGGAACAGATGTGTTAACAGGAATCTAACCTTCGAACGCGTTTATTTAGCTCCAAAGCAATGCAATGTGCATTTAGCCGAGATGGGAGAGGCCGAACTGCAGTGATTGCATTGTAAGCGAGCCAAACTATTGGACGGGTATCAAAACAAATTGCTAACCAGCCGTCGCGTCGTTACAAAATTATTGAGCAATTTGTCCCGGTTTTTAACGCTTGGAAGAGAAAGCAGGATATGACATGCCGGAGTGTTATGCACATGAGCTGACCTTTCAGAAAACAGCTCTTAATACGGGGTGGAGGCAATGTCTCGCCGGCGCCACCGTTCCCACAGGACGCTGTTAGCGAAACAAATTCAGAAAACAGAAAACAATTTGGTATGGTAAACATCGGCTGTGTCTAGGGAGGAAACAAGGGGCAATAAAATATACGCTTCAAGATGAAACTTCGAGAAAGTGTTATTGTTTTTAGAATACAACGCTTCGAAGGCCGCTGTGTATACAAAGACGATGTCGAAACTTTGACACCAAGTGAAGGTGACTGTCCTGGATTCGAATGTAGACTAGAGTAGGATGATAATCCGTTTTGATGTGAAACATCTATAGTTAGACCTACAAGAAGAGAAAAATTGTAACATTTTGACGTGAAAAGTTTACTCTGACGTCACTTGTGGTACTCTGGAAATAGAAGTGAAGCATTAACTTCGTGTCTCGTCGTTTTCCAAGCGGTTCGTCTCGCTCCATTCTCTATTTAATGTGCCTCACGTAACCAATAAGCTTGGAGCTCACATATTCAGTTTTTCTCAGCCTCAAACTCCCTTGCAAGGACGCGATTTCTCCTTCCATTTCCCATTGGCATTGACATTGACACTGAGATTTTGCACATGGTCCTCTCTTTCACGTGATAGTTGTTAAGTTATATGAATTTTCGGGTTTTCCCCTTCAAAATAAAATTATCCTAAGTTGCTTCAACGGAACAGTGAAAAACAGAGTGCGACAAGTATCCAACAGGATTGGAGCTCACACATTCAGTTTTCCTCAGCCCAAACTCTCTTGCAAGGACGTGATATCGCGCAAATTTTGAGTGTTTCTCCTCGCATTTCCCTATTTACATTGACATTGAGATTTTTCTCTCAGATGTTAACTGTTAAGTTAAACGAATTTTCGACATTTCTTCTTCAAAATTATCATAAGTTGCTTCAGCGATCGCGTACATTTTAATTACGAGGGCTGAGACATAAGTCATGACAACTTTTTTTAAAGACAATCGATGGTATCACGAGTTGTCGTATGCCGTATGGTATCGATAGTATGTGGTCGCTTCACTAGATGGCAGTGTGATGTATGTTATCGCACAGATAGAAATGTGAATTCAGTTGTGAGTCGACATCCGTGCCGTGCAACCATAGTACGATAATGGATAAATATATAATAGAATACGAAACTGGGGTCAGCACCATCTTACGGCTGGGGGACTAAATAAGACCAGTGCCCGACGTCGTAGATGGTGAACATTAGAACTACGTGTTGGGTAGATTACCCAGAGTTCTCTATTTATCCGTTCGAGACGTTGCTCGAGAAGACATGATGGTAGCCAGAAACTTGCAAAGAAGCGGACATAAAGTGATACTACGTGTGTGTATAAGCAGTGTAATGTTAAACAGTGATGTTTATGGACGTTGTAAAACTAGTGTTGTTAAATGTATTGTAAAGTAATAATTAGTATTATAATAAATTGAACTAAGTAGTTTTTGCAAACTTTTTCATTGCGCTGCACAATAAATACCCAAAGAATACAATCCCAATTATCTATCATTTTGTTTTCCTTTCTGTCTCTGTTTGGTTAGGCCTATATTTTAATTGAGTGGTGTAAAATAGATCGGCTCTTTTATCTTCCTGTTGGCTCCAGTAAGAATTTTCAGTGGAAGGTGATGTGAGGAATAAAAATGTAAATGTTTTATTTTAAATTGGGTTGATTTGAGAATGGGATGGAGGGAGCGGATACTTTCTGCATGGTTTAACTTTTTGCGCTGCTAAATGCATGGAGTAATTAGTTTTTCTTTTCGCCACTTGGTGTGCTGCTAGATGTAATAAGTTCGCCTTCAGATAAGAGATGGCAGCAAGATCAATTTCTACATTAGCGCCCCTAGCGTGTGAGACGGGAAACTCAGTAAGTTACGCATCCTATTATATATTTATCCATGGTACGAGTATGCGGTCACATCACTATGGGAATGGCAGTATGATGTGGCTATCACACAGAGAGCGATCTTACGCATAAAGTGTAATGCAGTCGAGTGTAATGCACAAGTAGCATGATACTCTGTCGTTTTTGAATCTTTAATCGCTACCCACCTTATCCTACAACTCTACTAGGCTTACACACACTGTCCTTTCAAAGCATCACATACACATTTCCTTCACTTTCCAATATCATGTTGCAGTGTCGTTTGTGGATGTTTGTATCCTACCCTACTCGTACACATTTGCCGCCCTAATATAGACCCGAATCTCCATAATGCATAGGCTAAACAACTTTGCTTCATACTCTGGCACTGGCAAGCAAACATTCTCATGGGGGCAGATAAAAAAGTTATTTTTTTTTCTTCCAGCATATTAATAATGTCAAAACAAGTGCTTATACACTTTTTGGCCACACAAACGCAATTACGAGGGCCATGAAGAAAGTAAATTTCCCTGGGGCCCTTTACAGAAAGTAAACATAATTTCATGAAAAGATATATTGGGACAGATACAGCAATTGTTGAGCTATTTTCCAAAATATTCCTCACGAAATTGAGACATTTGTTATACCATGGGATCAACTTTTGTATCCCTGTACCGTAGAAGTCTGCCGCCTGGGATCGGAACCAGTGTGTGATAGCCGTCTGAACCTCTCTGTTGAGGTCACACTATTACAAATGTCTCAGTTCCGGTCGTGAATATGTTGAAAAATAGCTGAACAATTGCTATATCTGTTCCAATAATAATAAAAAAATGTTTTATTTAACGACGCTCGTAACTGCAGAGGTTATATCAGCGTCGCCGATGTGCTGGAATTTTGTCCCGCAGGAGTTCTTTTACATGCCAGTAAATCTACTGACATGAGCCTGTCGCATTTAAACACACTTAAATGCCATCGACCTGGACCAGGATGGAACCCGCAACCTCGAGCACAGAAGGCCAGCGCTATACCGGCTACGCTATCAAGACCGACTGTTCCAATAAATCGTTTCATTAAATTGTGTTAATGATTTTATCGCCCTTTAAAATACATTGCTTACGATGGGTTTTGAACCTGCAAACCACTAATCCAACGACCAGTACGGTAGATGTGAGACCTTCACGGGCGACGATTTTCATTTCTTCTTTGTATACCTAATATATCTCTTTACATTCACGAAAAGCCCGAAGTTAAAATGTGTCTTGAAGCATACATAGAAGGTCATTGGCCACTCTTTCAACTCTCAATAGGTAGGGACTGTTCCAACTTAGTCTTTGTTCTGCACAACAGTTCCGTAGTATTATATGTACAAGGTCATGGTTACAACACATATAATAAAGCTGTTAATGTTCTTAATCCTCAAAGTCAGGGTCTTACCAGAATCTCTCTATGTAACCTTCAGTTTCACCGTAATCTCTGTCTTTATTGGAAAAGCTTTATCAAGCGTCTGCGTAGAGATTTAACACATGCTATACGATGCATTTCAAATTGTTCACTCAAGTATGTTTCTGCTGTACTACGGTCTGTGATATTTCCTCCCTTATCTTACTATGTCGTGAAAGACTGAAAAATAAATCTTGAAATAGCAACTTCAGTAAGTGTTCATGTGTTACGTTTAAAATTTATTTTTCACCACTTCACTGACTAATTATATTTATTTAAAGGTGAAGGTAGCCCCTTCACATGCCACGAAGACACTTGGGAGGCATGGACGTAGAGCCCCATGCATTCCTTGACTTCGGCACTAAAATGAGGTGCTGTGATCGGCTCCACACTCCGACCGTCTTTTACCCCAAGAAAGACCCGGTACTCAATTTTATAGGAGGCTGAGTGAACTTCGGGGCCGTTCTGGATCATTCGGCAACAAGAAAATCCCGTCACCATCCGAGATCTAACCCTGGACCTAACAGTCCGTAGCCAGCTGCTCTAGCAACTAAGCTACCCGGAAATTATATTTATTTACAATGTAATTATTGATGTGAATTAATTTTATAATACCTTTAAAAATGGACACAGTATGGTATAATGTACAGCACAGTATATAGTACAGTAAAGTACAGTATACAATATAGTATAGTATACATTACAGTACAGTCCTAGTATGCATTACAGTACAGTACAGTATGCATTACAGTACAGTATAGCATGCATTACAGTATAGTATAGTATGCATTACAGTACAGTATAGTATGCATTACAGTACAGTATAGTATACATTACAGTACAGTATAGTATGCATTACAGACCAGTATAGTATGCATTACAGTACAGTATAGTATGCATTACAGTACAGTATAGTATACATTACAGTACAGTATAGCATGCATTACAGTACAGTATAGTATGCATTACATTACAGTATAGTATGCATTACAATACAGTATAGTATACATTACAGTACAGTATGCATTACAGTACAGTACAGTATGCATTACAGTACAGTATAGTATGCATTACAGTACAGTATAGTATACATTACAGTACAGTATAGTATACATTACAGTACAGTATGCCTTACAGTAGAGTATAGTATACATTACAGTACACTATAGTATGCATTACAATACAGTATAGTATACATTACAGTACAGTATGCATTACAGTAGAGTACAGTATGCATTACAGTACAGTATAGTATGCATTACAGTACAGTATAGTATACATTACAGTACAGTATAGTATGCATTACAGTACAGTATAGTATGCATTACAGTATAGTATAGTATACATTACAGTACAGCATAGTATACATTACAGTACAGTATAGTATGCATTACAGTACAGTATAGTATACATTACAGTACAGTATAGTATGTATTGCAGTACAGTATAGTATACATTACAGTACAGTATAGTATACATTACAGTACAGTATAGTATACATTACAGTACAGTATAGTATACATTACAGTACAGTATAGTATACATTACAGTACAGTATAGTATACACTACAGTACAGTATAGTATGCATTTCAGTACAGTATAGTATACACTACAGTACAATATAGTATACATTACAGTACAGTATAGTATACATTACAGTACAGCATAGTATACATTACAGTATAGTATAGTACACATTACAGTACAGTATAGTACACATTACAGTACAGTATAGTATACATTACAGTACAGTATAGTATACATTACAGTACAGTATAGTATACATTACAGTACAGTATAGTATACATTACAGTACAGTATAGTATACATTACAGTACAGTATAGTATACATTACAGTACAGTATAGTATACATTACGGTACAGTATACTATGCATTACAGTACAGTATAGTATACACTACAGTACAGTATAGTATTCATTACAGTACAGTATAGTATACACTACAGTACAGTATAGTATGCATTACAGTACAGTATAGTATACACTACAGTACAATATAGTATACATTACAGTACAGTATATTATACACTACAGTACAATATAGTATACATTACAGTACAGTATAATATGCATTACAGTACAGTATACATTACAGTACAGTATAGTATACATTACAGTACAGTATAGTATGCATTACAGTACAGTATAGTATACATTACAGTACAGTATAGTATAAATTACAGTACAGTATAGTATGCATTACAGTACATTATAGTATACATTACAGTACAGTATAGTATAAATTACAGTACAGTATAGTATGCATTACAGTACAGTATAGTATACATTACAGTACAGTAGAGTATGCATTACAGTACAGTATAATATGCATTACAGTACAGTATAGTATACACTACAGTACAGTATAGTATGCATTACAGTACAGTATAGTATACACTACAGTACAATATAGTATACATTACAGTACAGTATAGTATGCATTACAGTACAGTATAGTATACATTACAGTACAGTATAGTATACATAACAGTACAGTATAGTATACATTACAGTACAGTATAGTATGCATTACAGTACAGTATAGTATGCATTACAGTACAGTATAGTATACACTACAGTACAGTATAGTATACACTACAGTACAGTATAGTATGCATTACAGTACAGAATAGTATACATTACAGTACAGTATAGTATACACTACAGTACATTATAGTATGCATTTCAGTACAGTATAGTATACACTACAGTACAATATAGTATACACTACAGTACAGTATAGTATACATTACAGTACAGTATAGTATACATTACAGTACAGTATAGTATACATTACAGTACAGTATAGTATGCATTACAGTACAGTATAGTATACATTACAGTACAGTATAGTATGCATTACAGTATAGTATAGTATGCATTACAGTACAGTATAGTATATACTACAGTACAGTATAGTATGCATTACAGTACAGTATAGTATACACTACAGTACAATATAGTATACATTACAGTACAGTATAGTATGCATTACAGTACAGTATAGTATACATTACAGTACAGTATAGTATACATTACAGTACAGTATAGTATACATTACAGTACAGTATAGTATGCATTACAGTACAGTATAGTATACATTACAGTACAGTATAGTATAGACTACAGTACAGTATAGTATGCATTACAGTACAGTATAGTATACATTACAGTGCAGTATAGTATGCATTACAGTACAGTATAGTATGCATTACAGTACAGTATAGTATACACTACAGTACAGTATAGTATACATTACAGTACAGTATAGTATACACTACAGTACAGTATAGTATGCATTACAGTGCAGTATAATATACACTACAGTACAATATAGTATACATTACAGTACAGTATAGTATGCATTACAGTACAGTATAGTATACATTACAGTACAGTATAGTATGCATTACAGTACAGTATAGTATACACTACAGTACAATATAGTATACATTACAGTACAGTATAGTATGCATTACAGTACAGTATAGTATGCATTACAGTACAGTATAGTATACATTGCAGTACAGTATAGTATACACTACAGTACAGTATAGTATGCATTACAGTACAGTATAGTATACATTACAGTACAGTATAGTATAGACTACAGTACAGTATAGTATGCATTACAGTACAGTATAGTATACATTACAGTGCAGTATAGTATGCATTACAGTACAGTATAGTATGCATTACAGTACAGTATAGTATACACTACAGTACAGTATAGTATACATTACAGTACAGTATAGTATACACTACAGTACAGTATAGTATGCATTACAGTGCAGTATAATATACACTACAGTACAATATAGTATACATTACAGTACAGTATAGTATGCATTACAGTACAGTATAGTATACATTACAGTACAGTATAGTATACATTACAGTACAGTATAGTATACACTACAGTACAGTATAGTATACATTACAGTACAGTATAGTATACACTACAGTAAGTATAGTATGCATTACAGTACAGTATAGTATACACTACAGTACAATATAGTATACATTACAGTACAGTATAGTATAATAGTATAGTATAGTAGGTTTTTTCCGGGGTTCTCCCTCAACCCAATACGAGCAAATGCTGGATAACTGTCGGTGCTGGACCCCGGACGCATTTCACCGGCATTATCACCTTCATATCATTCAGACGCTAAATAACCTAGATGTTGATACAGCGTCGCAAAATAACCCAATAAAATAAAAAAAGAAATAAAAGCTATATGGATCATATGCGGAGACTAACAGGAAGGCAGAAATTAGGAAAGATTGGAGAAAGCTGGGTTTGCAGTGAAAGACTGTCCTTAGCCAGAACACTATAAATGAATGAATGACAATATAATATAATACATAATATAATATAATATAATCGTTTACAGTTGTAAGATTGCACATAGGCTACTTCCAAATTTTTTTGGGGGGGGGGTGAAAATATCCGACAAATTTTTCCTGTAATCTTCTGTCATTGCCTGAATGGAGCCAAAAGGACGCGGGGGAGGTTAGCGAACGACATTATTTATTATTATTATTATTATTATTATTATTATTATTATTATTATTATTATTATTTCCATTAGACTACGAAATACGATACGAATTATTTTTTAGTAGGTTATTTTACGACGCTTTATCAACTTACGTATTAAAGTAACAGCAATAAGACAAAGAAAAAACTTATAAAAAAAAGCACATTCCTCTGCGTCCTTAATGTGGACCACTCATATTAATTTATTGTAAGAGGTTTGTGAGTTTTAGTGAACAATTACTGCATGGTATCAACTTGGCAAAGCATTCCTGGACGACGAAAGACGTGGGTTGTCCATAATGTATCGCATGTAGGATACACATTTTATATATTTCCGTGAATTGCTGCGCTCTCTATTTTAAGAAACGGAGAGCGAGGTAAGTGCGTGTACGCGTAACGGTAATAAATATATGTGGAAGGTTTGGCTTTGGTAAATTTCCCTTGTTACTGTGCGATCGAGGGAATATTTGTGTAAACAAACACTGAATCTAAAGTTGGAGCATCTGACAGATGGAGTATGTTGGGAAATTTGACTCAGAAAATCCTATAAACTAAATAAAATTAATAAATTGTTCAAAAATAAATCCAAATCTCAAAACGTCTCGTGCCGGAGAAAAGCAAACAAACAGACAACAGGATGTCTATTGTACTTGGAGCCATATGGAGTATAAGAATAGACGTCTTACGTAACTTGTGTAATCTTTCTTTATGGATTAGTTTAGGATTCATAATATAATTGTTCCACGAAAACAACGGAATCTACAGTATTTCATTTCAGAATACTTTTGTATTAAGGCTATAGGTCTGTGAAATTTATAACTTCTACATTTTTACACTAATTAATCTGAAAATTTTACTACACAATTCTTACAATGTGGACATGCAATACGCAAATTTTCACTTTGATATTCCAAATAGTTTGCTTATAATTAATTTTTGTTGTTTTTTTTAATACTGAATTATAATTGTTCCAATTTTCAAACTTTACATAATTTTTCTTTAAATTTATATTTAATTTATTCCTGATAGATGTATGTCAAATATGACATATGTTTTCATACTTTTCCAATTTATTTTTGAGAAAAACTATATTTACTCTTTTAGTTGTTAATTTTTCAATTTTTTTTTTAACTTATCACATCCTCAACACATGATGATGTGAATACTTTCAATAGCAGAAGAAAACGCATATTATGTCAGTTTATTTCACATGCTTTTGTGGACTTCTGTGCAAAATTTCACTGCGACTGAAAAAAAAACTGCATTCGTTGGAGCATTTTGAATGTTACAAAATGTTGAAAATTGAAAATCGAGGAAACGAAACGAAAAATCAAAGTACAGCAGGTATATACAGACTAATTAAAAAAGAATGGTGCAAAACTAAAGCTCATTTATTCTTTACTGAAATGACACACAGAAACAAAAGTGGCATGAGATGATAGACGAACTTCTTAACCCTTTCTAACCCAAATTAAATTTACAAGCAATCCATGTTGAAACAAATAGCTGTATTAGGACCAATTCAGTGACCAAGTTACGGGAGTGTCAACATTTGAAACGAAACTATATTGATGAAAATGTATTGAAATAGAAGTTATCCAGCAAAATTTACCTTCTTATGTACCACACAAGTATATAAATGCTATAAAGTTAATTATTGCCATATTGTCATATGGTATCTATAGGTAAGAAAGGGTTAAGTTTGCATGGACATTACAAGTGTTGGATATGAGCACCACTGGTGACACGGCAGATGTCTAATCACTCGGGTCCTGTCGTAATGGGGGGGACAAACACAACATCCTTCACGAACTTCCACAAGAAGAAGTCTCAGGCTGTTAGATCAGGTGATCTCGGAGGCCAATTCAGATTGCCAAATCCTGATTCCCGGTACGGCCGATTCAACATGCGAACATCGTGATGGTAATGAGGAGGAACACCATCTTTTTAAAACATTGCATTAGGAAGGTCTTCCTCTAGCTGAGACATTAACCATTCTTTTAACATGTCCAGGTAGGTGTGGCCAGTGACAATACACTCGGCAAAAGAAGAAGGGTCCATACACTTTGTGTCTGCTAATCCCGCAAAACACGTGAGTCTCTCTCGTACTCCACAGTGGTATGAGAGTGTTCTGTACCCCAGATCCTAATATTATGCGTAGATATGCAGAACCTGCTTGAAGAAAATGGATTTCCAGAAAGACTAATATTCAGTGATGAAACAACATGTTCTTCTATCGCCTAGCGTCCCTTTTGTTTCTGTGTGTCATTTCAGTAAAGAATAAATGAGCTTTAGTTTTGCACCATTCTTTTTTAATTAGTCTGTATAATTATATACTATCGATATTCTTCCGTCCTATATAGGTCTACCTCACACATTTTTCTCCTACATATTAACTGAATGAAAAGTAAAATTAGTTACAATGAAGAATAAAATCTGTCAGAATAACAGCCGAGTATCAGTTTAAAGTCCAGGAACTCCACGCCCGCACTGGTCCCTAAGGGGCTTTAAATTGTCATAGGTCAAAATAAGCACCGATTTATAAAACTGAAACATTATTTTATTTTTAGAGTTAAAAATAAAAATTCCACTTATTATGTTTTTTTTCGTTGTTTTCACCGATCCATAACCTCAACAACATGTCAAACATGTGACCTGTGGAGATGTCTTTAGTGAATTATGGGGAAGTAAGCTTGCTGTTAAGTGAACTTATGAAGCTGAAAAGGAAACTAGTCTACCTTAAGTTTCATTTTTATCACACCTCGAAAATGCATAGTCATAACGTAATACGACAGTCACAGCATAATTATAACGGGCAGGGCATGGTTGCGCCCCACGGTCAGGTAATATGCAGCAGATAAAAAAGGGTCCCTGTTTTGTGGGCATCGTTGCGCCCCGTTCCCATCAGGTAGAGAAAAGGGACATGGCATAGTTGCGCCCCGATGAAATAGGTAGAGAAAAAGACATTACGGAAACTCGAGCCTCGTAATCAATCTTATTGATTTCTTATTCGATTTAATATTCATTATCGATACCGTTAAAATGAACACCATGAAGTTGGCAGTACTTTATTAACTGTTTTTCTACTGTTTATGCAGTGATTATCGATAGCCTACCGTTAAAATGAACACCATGAAGTTGGCAGTACTTTATTAACTGTTTTTCTACTGTTTATGCAGTGATTATCGATAGCCTACCGTTAAAATGAACACCATGAAGTTGGGAGTACTTTACTAACTGTTTTTCTACTGTTTATGCAGTGATTATCGATAGCCTACCGTTAAAATGAACACCATGAAGTTGGCAGTACTTTATTAACTGTTTTTCTACTGTTTATGCAGTGATTATCGATAGCCTACCGTTAAAATGAACACCATGAAGTTGGGAGTACTTTACTAACTGTTTTTCTACTGTTTATGCAGTGATTATCGATAGCCTACCGGTAAAATGAACACCATGAAGTTGGGAGTACATTATTAACTGTTTTTCTACTGTTTATGCAGTGATTATCGATAGCCTACCGTTAAAATGAACACCATGAAGTTGGCAGTACTTTATTAACTGTTTTTCTACTGTTTATGCAGTGATTATCGATAGCCTACAGTTAAAATGAACACCATGAAGTTGGCAGTACTTTATTAACTGTTTTTCTGCTGTTTATGCAGTGATTATCGATAGCCTACAGTTAAAATGAACACCATGAAGTTGGGAGTACTTTATTAACTGTTTTTCTGCTGTTTATGCAGTGATTATCGATAGCCTACCGTTAAAATGAACACCATGAAGTTGGCAGTACTTTATTAACTGTTTTTCTACTGTTTATGCAGTGATTATCGATAGCCTACCGTTAAAATGAACATCATGAAGTTGGCAGTACTTTATTAACTGTTTATGGAGTGATTATCGATAGCCTACCGTTAAAATGAACACCATCAAGTTGGCAGTACTTTATTAACTGTTTTTCTACTGTTTATGTGTATGTGTATGTATTTATTCACACTGCAATGGGTATATACCCGGTGGCAGTGGTAACTAATTACACTCAATAATGACAATAATAAACTTATTAATTAAAAATACAGTTAATAATTATGCAGCGATTATCGATAGCCTACCGTTAAAATGAACATCATGAAGTTGGCAGTACTTTATTAACTGTTTTTCTGCTGTTTATGCTGATTATCGACAGCCTACCGTTAAAATGAACAACACGAATTTCGCAGTAGGCCTACTTTATTAGCTGACCTATTCAAATGAGTGAGTCGTTGGAATATGAGGCCTTAGCAATCTTGACGTTTTATTAGTGATTTTCACACCGTCTGTGGCGTATAGTGAGGTTAATTTAAAATGAATGTTAAGTTTAGTGAAAAGAGTAAAGAGTTAATAATTCACAATGGTTCTAAGTTTCGATTTGCGAAATCCTGTACCGTAGGGTTAACATATTGGTGTACAAACAAAAAATGCAGTTCATTTATTGTGTGTGATCGATAAAAAAGTGTTATTTTAAATAGTAAAATTGATCATATGCTACCTGATTTCAGTGCAGCTACCACTATAATATTTTTAAGTAGGTCTAATTGATTTATTTTATGACAACCACTTTCGTGTGCACTATGCCCATCGGGGAGCAACTATGCCATGTCCATTTTGCTACCTGACTTCTTCGGGGCGCAACTATGCCATCTCCATTCTGCTACCTGATTTCTTCGGGGCGCAACTATGCCATGCCTAGGCCTCCCAATTGACCGCGGGGCGCAACTATGCCATACCGATTACAACATAAACGCGATGTAACTAGTGGGGAACGACACTGCGAAAGGTAATATATCACTTAAAATTAGCGATATAAGAGAATTATTTGCTAGTGTTCTAAGAAAGTGACGGGGGGGAAACTGAAGAAAAACTTATGAGCACGTATGAAAAATGTAACAGTTTTACTGGGAGCCGAACGGATTAGTGAATTACATTAGTAAGAAGTTTATAAGTAATTAATTTAGAAGAAGATTGGAGTGATGAAAATCAGGAAATTATGACTTGGAAGTGGTCCAGGAGCAAGAATCAAAAGATGAAGAGTCTTTCGTCACTGGCACTTCAAGTTCAATGGATGATTTTTTTCTGTCCTACCCCATCTACATAAAAAAGGGATGCTCAAGACAGAATGAGATGGCGTCTGTCTTTTGTTCTACAAACAGCCTGATAACTTAAGCTCACAATCTAGAGGGTCTTCAAAATATACAAAGTGTTTCAGAAATACTTTGAAAAACCTTGGGAGCATGTTCCTCACATCAAAAGAAGAAAAAAAGTTCATATAAACGTATGTCCGAAAATTCTTAGTTTTCTAGTTACTAATGAAAGAACATAATGAAATATCTGTCAAATATTGTTAACTTGGTCAGAAACTCATAACAAATGTTCAAAATGTAACAAATGACAAATGACTGTAGTAAACAAGTCTCCTTGGCAACACATAGCCATCTAGAATGCAATGGGTGCATCAGCAGACTTGTATCGATAACATCATTCGATTATCTAACAAAATTAATATTGTTATCGGTTCCAAACATAAGTTAAGTTTTGGATTGCACCTCGAAACGCGTTGAACGCAAACTTTCATTGTTATGAGTTTCTGAACTGATTAAAGTTGCAACACTTGCCACCAAGCTGACAATATCTACCAGATGTTTCATTATGTTCTTTCATTAATAACTAAAAAAAAAAAAAAACTAAGGATTTTCGGACATATGTTCATATGAACTTTTTTTCTTGTTTTGTTGTGAGGAACATGTCCCCAAAGTTTGTCAAAGTATTTCTGAAACACCCTATATATCTTTGATGATGAAGATGCTTTCTCGCGAGACAGCGATTTACGTAACTATTTGCAACATTTTTATCCAATGGCCACAGATCAAAATAATCCAAAATAATACCAATCTGTGAGTCTTTTCGCCGATTACAGTGTTTTCCATGTGATCTAAAATAATAGATCCACTGTTATTAAAACACAGCTGTATGTCCAAAGCCCTGTCAATCAATATTTTAATTGGGCTAGTGGTCAGAGCTTCTGACTACAATTCATGAGGTCCCGGGTTCGATTCCCAGTCAGAACACAGGAATTTTTCCTTAAAGGGGAATGTTTCTGTGTTTGTCCATGGTCTAGAAATTAGGTTAGGCTTAGGTTTAAGACCTCTCCTGGCACATCATCATCATCGGGGCAGCGTGACTCCGCCTTCCAGGCGCCCCAACCTCAGGAGTGGGTTACAAATAAGTCATTGCGAGGAAAGACCAGAAAAAATATTTTAATTGCAATTATACGTTAGTTTTAAAACACTGTGTACTCCTATGGCAATATACTGAAGATAATATTTAATCTAGACTACAGAAATAATAAGCTCTGTTTTACACTTCACGAGAAGAACATGAGAAGACAAAGATGATGATGCAATCTCCTTTTCCGTTCCGAAGGAAATTAACTAGAGATTGCAAGTAATGATCCCGGGACTTCGAAATGGAATCAAGTTCCGACGCAGAATATCTTCGGTTCTTCAGTTTATTTAATTGGTATTCATCCATTCCTCACACCACTTAAGGTTTATGGTACAATCGATATACTGAAAAGAATATCTCAGTTAATTCGAGATGAAATCAGTGAGATAGAATCTCGATCCAGTTCGTGCGAGTTCCTTCGCGAATTCTATGTCTAATCTGATTCTGCAGATGGGGATTGACACAGAAATTGCCTCCTACGAGCTTCAGGACTCAAATCTGACAGAGATTGTTAATGCTGTCGCCTGGTGCTGATTGCAAAACAACTGTCCTCAGAGGAATGTAATATAGTCAAATTGTGTTGCTCACCAACTTAATAAGTAGTTGACACCAGTCAATATTTTTGTTTTGAATGTTTGACCCACAACACAACATGCGAAATAAAACGCTAATATTGACACGTGTCTCAAAGCCATTGGTTCAATTCCAGTCATTAGTATACAAGCAAAGTAATGTGTGAATGTTACACCAATGATTCAAGATTTGTTTCTGGTTTTGCCTTAAAACATTTACTTTTTTAGATAGTAATACATTAAGTTTAATTCCTTTAACAGATTCTATTTCACTAAACAGGGCCCACATACGGATTTCATTGCAATACTGGCATGCTAAACTCGAGTTACTATGCGATATTTTCATAGTTTTTAAATTCAAAAATATAGGGAATTAAAAATGGCGGAAAGTATAAAAAATCAATAAAATATATAACAAAAAGTGACGGGGAATATGAAAAAAAAAACTTATAATTTCGTGTAGCGTCTATACTGGAATCAGGATAAATAAATATAATTTGCTGTTTTAAGTGTAACTAATGAAAGGAATGGAATAAGATATAGGCATAAATAAGTCAGTCCAACAATAATAATAATAATAATAATAATAATAATAATAATAATAGTAATAAATTGAAACTGAATGTACCAGTACTATTAAGAACTTTTTTTTTAACCACAGACAACAATAACTGCATACTCTACATAAGCACATGATAATATCCCATAAATGTTATTTATCCACCTTTATGTGAGTAATTTCAATCATGTATTAACTTTCTATAGTTACGCATGTATTGTGTACTCTTCTATTTCGCATCCAAGTCAAAGCACAACTAAATAACATTAATTTTTTTAATATATTGCAAGCACCCATAGATTATAATATACTCCTCCAGGGAGTTTATGTATATACAGTATGTGGACTTCCCTTATTTATACTGTAGGGATGGATTTGTTCACTGTGTTCAATTATCGGATATGACGTAAACATTTCCTTGGGAATGAAATCGAATTTCTGTTCCACAAAATCCTTTCATTACTCGTATGTCTATTAGTGTAAGTGGAATATTGACACTGTTCTTAAAAATGAAGGAAAATAAATTTGGAAGGAAAATGGAAAATAAAGCAAATATACAGACAGACAGGCAGGCTGGCAGATAGATAAATACAGAAAGAAACAAAAGAAAACTAAGAAAGGAACAAATAAAACTATCGAAAGAAATAATGAGAGAAAGACAAGAGAAGAACAGTAAAGTAGTAAGACAAGGAAGGAAGGAAGGAAAGAAAGAAAGGAGGAAAGAAAGAAAGATTAAAAGGAACAGGCAAAAAGAAGCAATAGGTAAAGAAGGAAATAAATAGAAAATAAAGAACGTGAGATGTAAATAAAGAAAAGTAAGAACATAAAAATATATTTTATTTTTATTTATTTATTTGTTATTGGACATAACAGGCAATACCCAATTGCAATGTTGAAGACTGACAACTGATATAATTTATAAAACATAAACAAGGAAAAGGAAATATACTCTTATTAAAAACCGAAACAAAATAGAAACGAAAGTTAAATAGAGATAAAAAGAAACAAAGAGAAGATAAGAAAGAAAATTAGGAAAATTTAGACGAGGAAAAGAAAATATGGGCGAAATAATTGAAAATATATTAATGAAAATTGAAAGAAATGTAATGGAATAAATGACAAAGAAAATGGGTAAAAATACGTAGAAGGAAATGAAAAAGAAGAAAGCACACGAAAAATGAAAAAAATAGGGAACCGAAAATGAATAAAAGAATGGAACGAGAGATAATAGGGAAGGAACACAGAAATACGGACAAAAACCTCCATTACTCTGGTCTGAAGAATTCGGATGATTTAGCCGCCCCTGGCAGCACACAGGCCTCTACTCACCAACACGTTTCGCACGTGATGTTGCGTAAAGGCAAGTAAAGCCAATTTCGCAAATGGTCTGCAGAATAACTTTCTCTCTCGTATCCTGTGAGACGAGGCCTTTTCAGAGTCTGGATGACTGCCGTACCGTCTATCTGTTTAAAGTGTTGGTTTCATGTTGCAGGAATACATCTGGGGTCTTTACTTCAAGAGTAATACGTTTGTTCAACTACTTTTCTAGGTTAAAGACGGCCACATTTAATTCTGTTAAAGTATCTTATTTCCCTTTTACGTTTAAAACAGTATATCCTGCTTTTCTCAGAAATTTCATGGATTTCTCATTTTCTCTCATCTAGCCTACCTGTTTTAGAATCTAAATTCTGCTGCTATATACATAAAAGTGTAGGAAGGGGTGGGTATTATACATCGTGCTCCAAAATAATATGATAACACTTTCATATATGGTTATTTATTATTAAGTAAGTTTTAATGATACAATAACCTGATAAATATAATTTAAGAAATCCTAAAAGTTCTTATTTGCAATATGAGAATTCTTTATTACACGGCATACATCAATACGATAATCAAATTCTTGCCACACTCTCTCCAATATAGGCATGTCACTGTTTATGGATGGAATTGCAGCAATGATCCAATATCTTACTTTTTACAAGTATTGGGATAGCGGTGGCACATAAACTGTATCCTTCACATACTCCCAGAGAAAGAAGTCGCATGGTGTCAAGTCTGGTGACCTGGGAGGTCAAGGGGGATAGGACAGATCAGCGGCGGTATGACATGCAATCGAACAATGTGGTAGATGACCAATTCGGAAATGTCTACGAAACATTTATTTTGTACCATTTTTACTAAATATATTTTCACAAGCTTCAGAAAACAAAACGTTTTACGTTGTGGAGCTGCCATTATTTAACAATGTCTTTCATGATATCAGAAATAATATTATGTTTTCCGAAACTTAGAATTTCAAAATCTAAAAGTGTAACTATAAAATGTTAATTTCTCATTAATGCTTACTTAATAATATAATCGTATGATTTGAAACACAGGCTCTATTTTGATTCGAGAGTATCTTGTACTAGATTAGGCTTTTTTTCTGGTCTATGATTTTCTTGGATAGGTATCATCTCATCGTGTTCAATAGCATGTGTAATTGAAAAGGAATTTTCCACAGAAGTCCATTTGTCCAAGGGATACAAACAGAGAGGATGGAAAATGCCCAGTCTCTAGTATGTAGAGTTTGGATAACTTAAACTGAAGGCAGCCACGTGCCGTTTCATAAACATTCCCGTTTCGAAGCGCACAATGGTTTATACAAGAATCGTAAATTGTCATTACTAACATCCACTTTACTTGACCTAATTGTGACGTCACGGAACGTAGTCCTGGCACGGATTCAAGCGCCGACTCATTACAGAGGTAGGTAGGATAATGCAACAAAGCAAGTCCATGAATTTATATGTGACAATTTTACATGCAGCCAGCTGTTTACTACAAGAGCGCCATATATTAAACTGATTGAGTTATTTGGTTCACTATTAGAGCGATTAACATGAGGGTAGACATTCCGACTCCGACACTGTGTATAAAAATAAGGACACTTCAATAAATCTATCAATTTTAAGGAGCGCTGTTAACCGAATGCTTTCCACGCCATTTTCATTCCAAGTGGGCGAAAAGCGGCCATTGAATTTTGCCTGGAGACTTCAAACAAGAACAGGGTTCTTTCACGAACCGTAAATCTACGATAAGGTATCCACAGCTTTACTGCCCTACCGGAGGAAGCCATGTTATTTGATTTCACGGCTCTTTAAAATCCAGCGTCCTCGCCCGTGTTTGCACCATAGATCCTCGAATACAACAGCTGTTGTGGTACCCCCAGGACCAAACACACACACGCGCGCGCACACACATACACACGCACAGACATACAGACCTGCAACTACTTATAAACATGGCGCCGCATCATTTTGTGCCGCGACAATGATGGTCCCATACTGATGTTCTGGATCACTAAACAATCTGGAACGTAAAGTATCAACCATTGTCAAACATCTGCTACGACATGTTGAAAATGGATGCACATCAACATACAAATAAGGGGGAGGGGATGACAAGACTTTCGGACCTAACTGTACAGTGTTGATGAATTTTATAGTATTAATGTTTAATATTATTTGATGACGATGATATACTGTCAAATGTCTCTAGCTTGATTAAATTAACTTTCTAAGTTATCTACCTACCTATTCATACGATTCTGATTTTTTACTCTTTTAATTAGAGAAACTAATAATGAATGATTTATTTCTCTACAGTTTTTTTAAAATAAAATGGACAGTTTTCTTGCAAATTAAATACAAAGATTAACACGTTATTTCCTGCCATTAGGAAGTCTGGCAACCCTACTGCAATGGCTAAGGGCTGGAATGCCACTATTAAGTCCGAGTGCGTGTCTATTATGGTAGGTGAGCAGGCTATGCGCTGTCGCAAACAACGCAGACTTTCGGCCTGATTTCCTAATTACCCATTACACTTAATTACAAAACGCATAATAGTATTTTTATTTATTTTAATGTATTCTATTGCCACCTTCAGCCTGGATAGCTATGTCCCTTCCACCCTGCGTAGTTTTAATAATAGTTCTAGAAAATAAATTATAGAAAGAAGACAATTTGTAACATAATAAAATACAAATAGACCTAATTGTTGTGAGAGATATAAAATGTCACCTTTCTGGTATTCCCCCCTTTCTTTTGTTGATCAGAGACTTTCAATGTTCAATCCTTTCTACGGCTTAGTTCACAAGCAGGCAGCGCATCTGTGTTCCCAAACGTACAGCGGATCGAGTAGTTTCTTCTTGTACATCTATTTCGTCACGTGAAAGCATAAGCAGATACGCGTAGACTATGAATCATAGTACAATACAGGCGCCCCATCGTCAATGTTGTTTATGTAAAATACCAAGTTACGACTACATTGTGATCTGATTCTAATAATGAGTAAGTTGCATTTTCATTCAGACTTCTGTGTTAAAATTATTTTAAATTATTTTTATTTATCAATTTATGTTATATTTTATTTCATTTTGATCTGCATTTTTTTAAATAATTTTATAAGTAGGCTTGTCTCTGAACATTACTAACAGTGTGAAACAAACACTTAAAAATGTACTCCATAAAAACTCTGGCTATTCTCAAATGCGTGACATCAAAGGTACTATAACTTCCAATAAGAGAGATGAAAAAGGTCATTAAAGAACAAAGATGTAATGTATTATAAATATGCCTCTGTAATGTCATGTGAATAGGAAGAACATTCTCTCAGTTTAAACAAATTTTATATGACGTTCGTAACATATTTGCATTTCATAACCTCAGAATGTGTTTTCGTTCACTGCAACGGGATAGGTTTTGATAAATGAATTATTATTTGTATATACCGTGACCCTGTAACGTCATGTGATGTAAGAAGTACATTTTCTTAGCTTGAACAAATTTTTACTGGTAATTATGGTAACATATATGAATTGCATAACCTCTCAATATATTATGTTTTTGTTCACGGTAATAGAACTGATTTTGTTAAATGAATTAGTTTTATTGTATATAGAGTATATACAGTTAATGTGTAGGCCTATCATATTTGCTGTTATGTTTTACAATATACAGGGTGATTCATTATTGCATGTAAATACTTTGTGTGTGTATTGTAGAGATGAAACTAAGACTAAAACGTTCTATACAACTTTTTCTCAAAACCTTTAATTCCAGAGTTCCAGTATATGGCACCTACGTCGTAGTAACTGCATAGACATTACTCTTCTCCCACATATTTGGTGTGGTATTGTGGGGAATCAGTTACTCGGACCTCGACTTCTACCACCGCGGTTGAATGAGGAAATGTACCGCGCATTCTTGGAACGCGAATTGCATGGTCTGCTACATGATATCCCTCTTTCAACACGAGTGAACTTATGGTTTATGCACGGTGGTGTTCCTGCGCATTACTGCCGCAACCTAAGGGCGTATCTCAATGCTGTGTGCCCAGATCAATGGATAGGCCGCGCAGTCAATTCCTTGGCCAGCCAGATCACCGGACATGAACCCTCTGGACTTCCATCTTTGGGGCCGCCTGAAGTCGTTAGCGTATGCCTTTGCTGCGCCTAACGTAGAAGTACTACAACAGCGAATTGAACATGCGTGTGGAATTGTTCGTAATGAGTTGAACGGGCTGTGCAACGTTCAGAGATCACTAAGGCGGCGAGCACAGGTATGTATTGAAGTTGAGGGACAGCACTTTGAACATGCATTTCACTAAGAATTGTGCAAATGTGTAAAGTCTAGAAGAAATTGCTTCACATTCTTTACTGTATTTGGTTGTAGTTCACAAAACGTGCATAAGTGGACTGCCGAAGATATGGGTTTAGTGACTTTGGTTTTTTTTGTACTGAAGTCCAAATGCACTGTACGAAAGTGATAATTAGTTTACATTTGGTGTATTATCCTTTCTTTGTTTGGGAGCACAAGTTCCACGCAAAATGGCGTTAACTCTGGAATTAAAGGTTTTGAGAAAAAGTTGTATAGAACGTTTTAATCTTAGTTCCACCTCTACATTATACACACACAAAGTATTTACACGTAATAATGAATCACCCTGTATATTCTGTATACTAGTACAGTATTATTATTATTGATCTAATTATATTTTCTGTCATATGTAGCACTAATATTTTGTACAGAACTAGTTTCGCAGTGTTAGTGCGTTTGTGTGATTAAAAAGTAGCTGGACAGACCATTTCAATCCCACTTATAGTTGTCATACTTCATTATTATTATTATTATTATTATTATTATTATTATTATTATTATTATTATTATTATTATTATTATGTACAGAACCATACATTTCATAGCGTCCTGACGTAAGCATTTAGAAACACTGAACCTCTAGGATGTACTAACCGATAACTTCCTTAACTTCTTTATGAACGAAAATGCGCTGCCTGTTCATAAGTGAACAGCAACGTATCGCATGTGAGAAGCTATGTATTCACTCGCGTCCTGCATCTCTCGTGTTACATTTATTGTTGCAATTATTGTGCCCCAGTCTGCGCCGTCGTTATGTTAGCTGCATACAAACGCGTCGTCGTAGCTTGATTTAATTCACTAGAGCTGCATGATGGAATGACTGCCTCTGAGCGGCATGTCAACAGCCCGATCATACCGAAGGACATTAATACTGTCAATTAACTTGAGTAAAACCACCAATTACGACACATTTGTGGAATAAATTACATAACAACATAAAAAATAGTGCTACAAAAATGACACATACCTCTCATTATATGCCTTAGCAAAAATTCAGTTTTTTTTTATAATGTTGCAAATTATAGGAACATTTCACGATAAAGTGCACACAAATATAAAAAATTGAAGTGCTAGTCCCATCAACTGAACATTATTAATAATAAAATATGTTACTAGAACTTCATTAATTTGATAATACCGCGTAAAAGAAACACCCTGTGAAGTAAAGTAAGTGAAGTAAATATATTTAACCGCCACATTGTGGATGATTTCAACAAAAGGCATAGTCCTGTTCAGAAAGCAATCTTGTGGTCTGATGGTGCTTTAGCTCATTTTAAAAATCGCTAGTCAATGACAACACTCTCATCAGATCAAAAATACTTTCCTGTAACTTCTTCGAGTCCTACACACGGAAAGGGTTCCCATGACGGTGTTGGTGCTACGCAGAAACGTTATATTTGGCAGTAAGTTCTCAGAAATGAAAAGATTGTCATTAGCAACACCAAGACCTTTTAAGAAAAAAGCCACTACTTTTAACATAAAAGTTAACTGCTTGTGTATACTCCTATCTAATATGGAAGATGATGAGAATGAACTTGAAAATATGTTTGCTCAAGTTAAGTCCACACATGGAATTATTCTTTTTGGTAGATTATTTTACGACGCTGTATCAACATCTCAGGTTATTTAGCGCCTGAATGAAATGGTGATAATGCCGATAAAATGAGTCCGGGGTCCAATACCGATAGTTATCCAGCATTTGCTCAATCAGGTAACTTTCCCCGACTGGGATTCGAACCCGGGCCACCTGGTTTCGCGGCCAGACGCTCTAACCGTTACTCCACAGGTGTGGACCATACACCGAATAAAGACATGCCACAGTGTAGTGAAAGTATGACATCTTTACATTAACCTCTACAGGAATACAGGAGATGAGGCAGTTGCAACAGATGTGAAAGATTCTGGACGTAGGAGTGTCTGTTTCCGTATGGATATTAAGTATTATCTATTAATTGATTAAGTATTCATTGCAAAAACTTGCAGATATGAAACCTTAGATGGAATATGTAATGCTATTCAGTAGTAAAACTTGTCCGGTAAATGCGTATTAAGTTACTTTTGTGCATGTTACTTTCTGTTACGTTAGTCACGTTACGTTAATCACACACATGTATTGATATATATATATATATATATATATATATATATATTAGGTGATCTATTCATAATTGAAATATGAAATTTTCAACGAAGCTTATCCAAAACACATTATTAATCATGCAATTTATAGTTTCATTTTGTAAACAACCAAATCACAGAAAAATTGTTTAGTTTATGTCTCTATTTTCAGAGGGTAATAGAAATGTTACGTTTGTCACACTACCTAAAATGAGTATTGTATAAATAGAGTTTACATTTAAAACGTTCTTTTTAATTCCATCAATAGAGCTTTATGTATGTATGTATTTATTCACACTGCAATGGGTATATACCCGGCGGCAGTGGTAACTAATTACACTCAATAATGACAATAATAAACTGATTAATTAAAAATACAATTAATAATAATACTAATAATTAATACTAACAATAAATAATAATAATAATAATAATAATAATAATAATAACAGGGAATATCCTAAATTAAATGAAACGATCACTTAAAATAACATTTGAAATAAATCTAATTTGTATCTTAAAACTAAGATCGAACTAAAACCCACGAGTATGATATGTTCATATCTGCACAAGTACCTTTCAACATTACACTCATTTCTCTGTCAACTCACTCACTGCACTGGAACTACGACTAAACTAATGTACTAAACAATATGGTACTACCGGTAATATAAAAATACCAGCATTTATTATGTTTCATGTACTATTCCTTTAGTTGTGAGATTATATTCATATGTATTAATTCTTTTTTTTTTAAGTTAGCTAATACTTGTATACTAGAATGTATTTTCCTGTTTGTGATTATGTATTCAGTCTCTTTTTTATTATATTTATTTATTATTATTATTATTATTATTATTATTATTATTATTACTTTAAAGTTAATAGTCATTGTGTATATGTATTCAATCTCTATTATTATTATTATTATTATTATTATTATTATTATTATTATTATTATTATTAAAGTTAATATTTGTATACCGGTATGTATTTTTCTGTATGTGATTTGATCATGGTTGAGTGGAAGAGAAGGCCTGATGGCCTTAACTCTGTCAGGGAAGATGAAACTATTATTATTATTATTATTATTATTATTATTCACAATTTACATACGATTGTTACGTTAGTCACTGTGAAATATTCCTATACTCATCATTCAAATGATCACAGTGGTTCCGTGCTAGCGCGCTGAGCTTATAAGCCAGAGGACCCGGCTTCAAATCCGGGCTGATCAACCCTGATTTTTTTTTTAATTTCTGTTGTGAAAGTCTTTTGAGATACTCAGGTTGTACTGTATTACAAGCCTTACACTATAGCACCAATTAATGAGCTAAATTATTCCCAATTTTGGTAGCCAATGCAGTTTTCGTATATTTCAGATGAGATTTAAAAAAACTTTTGTTTGCAAATCCTCCGCGAAAAGTCGTAACTGCCGCGCACCACCATTTTGTGTAAACTTCAAGACTCAATGAAAGATCGTGTCGATACTTAAACACGCTCATGCAAGTTGAAAACTGGAGTATGAATATAGGTACTTGTCATGAACTACCGTATTAATACTAAACTGAAAGCAGTCTAGTCTGAAAGTGATACACATAAACTGGTCAATATTAATGCGACCACACGGAAATAAATGATTTCTGTAATCGGATATAGCTACAAATTGCGTGTGCGATTTTTATTTACGTCTGCATGACGGACATCTCATATCAGATGTAGTAGGCCTATACTCAACAGTTAAAGCGCACCATTAAAGCTACGTGGGCTAGAATTCCGTTAGATCATAGATTTTTAAATTTAATTTGGTATTTAAAGACGCTGTAAACAAGCGTCCGTGGAATTGGTGACATCAAAATTATATTTGGCGAGATGAGACCAAGAATTTCGCCACGGCATTACCTGACATTCGACTTAGTTGGGGAAAAATTGACAGTGAAATCACGACTCCGAATAATTTCACGTAAAGTGCAGTACGTTACATTTTAGGCGCAGTGACCCTTCAGTAAATACATATCAAAATATGTGGTTTCTGATATTTAACTGTCAAACGAGCCTCAATATCGTTATTTCAGTGAAATAACATCACCACTTTCTGTTATAGTTTTTCTTGTATCGTAGAAGCATTTTATCTTAAGGGTAAAAGTTTAATAACTATTTTCCAGGGGCGATTTCTCCGGGCATGCTATGCTTGCTGCGCAAGCCCATTATTTTCGTAGAATGTGTATTTCTCAAAATGGGATTACGTACATTAAAATTTCTTTTGATTTTTGTAATAATGTCTAGGCATAATACCATCCGCAGGTTGCGCACAGCAAGATCGCAACGCTTGCTCGTTTCTCGGAGCTACAGCGAGAATGTGATGCGCGCGCAAGTGCCTTCCTCCTAATCCGTCCCAGTCGCACATGCATCTGTTATATGCTGAATGAAGCTCTGGTCCGAGAGCTACACCGACGACTATATTTAACGTTACACAGATAGCAGCAGTGTTGCCGCCAATTCAGCGGTTTTCCCGCTAGATCTAGCGTTTTTCGGCGTTAGTTTAGCGGGTAAAATTTATGAAACTTGTATTGCTGATCTAGGGATTTTGCGGGTATTTTTAGCACTTACAGCGGCAAAATAATATAATTTTACATTGACAATATAGCAATTTAGCGGTTTCTGCAAGGCTTCACAGCGGATGTTTAAGAATCGAGTTGGCAACACTGATTGGCAGCAGTTTTTACCAGTGAATGTGCTGTAATTTGCGAGTGTAATGTAATTTTATGAGTGAAATGCATATGTTAGCTGCTGCATGTATTATTAGTTCTTAAACGTTAATTTGAAGTGTTGCAATGAGTTCGGAAATGTGTGTTATTGAAACTTTATTATCAAATACATTTTCCCGGAGGACTATTCAAGAGAAGACCGACATTATAAAGAACGGCAGACCATGTCCAGAGCTCCCAGATTTTAAAAAAAAAAACAGCATAAGGAGAAAAATAGAGAATATGTGCGCTCGTTCAGTACATCTCAATACAACAATACGCATTGGTTGGCAGGATCGAAAAAACTGAATAAGCTGTTTTGTTGGCCGTGTTTGTTATTTTCTACAGATAACGGTGTATGGTGTAAAAGTGGCTTTGACAATTTAAATACTTTAACATTGTCTATTACAAGACACGAAAAGTCAGCAAACCAGATGAATTATATCCTCCCATCTTCCCCCATCAATAAAAGAGCAAGCCTAACTTTCGTGATCAGCATTCGCCCCTGCTATTTTCGTTAACATTCTGCGTTAGAAACACGTGGTAAACGCCATTTTTATTCTAATTATATTTAGTTTAATTTCTGTTACACTTAAAAAATATAATTTGTGCCGAGAAAAACTTTTTTTTTATTAATATTCATTCTCTATAGGCCAGATTTGTGAGCTCTTATGTGCCTTCAATCCAGCGAAAAGAATTCGTCGATATCAGTAATGGTAATATGAGATACATATTTGTTTTTACACTGATAGCGGGTACTTGACTTTAAGTCATTTACCCATATGCAGCCAGTTGTGTAGAGTGTAGACCAATAAATATTGATACAGTCTTTGCCCAAGATACGCCATAGGAGACTGATGTACGCTACACCCGTAATGAGATCAGATGATGATAGAGATTTTTTGGGATAGCACAGGGGACTGCAGGTCCAGAGAAACCTCCTATGTTACCTGGATCACGGGCTCATCCAACACAGTTTATAAATCAGGGGTACGCTGGGAATCGAACCCGGGTGCACACGATTATAAGTTCAGCGGTCTAGCCACCAGACCACCGTGGTGGTCGTAATACGAGATATTTAAGGTGGTAATTTTTAAGTTCCTCTCCCTGCATGTAGCATTCTAAAAAATGGTGTAGTTTGGTATTATTATTATTATTATTATTATTATTATTATTATTATTATTATTACAATTATTATTATGACAATAATTGTTACTGTATGTTCAGGATATTAATCAACACTACATATTCACAAGTAGCGGAACTCATGTGTTATCTTGACGCAAGGTTATAGGTTTAGTCAACAGACCACAAGCAGGAGATAAGGGAAACACAAACAGTTTCTATGGGACTTGGGTCTTCCTTTGCTGTCCGGCATCGAACCAGAATCAGCTGAATTTTAGCCACAGCGGAGGACGAAATACAATGTTTTCACTATACTAATTAAAAACTACTTACTTATTTGTACGAGTATTAATGGTATGTATATTCCTTCGATAATATTTGCCATAACAATAATATTATCGAATGCTTTCTCGTAATCGATGATATTGGTGACGACATGGCAAACCATCCTAGTCTGAGTGTTTTATGGGAATGGTTTGCAGCATCAGAGTGACCTCTTTCCATAGTAAACCCGCACATAATTCACATCTCGCCACAGCGACTGCAGCGACACTCTCTCGGGGGTTTTGGGCGAAATGGGGGCCTTGTTAACGCTATCGATTCAATGCTCTCATCAACCATCTCGCATGATCTGCGGTACCAATATGAACACTAAAACTGTCAATTTATAGTCGGTTAAACGTATTGCAGTAGTCGTGTCATGTTAAGGGAAAGCTTCGGCTCTTAGACTGATGTTATTCATCATCATCATCATCATCGTCGTCGTCGTCGTCGTCGTACTTGCAGGTATTAGGCCTAGTGGCCGGTTACGGTCTCCGTCCGTCTTTTCAGGGGGCGTCCCAAAGATCGTCTTCCATGTGGCATATACCGGAGATGTTATTCAACACTAGGAAATACAGGTTCGAACAGTTAAAGCTTACACCACAGTCCAGTATATATATATATATATATATATATATATATATATACACATAATCACGAAACTTGAGTTTATGAGGGTACTAGGAACAATAGACTGTGCCGTACTGTTTCACATTGTATATGATGAGGCGATAGTAGCGATCCTAGTGGTTAGCAACTATATATGGATGCATATTCCCTACGTATTGAGCTTCGTGACTGTACATCGTCGTTGTTCCTGCAATAACTCATATGTGCAAAATATAAAAATTTTCAGTAGGAAGAAAAAACACATTTATTCATCCTATGGCAGCCGTACATAGGAGACTGTGAATTCTTACATTTTCGAAACAAAGAAATATAATTACATATAGAAAATTTTATTATTTGCTGTATCACTATCTAAGTTATTTAATAGAACAAAAATCTGAAAATCAATAAATATGTCACATAGGAGTTATTGCAGGAACAACGGCGATATATTGGACTGTGGTTACACCATGTGTTCTGTTTTATCAACATATTTAAGACATGTTACACTACACAAATACACCGACGTTCAAAGATATCTCACTTACAACAAAATTTTTTGATCATGTAAGCGAACTTTCTAAGTCACAACCAAAGATAATGAAAACTGACAAAATTTTGAAATAGTTACACTAGTTCTTAATAGGTGACTCTATTATTATTATTGTTATTATTATTATTATTATTATTATTATTATTATTATTATTATTATTATTATTATTGACGGGTACAAAATTATTTAGGAAAATGATGATTTAAATTGAGTAGTATAAATTATTCTCAGCGGTTTCCCGCTAAATTTAATGTTTTTTACAATCATTTTGAATTTTATAATGCGGATATATTCAAGTACTATTGGCGATTTTGACAGTTATCTTCGCCATCTATCCATGGAAATAATAACTAAAGAAGCCACACTTACACGAACAACTTATCGATCACTGTCGATTAGTAGGGGTCAGATATCTTTGAACGCTAGTGTACATTACAACTACCGATTAAAAAAAAAATCTATGCCAGAAAAATCACTCATACTTTCTCGTATGTTTCACATAATATGGCAACAATTCAGTCTTTTTACTGAGCCAAATGGCCGCATCTCTAGCTCAAGTGCTGGTCTTCCACCCAAGCGGACTGGGTTCAATTCACGACCTGGTCGAGATGGAATCTGTAGTGGACAAAGCAGACGTTGCAGAAGGTTTTTTCCGAGTAGTCCCGTTTTCCTCTATCATTCCACCAACACTCTCCACCTTCCACTCATTTCATTTATCATTCGCAATAGTAAAAATAGGCTGGGGGTCTGTGGCCCAGGAGCTTATGAGGCTACTCGTATGCGTACGGACCTGGCTTTATCAAGGACTGAAGCAGGATGGCCCGCCTGTCAGCATCTGATTCACGAATGCCACTCAAGTCACCTGTCGGACTTAGACAATCATCGCATATAAGGCAGGGTGGAATGATTTAAACTATAGTGACTTAAATCAAGGTTTAAATCATGATTTTAATCACTTGGTTTTAATTATATAAATCACTGATTTAAATCAAATTATTTTATGATAAAAGTCAATGAATTACTTACTTTTAAGTTATGTTTATTATTAATTTTGGAAATAATAATTTACAGATATAACTTATCCTATATGTTAACAATAGCATACTCATTGGATAAATAATTAAAATCAGTTTACTTTCTTATAGTTTCCTAATACTTCTAAATTAATATATATATATATATATATGGTTTATTTAACGATGTTCGAAACTGCAGAGATTATATCAGCGTCGCCGGTGTGCAGGAATTTTGTTCAGCAGGAGTTCTTTTACATGCCAGTAAATCTACTGACATGAGCCTGTCGCATTTAAACACACTTAAATAATGCCATCGACCTGGGCCGGGATCGAACCCGCAAGCTCGAGCACAAAAAGCCAGCGCTATACCAAGTACGCTACCGAGGACGACTTTAAATTCAAACTGCTGTTTTTTTTTTAATTTGTTTTATGTAATTTTTGAGTTAACATCCAGTAGTAACTTGCTATGCTAAGAAAAAAAAAGTCATTTTATTGAGTGTGCTGAGTTGTTCTGCTTGTAAAAGTGTAGCAAGAACATTGCTGTTAACTTAAAATGAGTAACCCAGGCCGAAAACGTGATCGAGTTTAAAGAGAATTAAAATTTATGTATATCTTTGAACATAACCAAAACAACAACAATAATGGCGTGAGCAGGAGAGTTAATGGACGTAGAACTATGCTTATCAACGAGGGCGAAATTAACCTAGTGACCATCTTACCCCGTCTGGTGTTGTACAGTATCAGGATTCGCTGCTGTGGTTACACGTCTCGCCGTTCTACAGTCACAGAGTCCACGGAGTTCGCGTGCACCGCCGCTCTCTTGAGCTCTCTTTCTGCCGTCTCTTGTGCTCCGTAGCGGTGGTCTTGGGCTTGTTTGATTCGTAATTGGATATCCTCTTCTCCTGTTGTGCTCGTCATCACTTTTTCATTCTCTCAACGTCCGAATTTCAAAGCATTAATTAAATTATCAAGGCTACTGAGATTCCAATTTATCCCGGATAACTTTTTTCTCCTTTATTTGGTCGACCTCGTCGCGCTCGATCGATGGACACCTCAAAAGTCCGGATCGGCTGAGGTCTTACGGAGTTATAGTCTAAGCATAAAATATCTACCGGAACGCACTTTTCGAGGCAGGTTTTGCCCACCCGTCTCGCAGACGTCGAGAGTTCTCTCAGTTTTGCGTGGATGTTTACCGTTACAGGACTCCCTTCTCTACACAGTGGTATACGTTTCGTTTAGATATATTATTTGTTGAACATTTAAAAGCGATTCTATGTAAGACTTTTTGGCTATTTACCGTGCGGAATATAAGTAGGTCTATACAGTGATTCTCGAGGATTTTCTGTCCTTCACGAAGCTTATTTCTGAAAACTTTTGAGCAAAAATGACATATAAACATAGTTCCTATTCTCATTATTTTCAGAGTTACACTAATTTAAAGATATTTGTAAAATATGTTTTTTTCTTTAGTTTGAAGGTAAAAGAATAATAACCTACAAATAGAGAATGAATAATTCAGAAGTATCATTTCTTTAATTGGAAAGTAGGTTATTATGAAGCTAAAAATGTGCTGTGAACTCCTTAGTTGCTTCGTACAGACATCTTTTTCCATTTTTAACTAGAAAATTACATTACTGTTACACACTTATGATAACAATTATTACAAATCACACCACTTCCACCGACTTAATTATTTGCAGTTTAATTTTGCATCCCAATTTACAGACTTGGAAAGTTTACAACACATTTTAAAAAATGTCGCCGTCCGCTTGAGTACACTTGGCCGCACGCTTGTGAACGGCACTCGTCGCTCTACGTAGCTGCATACGGCTATCTTTGATTTCCGTAGCGCTCGCGCTGGCTGCTGACTGTACGCTGACCAAGATCACGCGTTCACAGCAATGCGTTCCAATAACGAAACGTAACTGTCTAAATATTGAGAATAGGACCCATGTTTATGTGACATTTTTTTTTTTTGCTCAGAATGTCTTCGGAAATAAGCTCCGTAAAGGACGATGAATCCTCGTGAATCACCCTGTATAAAAGCAATTATATCATTCACAACATGTTAAACTGGAACTGAAATGCTATGAAAAGCACAAACTATATTATAATAAGAAAGTATGTAACACGGATTTCTTCTTTGATAACGGTTGTTGAAACTGGTAACTAATAGCCTATATGGTATGTTCCTGTTCACGTAGTGCATGATGTACATACTAAATTTCACAAAATATGATTAATAATTTTCAAAACGAAGTATACAGCTATAAACTCCATGTGATAATTTATCATGAAACAATTTTATTACTTTCTTACATTCAAGTACAGTAGTATTAAGAACAGCGGCGTTGGTAGTCCTCCAATAGTACACTATTATAATGTGTGGCAAGACATGTACTTACCTCCCATGACGCCGTAGGTAATCATGAGCACGTTGACGTTGGGCGAGAATGTGCTGAGAATGAAAGCGACGCAACCGATGACGCTCCCCGCTATGCAGACGGTGCGGCAGCCAAACTTGTTGGTGAGTGCGCTCACCACGGGCCCTGCAATGAGATTCGGTCTTCTGTCATCTACATTCCATTATTATTACTATTATTATTATTTATATAAGAAATCATTCATTTCACCCACAGTTCCGGAATCGGAACATAGGTACCACCCAGAAATTTAATCCCGAGGCTTTAATTTAGACTTGAAGATCTTTAACGTGCAGGAAAACTCTGATATGGAACACGTGGCTTGAAGTCCTTCCCGGAGGATTTGCGCTCCTGATTTTTGCGACCTGAAAAATCAATCGACCCAGCCGGGTTTGAATCTGCAACCCTTGAGTGTAGATTGAGATTATATAAGGAATACTGGAAAGAATTATGAGAATTTCGTGAGAATGAGTGAAAGAAAAAATAAATAATTTGAATGAATGAATGAATGAATGAATTAGCAAATAAAATAATGGAAAAATAAATGAACAAGTGAATAAACATCTGAATAACTGAATGCTTGGGGAAATAAACGAATAAGTGAATGTATAAACAAATGAATGAATGAATGAATTAGCAAATCAATCCATAAGAAAATAGATGAATAAGTGAATGAATGCATGAATAAATTAATGCTTGTGGAAATTAATAAGTGAATGTATAAACGAATGAATGAATGGATTAGCAAATCAATAAGAAAATAGACGAATAAGTGAATGAACGCATAAATAAATGAATGCTTGTGGAAATGAATAAGTGAATGTATAAACAAATGAACGAATGAACTAGCAAACAAATTCATAAGAAAATATATGAATAGGCGAATGAACGTATGAATACAAGAATATTTGGCGGAATTAATGAGTAACTGAAAGAATAAACAAATGAGTAAATGGATTAGCAAATAAATTCATAAGAAAATGGACGGGTATGTGAATGAACGTATGAATACAAGAATATTTAGCCGAATTAATGTGTAACTGAAAGGATAAACAAATGAGTAAATGGATTAGCAAATAATTTCATACGAAAATAGACGAATACAAGAATATTTGGCCGAATGGATAAATAAGTCGAAGAATGAGCAAATAAATTCATGAGAAAATAGATAAGTAAATAAATGAATAAATGAATATATAAGTTAAATAATGTTTGAGGGAGCGAATGAATAGGTGAATTAATAAACGAATGAATGGATTAGTAAATAAATATAGAAAGTAGACAAATAAGTGAATGAACATATGAATAAAAGAATGCTTGGCCGAATGAATAAACAAGTGAAAGAATGAACAAATAAATTAATGGATTAGCAAATAAATTCATGAGAAAAATACATAAATAAGTGGATTAATGAACATTATGAAAAAAATGCTTGAATGAATGAATGAATGAATGAATGAATGAACAAATAAATTACTTATTGGTGTGGCAAATAAATTCACGAGAACATTGATGAATGAATGAATGAATGAATGAATGGATGAATGAATAAATAAAAGAATGCCTAAGCGAATGAACAAATTAATAAATGGATTAGCAACAAGTTCATGAGAACATAGATGAAAAATAATAAATATATACAGAAAATTAATGGATTTAAAATTTTGTGCATTTCATTAAAATATATTTTTACAGCATCGCGACTTCAAACATTTTTCTGTGAAACGTTTTCTGGGGTATTTGCTCTAACTTCAAAACTGTATTTTTAAAGTATATTTATCTCTATAGCTAGTAATTCTTAAACATGTAGGTGGATTTCAGTATATTTGGAGTCAGAATTTCTTCCTTCAGAACTAGCAATACTTCTAAACGTGACACACAAGACTCCAACGACAAGTGTTCCATCTAATTCTGAATGCAACTGTCGTGGAGTCTCTAGTAAACATCATTAACAACTCTTTAGAGTCATTTCATTAATATGATTATTGTGTTGACGAGTATTGACGTGAGCTTTTTTCCAAAACCTGTCGTGTTTGTTTCTCAACACCCCACTTCAATATACACTACTTGAGTTCCAAAGTTCCTAAAGATTTTTATATGTGTAAAATTTATTTATTTATTTATTTATTTATTTATTTATATAAATCCACCACAAACAGATCAGGCTTCTAATTACAGGTGGCTTACATAGATACATACACAACATACATAATAAAAAAAAACAAAACAAACAACACAAACGAAAGAAAGAAAATACGTACATAACGGTAATAGATGCTAGAATACAATATTGCAGTTAATATAGTGCCAAATGTCAATATAATGATCCAAAATGATTTAAAAACTAGAGTAAAAACATTATAATACACTTCTTCATAATTTAAATATCTAAGGAAATGCAATTCTTTTTAATATTGTATGAAATTTTTCAACTGTTAAACTGAAATCTAATTGAAAATCACAGTTTAAAGACAGAGAGTTGTAAGTATTACACATAACAAACAATGGAGAGTTCTTGAAGAAAACAGTTCTAGGAATAGGAATAATAAAAGGTTGCCTATGACGTAATTCTGTTCTTTTTACATTGAACTGAAGGAATTTAAGAAAATCACAGTTATTCAATATACCATTAACAGTCTTATAGAGTAAAATTTGGCTATTTATTAATCGTCGAGATTTTAAAGTTTTATAATTAAATTCAAAAAGTAACTGATTATATGAAATTTGCTTGTTGTAAGACGACACGTGATGTTTTTTTTAAATATAAATAACGTAAAAATCTTTTCTGTATCCTTTCTATTTGCATCTGATGGGACTGGGACTGGAACTGAGGTGACCAAATTACAGACGCATACTCTAGCTTACTCCTAACTAGAGTTTTATATAGAGTATCAATAGTATTTATATTTTTTAATTCTTTAATTTTTTTAGGTCTATGAATTGATTAGATATATAGGAGACAGGGGAGATTGATTGGATGGATGGATGGAAGAAAAGCAGGGCATACAGACGGACGGACAAATGGACATAAAGATAGTTGAAATGTTATTAATAGATAAATAAAAAGGGAACGATAAATGACACAAATCATTAACGTAACCTACAAAAAGGGTGGTCTGTAAGTGTCCGTAACTCAGGCCCCTTTAGCGCAAGTCATGATTCTGCTCTTCATTACTTAGAGTCTTGGGTAGTTTTAAACTTTAAACCTACCCAAGGAGCATTAATTCCTCTGGGCTTCCAATTTAAGGCCTGTATTCAGGTTGTCTTTCTATATTCTCCAGGATGATTGATGAAACAAAAGCATCTAGGGATTCATTTCTATGTGATACTTCGAGCACGAAATGTATTGTGTCCTATTCCCAGTATTTAAGACGCTAGAGTTGTTTTAAAAGAAAGGAAATGAGAAACGTCGCGAGCAGGACGAAAGGAAATTAATGACAGATTCAAGCAAAATGCTTTGCAAACCATGAAAAAGTACACCACAATTTATAAAGGAAATGTTCAAAAAGTTCTTCCGGTTCAATGGCATTTTGCCGCAAGGGAGTGAACCGCGCACGTAGTGTATTCTACACTGCAGCAGTGAGGCATGCTCAATAGTAAATATGTACGTTTGTAGACAAACAACCCCTGTTCACAATGCGACGGAATACTTTTAACGTGCGTTTATGCGCTTTACGTTCGAGAAATCTGGTCATACTTTCTGTTAATATGGTGACGTCATCCAAGCACGTTACGTTACGCAAGCGATATTATTCGTGTACAGATGGGAGTGATTAAGGAGGGAATATAAAGACATAAATCGTCAATTTAACACATTTTAATTCGAAAGTATTTAACTGTGATATTTATTTCCGAATGAAGCGGTTACTAAAAAATGGCCTAACTAGCACTTTTTTTTTCAAAAATAACTTCTTCCATTTTATTGTACTTCTTTAGAAGACGCATCTGGTCAGTAGAAAAAGGACCCAGTCATAATTATAATTCTAGCAGAAAACACAATGTATTTCTGGATTGGTTGAAGAAGGGCCCAATTATTGTTATAGGCAGGTTAATGTAACATCATATTTCAGTATGTAGAAGAACGGCCCTTCCTTTGCCAGCTTCTATTCATGAAAATGTTATTTCATTAATGTACTCTGTAAGTTTATGATATAATACATTTTATACAGGAACATCATTATATTTTTAATGGCATTTCTAATATTAACTTGGCTATACCTTTGGATTAATGGTTGAGAACCGGAAGCACCGTTTGCTACCCCCTTCCGCGACTGGAGTAAAATACAAACAAATCACTCTACTAGGTATAGGAGGGAAGAAAAGTAGTTCATCCATTTACGTAAACTAGGAAATTTTGAGTTTGATAATTTTCATTAGGTTTTTGTTTAATGAAAATACAGTACAGTATTAACAATACGTGTTTTTACTCACGAACTGATGCGGACGTATTCATTATGCAGTGTATATTATATTTCTACAGAATATTAGCGTACAATATAAAGAATGAAGTTAAATTGAAAAATAATCATAATATGGAAATGTGTGGCCGTTCATTTCAATTCAGGCTTCAGTTCTTTTGTGCATATTATCGCACTATAGACTATTGTACCTAATTCCAATTACCAGTTTCGTCTCTCGTACTAGTAACTCATGTTGAAATAATTCTGTGCCTACTCTATAAAAGAGTACCTTACGTACTGTAAATTCAATCTTCACTTCTGCCCGATCCGAAAAGATAAAATTACTCAGACATGCTATCTACTGTCCGCCCAAGTGGTTTTGTCGCAGGGTCGTAGAAAGGGGAAAATCACGTGACAATCACTTAATGAGGCCCTTTTATTTAACTTATTTTAAACAGTTGTATAACATTACGTAGACGTCCAATTCCTAACAGAAATTAATGTTTTCAGAAAAGAGCTAAGGCAGCCCAGTCACTAGCCTGGGCGAGCAGAAGCGGATGGGGGAAACCGGGATGCGACGTGGGCAAACGGATGACAATAGCTGTGCGAAAATATGATTGAAAGCTCTTTCGTCACTGGAAAACGCGAACATATTTTTGGAACGTACTATACTCACTCAGTACTGTTTACTGTGACCGTAAGGTGACTTTGATTGCAAATGCGGCCTTGGTTGTGTGTGGAGGACATGTGAAGTTTACTAGTAGAAGGGGTGGGAGTGGAGTACATTAAAAAACTCAGGCACAATAAAAATTGAAGTAAAAATAAAATGAAGTCCCTGTAGTTTGGAGTTCCAATTTTCTGAGTATGACATCTCTTCGGTTTGAATTTACTTAATGTATGTATGTATGTATGTATGTATGTATGTATGTATGTATGTATGTATGTATGTATGTATGTATGTATGTATGTATGTATGTAATAGTTTAGAATTTGATTTCAGTTCAAATTATATTAATAATAATAATAATAATAATAATAATAATAATAATAATAATAATAATAATGATTTAAGAGAAATTTTATTCCTAAATAGTAGACTACCTGGGTAGTATTGTAGAAGAATGGCCCAATTATATTATTTTCAAATTATAATTATTAAACACTTTTCAAGAAATAACAGAAAGAATTATCTTCTTGGAAATGCTTTAAATATGAGACGGTAAAGAATTAAGTTTGTGTCGGTATTTGATTATGAGATATTCAGTTTTTTGTTCCTCCTGTAAAATTTTAAAATGAAGAGTTGGTCCCTTCTTTGAATGACCGCTTTAAATGAATCCGATTCTCTGTAATGACATAGGCCCTAATTGTAATGAAATTACAACTTCAAAGAACTCACTGACGTCATAGTAAGGTGTGAATAGTTTCGATTCGATGTCAATTGCATTGTTGTCTCGAGATTGGGCTTCGTGGTAAGAGGAAGCAATGTGAAGTAAACGACGAGAAGACTTCGTTCTTGTTAAATTTAGATGCGGGGAGTATAAAGACGGAAATGGAAAGAAATTTCAAAATTTTATTTCAAATCCCAAACATCCTTACAACCCCGACCATTCTCACAATAACACGAACAGTACACAAGTTTCACGCAATTATAGGGATGCGATGAATACCCTGTCGCTTTTTATTTTTTACAAACAATTCACGTAGAGTAGTCTACTAATGAAAACAGACCACGTTCACATAGTCCAGAGTAAGGATCCTTAAATTATTTGCTTTTGAATAGCAGAGAATCACCCTGTATCATTTTGTCTTTAAGATTTAGGCCTAAAATATTTTGTTCTTCTGAAATGTCGGTTGATTTTATGGTAAAAAAATGTGGTATATTGTATAGATGAATGTAACCAGCTATTCTTAGTGGGAATTTAATTTCGATTTCACTTCAAGAAAAAAATTTTGCTCTTATACAGGATTGTTTCCGATCTCTGATAACGAATTTGAATGACGTCATGTGCGTCAGGAACCACACCTACAGATAAATTGCGGCGAGAGTAGTGAGTGACTTCATAATCAGAGTGCACGGTGTATCACAGCAGCAATGCCCAAGAAAATCGAGCCTTTTTGGGAGGGATACATAACAACCCTTTCCGATGCCAAGTACAGTTACGTAAAAATCATAGGAGCCTGCAGAAAACGTGGTTTCGTTATTTCCAAGAAAGACATCTTGTGTGTATCTAGTAAGACTGGCAAAGCTCGAATGCGATTAATTCCAGAGTGGAAAAAGCAAGCAAATCCACCCCCCTCACAAGTCGCTGCACCCTACGAGATGTTACAAATTAATTCCATTCGAGCTTTACCAATCTTATTAAGTACACAGAAGATGCCTTTCTTAGAAATAACGAAACCTCGTTTATTGCAGGCATCGGAAAGGGTTGTTATGTAGCCCTCCCAAAAAGGCTCGATTTCCTTGGGAATTTCTGCTGTGAGTGCCGTGCACTCTGACTGTGAGATCACTCACTACTGGTCTGTCACCTCGCGCCACACTTCAGCTGTCATGTGACTCCTGACGCACATGATGTCATTCAAATTCGTTATCAGAGATCGCAAACAACCCTGTAGTATGTTTTCTGTTAAAGACTACACAGTGAAACCTCTTTAACCTGGATACGTAAGGTTCAATAAAATATTGTTTAATCTAACGGGATGTCCAAGGCAGAGGGAAGTAGAATTTTTGTAGCAGGCAATGGAAAGTAAATTACTGTTCATAATGTTACGGAACTACATTATTCAAACACTTTATCAGTTGGTTCGTCATTAACAGTTTTGTGAACTTTTCTTCTTTTTCCACTGCAATTTTGTTCGCATGCATTTGATATTGAGGTTCTATTGTTGCTAATGTTTGAAACTTTTTTTTTAGTAATGGCGGGTACTTGACTTACGTCATTCATCCATATGAAGCCAGTTATGTTGACCAATTTATCGACAGAGTCGTTGCCCAGGTTGCGCCATAGGAGGCTGGTCTACACTACACCCGCAATGAGATGATTATGGAGATTTGTTGGGATACCACAGGGGGACTGGAGCTCCCAGAGAAAACCCCTGCGTTTTCTGGATCATGGGCTTGCCAGCACAAGTTATAAATCGGGGGTACACCGGGGATCGAACCCGAGTTCACAGGATTATAAGTCCAGCGCTCTAGCCGCGAGACCACCTATGTTTGAAAATGTTGCTTTAGAAATTTCAAACTCTTCTGCAATTTTCCTACAACTAACGCCGTAACACTAACGATCAATAACTTCTTTCTTCCCTTCAATGGTTAAATCCACCAACATACACGTACTCATATTGAGGCACTATACATGCTGCACAAACTGACTCTCATAGGTAAACACCTCAACAGAGGCTGATTTATACACTGCAGGCCTACTGAAATAATTTAGCATCATACAGTTTACTGTTACGAAAAAAATGAAAAATAATGTATGATATTCTTATTGAATTTGGTATTCCCAAGAAACTAGTTTGATTAATTAAAATGTGTTTCAGTGAAACGTACAGCAGGGACCGTATAGCCCAATTTGTCTGACGCTTTTCCAATTCACTGCGGCCTAAAGCAAGGAGATGCACTATCACCTTTACTTTTTAACTTTACTCTAGAATATGCCATTAGGAAAGTTCAGAATAACAGGGTTTGGAATTCAACGGGTTACATCAGCTTCTTGTCTATGCGGATGACGTGAATATGTTAGGAGAAAATTCACAAAAATTAGGGAAAACACGGAAATTTTACTTGAAGCAAGTAAAGCGATAGATTTGGAAGTAATTCCCGAAAAGACAAAGTATATGATTATGTCTCGTGACCAGAATATTGTACGAATGGAAATATAAAAATTGGAGATTTATCCTTCGAAGAGGTGGAAAAATTGAAATATCTTGGAGCAACAGTAACAAATATAAATGCCATTCGGGAGGAAATTAAACGCAAAATAAATGTGGAAAATGCCTGTTATTATTCAGTTGAAAAACTTTTGTCATCTAGTCTACTGTCAAAAAATCTGAAAGTTAGAATTTATAAAACAGTTATATTACCTGTTGTTCTGTATGGTTGTGAAACTTGGACTCTCACTTTGAGAGGGGAACAGAGATTAAGGGTGTTTGAGAATAAAGTTCTTAGGAAAATATTTGGGCTAAGAGGGATGAAGTTACAGGGGAATGGAGATAGTTACAAAACACGCAGAATTGCACGCATTGTATTCTTCACCTGACATAATTAGGAACATTAAATCCAGACGTTTGAGATGGGCAGGGCATGTAGTACGTATGGGCGAATCCAGACATTCATATATAGTGTTAGTTTGGACATCGGAGGGAAATAGACCTTTGGGGATGCCGAGACGTAGATGGGAGGATAATATTCAAATGGATTTCAGGGAGGTGGGATATGATAGAGAGTGAATTAATCTTGCACAGGATAGGGACCGATGGCGGGCTTATGTGAGGGCGGCAATGAACCTTCGGGTTCTTTAAAAGCCATTTGTAAGTATGTAAGTAAGAGAGAGGTCCACAGTTGCTGTACTGCACAAGAAAAAAAGCCCTCATTCCACTGTGCTAATGGCCCTTGTAAAACATAAGGGTTCAATGAAACTCAGCTCTAAACAGGTAGCAGAAATACACACTAGAACAAGAGAATAGTCTAAGATAGAACTATAAGGAGTGTCCAGCTTCCAGAGAGGATATATTGGACAGGTAAAAGCATAGCAATTTGTTCGGTTTTAAGAAAATATATTCAATATAATGAGGTGTCTAACATATAGAGGTGTCAAAATACAGAGGTTTTACTGAATGAATGAATGAATGAATGAATGAATGAATGAATGAATGAATGAATGAATGAATGAATAAAGTAAGTAAATAAATAAATAAATAAATTAATTAAAATAGATAATTTTGAGCCCTCTCACCTGCACTGAGGTACATGCCGGACAACAGACTGCCGACCCATGCTGTCTTGCCTTTGCCTTCGCCGAAGAATTTTACGAACTCCCCCAGGAAGACGCCGAAGGTGTAGGCGATGCCGTCGACGATCATGTTGCACATGAAGCTCGCGAACACCACGACCCAGCCGTAACCGCCGTCCGGGGGCGGGGGCAGGTCGTGGTACTCGCAGTACGAGATAGCATCCTCGTCAGGCGGGCTGCATTCGTCCCCTACACCAGCGCCTTCAGCGTTGAGGGTCAGCCGCGCCGTTTCTTCCGCGCGTTCCGAGCACGAGCATTCGCTCTCCGTCTGCAACGGAAGACATCACACCATCAGTCTGGAGTCACGGGTGGAAAATATCATGAGCAGACTGTGAGAGAGACAATAATAATAATAATAATAATAATAATAATAATAATAATGTATTATTATGTTTCATGAATGTTATATCACGTGATTAAATAAATAAAACCAAATATAAAATATTTCTCCTTAAAATGTATGCTTCATCCTTAGACACGCTTCATTTAACATTTAGTATACAGAGTGATTCACGAGGATTTACCATCCCTTACAGAGCTTATTTCCGAAAGCATTCTGAGCAAAAAATGTCATAAAAACATTTGTCCTAATCTCAATATTTTCAGAGTTACACTAATTTGAAGTTGTTTGTAAAATACCACTATTCTTGAGTTTTAAGGGTAAAAGAATATTACAGATAGAGAATGTAATATTCAGAAGTATCATTTCTTTAATTGGCTAGTGTTGTTAATTGCTTTGTATAGATTTTGTTTTTCAATTTTTAACTACATATGACATCATTCTTACGCACTTCTTACAAAAATTGTTACAAATCATAAGACTTTACGAACTTGATTTTTTACAGTTTAATTATGCATCCTAATGTACCGTCTTAAAGAATTTACAAGAGTATGTGGCGTGATTTGTAACAATTGAAGCGGTGAAATCAATAACCGTTCAAGTCCACTTGTGGTCATTCATTTTTTGCAAATTCGAAATTAAATTTTGAATATTTCCACAAGTGTTACAACTTTAAAAGTTGGTATACTACTTTGTCTTGATCTCTAAAACAACCAGAAATATTACCTGCAAAAAATAATAATTAGGTAAGAAATAATAAAAAAAGTTTTTTGCATTTTTCTCGAAACTTGTGTAAATTGACTTGAATGGTTATTGATGTCACCGCTTCAATTGTTGTAAGAAATGCGTAAGAAAATGTAATTTTGTAGTTAAAGATCGAAAAAAAAATCTGTACGAAGCAACTATGGAATTCACAACACATTTTTAGGTTCAGAATATTAGTTAATTAAAGAAATGATACTCCTGAATAGTTCATTCTTTATCTGTAATATTCTTTTACCATCAAAACTCAAGAATAACGGTATTTTACAAACAACTTCAAATTAATGTAATTCTGAAAATGTTGATATTAGGACAAATGTTTATATGACTTTCTTGCTCAGAATGTCTTCGGAAATAAGCTCCGTAAGAGACGGTAAATCCTCGTGAATCACCCTGTATAATCAATGATGAGCGTTATTGAACAAGTTTATTGTTTATTTTTAGTAAAATAACAAGCACAAAATTATAAACAGAATTCTTCCCTGAAAGAGTAAAAAAACTCGTACTCAGGGAGTTATTTAAATCCATAATTAACAAGAATAAACATAATTATTAGACAGAAAGTGGGTTAAAATACTTAAGGATAAATTAACTTTACAATACAATTTCAATTTTAACACTTTAACTCTTACAAATACATAGGCTATTATACAAATATATATTATTTGAAAATTAAATTTCTAAATTTTTTAATTTGCTGGCACTAAAATTTTGCAAACTAAGGTATTTTTCAATTAGGCCTATTTTATTACAATTATAACCTCGGACCAAAGTAGGTACCATGGCTAAGAGCTGTGCTTGTGGAACACTTGGTTCCTCCAGTCATATAAAATCGGATCTTTTAGTTCCATATTTATGATACAATTTGAACTTATTGCGATTTTTTTGTATGAAGTTTAATAAAGCAACATAATAAATTTGTCTAATTTTAAGAACATTAAAATCAGTGAACAAAAGTTCGGATAAGTAATCAAGAGATTTATTAAGGCACATTTTAATTATTCTTTTCCGAACTAGTCTTCAGTGAAGTGGCATTGCATGTTAGTTTGTATATACCTGTTAATTTGTATATAATATTAACTTTAGATATAGAGCTGCAAATCAAGAATACGGTACTACTCCTGAAGTAAATGAATAAGCTACACATATTTTCCATTTTCGGGTTACAGTCTCGACTTTTCTTTCAGTCTCCGACATAGTTCACGAATAAAATTTCTTCATAAAGGGTGATTCAGATATAACTGTGAAAACTTTGGGGGTGAGTTCTCCACGGCTAAAGAAGGAAAAAATATCACATACTCACTATTCCAGAAATGTCTAATTCATGACTTGTCGAAATATTACATTCAACGGTTTGGTTTCGAGGTACAGACAAACAACTTGAACCAATCAATTGCGCCGTTGAATTAATGTTATCAACAAACTATTCTACTTGCAAATATATGTACATTTACGATGACCATGATGCGGCTGGTCCACGCATGAAATGAAAAAGGTGGGAAAAAAATTTGTTGTGAACTGTCAGTAAATGAACAATAATTAAAATAAAGAAATATTATATTCGTCATGTGCTATTGTAAATACATTCTGTCAGCTTGAAGTAAAATATGACATGTTTTATTGTCGCTGAATGTAATCTTTCGATTGTAACTCACAACCAGAGATTTCCGGTCATAAATTACCTCCCCCCTCCTGTGTTTTAGGTGTGATAAACACACCCTCAAAGTTTGTACAAATACAGTGCGTTCGTAGCTCGGCCGGACCGTTCCGCGGCCTTCGACTGGATGAAGATTGGCGCGCCTGCCGCCAGAGTAGCGCTGTAGCTATCGCTGACGCGCCAGTCAAGTCCGGCCGAGCAACGAACGCACTGTATTTTTAATAACCCTGTATAGTACTTTTCTGGTAAATTCATGTGTCAATGGAAGAATTAATTTATGAACAGATTTCCATTACTTAGACCTACAGCTTGCATTATAAACAAGTTACACTAATAATCCAAAAGAATGTATAATGGACAAAAATAATCCTTGTAATTCATTTCATGTTTGTTTCAACGTTAGACCATTTAAAATGTATATAATATAGCGAAAATAGAACAACGGTAAACTGAGAATGGAGAAAAAGGCACAGTACTTGCAGAAAACTAACTTTCTTTTATCGAGACACAGTCCTATTTCGGTAGGTTAATTGACCGAGCTACGCCTGGCCCCTCTAACATACGATTGGATTTATATAGCGATGGCTGAGAACCAGACTGTTCTAAGTCCAACTTTTTATAAGAAAGAAATCTGTGTTTCATTGTGTTTCAGTTCTTGTCTGCATACATGAATCGAACAAAATTGTAAATATTCCTCTTCATAAGGTTGCTATGAAGCTATTCCAAATCGTTTCATGAAGCTTTGAATGTCAGGAGCTTAAAATAGCTCTCCTGAAAAAAAAATTATTAAAATGGACTTGGAACAGTCTGGTTCTGGGCCACCGATAGATTCTATCCTTTCGGAGCAATAGTAAGATCACTTTTAAAAAACCGGAAGCCAATAAATCATTAAATTGGTTGGGGTTGGGCCGCTCTTCCAGCAAAGCTATGTGATTGACAAGGAAAACAGGAAGCTGTGACAGATTAGAAACAGTTGATAGGGAGGCCTTGACTGTGGTGGACATTACACGCACGCCAGATTCAAAGAGGCAATCAAAAGGAGATCGCATTTTCTATTATGAATTTTTTTCTTTGTAAACTAAAAGTAACAATTTACGAGTGAATTAACAGCCCTGGCAAAATTATTCTCTCATTGTATAGCAATTTACAAATAAAGTGAATCAGTAAAATTATTTGGACAAGGGTTGTAAACAAATCTGACAGTACCGGGCGAGATGGCTCAGACGGTAACGTTTGAGACTCGCATTCGGAACTTCCAGGTTTTTCATAGTTTCCTTCGGTCACAAAAGCATATGTCAGACTGAAAATGATCTATAACACACAATAGAAACAGAAACTCAACAATATTCAACGGTCTACTGATATACAGGGTGGAAGGTAACCAATGCATCAAAATGAAACTGGTAATAGATCATGAGGAGAGGTTTGAAAAATCTAATTAAGTTTTTTTTCTAACACTCACCGGTTTAAAGGAAATCGTTATGTTTCTATTAATCATTTGACAACATCATGGCTAATGCAACAACTCTAGGGAGTTTGGCAACCCATCACATACTTTCCCCTCTCCCTCTGCTGTACTCAATCACACGCACTCGACAGTGTAGTACGTTGCAAGATTTATTTTAACGATTTTCGCAATTATTCAATTTAAATTCATGGCTAAACAGTTTAATTTGAAAAAAAAACAAACAAACAAAAAAAAAAAAACTCAAGACACTAACTATTCAGGTCATTTTTACTCATCTCCTTGTATAGTAATCAGCCATCTCTCTCGGACTGTTACTGCAATAGAGCGCTGCAAACATTGGGCAAAGACTATTATTTTTGCTGCTTAACGGTGTTTCATCGAAGGAAAAGTACAATAAAAGTTTTGTTATATTTAACATGTAGAATCACCTCTTAAATTTTCCACTCTGCATAAAGATCCTACACACGCGACATGACCATAGATCTGAAAGCGTGTATAAATAAACTTAACAAAAAATTTAACAGAGTTCCTGTTTAAAAGAGTTCCATTTATCACTTCACGATGTATATCGTAGCCATTACCGTCATTATCATTAGCACAGTCATCGCCAACACCACATTCATCGTTAGCTAATAGTCATCATATCACAGCCATCATGGGCATAGTCGTCATTGTAAACATCATAGTCTTCATCGTATCACAACCATCATGAGCATAGTCGTCATTGTAAACATCATAGTCGTCACCTATCATAGCTATCATGACATAGTCGCCATTGTCAACATCATAGTCGTCATCGTATCACAGTCATCATGAGCATAGTCGTCATCGTATTATAGCCATCATGACATAGTCGTCATTGTCAACATCATAATCGTCACCTATCATAGCCATCATGACATAGTCGTCATTGTCAACATCATAGTCGTCATCATATCACAGCCATCATGAGCATAGTCGTCATCGTATTATAGCCATCATGAGCATAGACGTCATTATCAACTCCATAGTCGTCATCGTATCATAGCCATCATGAGCAGTCATTGTCAACATCATAGTCGTCATCGTATCACAGCCATAGTCGTCACTGTCAACATCATAGTCGTCATCGTATCACAGCCATCATGAGCAGTCGTCGTCACTGTCAACATCATAGCGTCATCGTATCACGATCATGAGCATAGTAGTCATTGTCAACATCATAGTCGTCATCGTATCATAGCCATCATGAGCAGTCGTCATTGTCAACATCATAGTCGTCATCGTATCACAGCCGTCTACCATAATCGTCGTCAATGTTCTCGTCGCCATCATCACCATTATCCATATCATCTCCATCGTTCATGATTATACTTGTAAGGTAGATATCATAGTAGTCATCTGAAGAACTAATCCTTCAATGTTCATGTCAGCGACAAGGGGGATGATGAATTGCAACCATGATAACACACATGTTCCGACTGGACGGACTGACGACCCTCCAAACACATGACGATAGTGACTCATAACTCATCGGCGCTGTAGCCATAGCATGTGGACGACGACGTCTGACCGCAGCCAGGCGGCGCATCCAGGGAACTCGACTCGCGTCACGTGTTCTCGACGCCGCAAAGTTGAACGCCGCAAAGTTAAAGGGAATATCTCAACGTCTTATCACACGAAGAGAAGCAATGTTCACTCACCCATCATTGAAATTTAATACAACTTCTTGCAATAATCTATATTCCTTTTTAACTTCGTTCATCAGCCATTGCTTCATTATTATTATTATTATTATTATTATTGTTATTATTATTATTATTATTATTATTATTATTATTAAATTTGCAAAGAACTGTAGATATAGAAATTGGCTTATACCTACGGTGTAGTTTCATTATTTAACCGGTAGAACGACATTTGTCAGAGTTAATATATCAAGGCATTTTCAGAATAAAATTGATGCAGTTGTTTCCCGTTGCTGTCTAAAAATGAAATGTGAATTATTGATAAATGTTGGTATTATAACAAGAGAAATAAAAATGCGCAAAACATTTGCCCAAAATTGTTCTCGACAGTCAAAAATTTTACTTAACATTTGCAGGGTTAGAATCAATGTCATGAGAATAGAAAACCGAATCACTACTCATTCGGATAACACCATGATTAGCTTTAATATTTGTGAACATGCTGTACATTCATCTTTTGCAACAAATCTACGCTGAGCTACATGCAATCTAGAGTACAACCTTCAGGCTTTCCATGTACCTAATAGTTGCTAATGTACTAGCTTGATTGAGTGCAGCCTGTTCAATTTCCTTAATCAAAATGCATGTGTTTAATTAGATCATATACTTTCTCTTTATAGAGGTCTGCCTGACAGGTTATTTGAAAATAAACCAAATACAATACACTTACAAGGAAGGTTCACCAAGTGATAAATGGATTTTCACAACGATTTTTCCTCCGTACGTTCCACTTCAAAAGAGAAATCTCCCTATAAATTTCTACATCCGGAGAAGGCCTGGCTTTCGAGATATGTTTTTTCAAAATAATCGCTTCACATTGCCATCGTCAGGAATAAAATGTTTAATGCTTTAAATGTTTATGCATTGCCCTCAAAATCGGAGAAGCTTATGAAAACACACTTCTTCAGTTGTTTCAGGAAGTATACTTTCCATCTGTCAGTGATTACAGCATTCTTTTTGTACAATCGTGGAGCAGTTACGCGAGGTAGACAAGCTGTAGAAAGAATAACGTCAGAAGGTAAAACGGTGGAATTGTTAACCATTCCAAAACACACAACTCCGATTGTTCAGGCTCTTCACGTTTAAGGCTTTAGACCTTGGAAAAAATTCACTGAAGTTCTCTGATAGTGTTTTGTTACTTGGCACGAATATTATATTGCATCATAAAGATAATGTAATAAAATTGCAGTCAACACATAATCAGTTTTCATCTCCTAGATATGTGAATATGTTTAAATATGGCTGGCATAAAGCAGGGTTTCTTGGCAACAAACCTGCTAAATTCGTTACTCCTGTAGAATTCTGCTTTCACGTTGATGTTAAAGCTGACTGTAAGAAAGTTATTTTTCTGAAATGTTCGTGGTGCAAAGTTCCACTGTGTTTTGAGCATTTTTACAACGATGTTCGTGGTGCAAATCGTGGTGCAAAGTTCCACTGTCTTTTGAGCATTTTTACAACGATGTTCGTGATGCAAAGTTCCACTGTGTTTTGAGCATTTTACAACGATGTTCGTGGTGCAAAGTTCCACAGTGTTTTGAGCATTTTTACAACGATGTTCGTGGTGCAAAGTTCCACAGTGTTTTGAGCATTTTTACAACGATATTCGCGGTGCAAAGTTCCACAGTGTTTTGAGCATTTTTACAACTATGTTCGTGGTGTAAAGTTCCACAGTGTTTTGAGCATTTTTACAACGATGTTCGTGGTGCAAAGTTCCACAGTGTTTTGAGCATTTTACAACGATGTTCGTGGAACAAAGTTCCACTGTGTTTTGAGCATTTTTAAAACGATTTCCTCTACTGTGATCAATACATTGAGTAATTTCAGGTATGCTTGCATTTCCTTATCATTCATTCATAGACTGTTCTATAGTCAATTTCATGAATATTCTATATTTGATATGTCATTTTCATAGCAAATTATTTAAGGAGATTTTAACAGAACGGTATGCAGCTAGATGAGATTTATTGCCTGATATATCTAGCACATAGCACTGTTTGCATTAGCTGTTATAGCTCTGGATTGAAGAATTTGAAAAAATCATATTTCGAAAACTAGGCTCTTACCGGATGTAGAAATTTATAGTGAGATTTCTTATTGAAAATGGAACGTATGGGAGAACAATTGTTGTGAAAATCCATTATCACTTGGTGACCCATTCTTGTTAGTGCACTCCACAAGTCTGCTTTACTTTTCCCGAGTAGAATTGCGAGTATATTATAATTTTAAGGATAGTGGGATGTGACAACCACACAATTCTAGCTCTAAAATCACTACATTTTAAAATCTAAAATAAATTAAAATCCACTTAAAATACTGTAACTCTATGAAACTTTTATCAAACATCAAGCAACCATTTATGTACTATTCTAAGATGAAGATAAACCCCTGCGGTGGCTGAGTGGTCAGACCTTCAGCCTGTCACACAGACGGTGCCGGGTTCGAGTTCCGGTCAGGTTTTTCACTGAAAAATCCATAATTACACTTGTAGCGGACAAGGTTGCAGTTGGGTTTTTTTGTCGAGGTTCTCCTGTTTCCCCATTGTTAGGGATCTACATCATTCCGTCACATTCCATAGCATTCCCCGATCGCCGGCTGGCGACACATGGAGGAGGGTGGCTAGAGACGAGGGGGATTGCCTGCTCGAAACCTGGATACGCAGCGAACCTTAGTGTAGTCAGCCAGTATGAGTTTGGGAATGCGCCTAGTTTGAGGGTTTTTTTCTTTTGTACGGAGGAGGGACCCGAAGGCTTGCACTGCAGCCTAAGGGATATTATGCTTACCACTCCTATTCTGTGAATGATTGGGTAGCTGAACGACCGCGCTCTTGTATAAGTACAGCACGCCGCACCGTGACCTTAACTCGAGCTACGGGGTATGGATGATGATATGTGAATTAACGATGGCGAAACGAATCCGAGGTCCAACGTCGAAAGGTACCCAGCAATTCTGCTTCAGTTGGTTGAGGTAAACCCCCGGAAAAACCCCAACCAGGTAACTTGTCCCAATCAGAATTTGAAACCCTCTCCCGTAAATTCCATTCCATTCCCAGATGAAGATATCTTCTTACTCAAATGATTTACAGAGTGGTCCAAAAAGGAGTACTACCCAAGAAGAAATTTACATTTACTTGTATTCAGTCAGATAGTACACGTTTCTAAAATATATTTTGTTTACAGGTCTTTCAATTTGTGCGGGCATGATGAGAATATTATCACTACCGGTATTATTATTATTATTATTATTATTATTATTATTATTATTATTATTATTTGACAAGCTGGTTCATATTAAAATAACAAATATATAAATATAGATTATACAATATGCAGAATGAACAATAAGTGTGGAATATTGTTAATAACTTCTTAAATTTTAATTTTACAAAAAAATGTTTATACAAAAACTGCTGGAGATAAACCGTACAATATTATGCCAGTGATCGAAAACAGTTATGCAGACATACAGGGTGTGACAGAAAACTAATTTTTTTTAAATGGCACACTACATTAAACTTTACATATTCCGAATCTTCATTAAATTTTACGTATGAATGCGTAGAAACTTCACCCATTCTCCCGTTCCTTGTCTCTTAACTATTTATTAAACTTCTTTCTTGGATTTCAAATATGAGACAAGTATGTAAAATTACGTTGAGTAGGCCATAAAACTAAAGAAACACTATGACTAACCAAACTTTATCACAGATGCCCAAAATGAGAACCATTCACAGTCAAACAGTATCTCAGTCTAACACGAAAACAGTCCATTATAGATATGAGATGGAACAGAACAGTCATATAACTGTGAGGAAGACAATGGACTAATTTCGTGATAGACTGGGTTATTTTTTGGCTGTTAATGGTCAGTATATATTTTCCATTAATAAACTTCCTCGTATGTAATCGTAAAAAACTTTGTAACTGATTCAACAGTTCATAGCATAAATACACGTCAAAAATGACTTTCACACTCTATCGGCAAGTCTATCGTGCTACCAAAAAGCAGTGCGTTATATGGCAGTAAAATTTTTAATAGCCTCCGTTTGGATATTAAAAAATCAAACTCAAAACATAATATTATTTAGGGCCAAATTACAGAAGTGTCTAATTTCTCAGGCCTTTTATTCTGTAGGTGAATTTATGATGTTCAACAACGTTTCATGAATATTTCTGCTTTGTATTAAGTACTGATATTAAACCTTCGTGTTGTACTACTAGATTATATTGTAAATTCTTCTGTATATATTTCAACTAAACTGTGAGTATAATTAAGACTTCATAGCATTATTAAGATTTTTTTACATGTTCCATATTCTACCTGTGAAGCGATGCACGAATACTATGGAATGTAAATAAATAAAATACAGTACAATACACCCTACCAGAAAATGTTCTCAATGGCAAGATGGCAGTGTACAGAACAATCCATTACCTCAACTGCACAGTTGGAAGCATATGATGGCATGGATGAATTATTTTAATCAACGTCAATGAATAAATTGTTTCAATTTGATGTAGCACGTATGGGCGAATCCAGAAATGCTTATAGAGTGTTAGTTGGCAAGCCGGAAGAAAAAAGACCTTTGGGGAGGCCGAAACGTAGATGGGAAGATAATATTAAAATGGATTTCAGGGAGGTGGGATATGATGATAGAGACTGGATTAATCTTGCTCAGGATAGGGACCAATGGCGGGCTTATGTGAGGGCGGCAATGAACCTCAAGGTTCCTTAAAAGCCAGTAATAAGTAAGTAAGCAAGTAAGTATATAAAAATACAGAGTGGACCTTACTTCTTAAAACTTTTTTACGGATTTTAGGATATCGATTTGATGGAGAAAGATATTAGGAGTTGGCAACACTGCCTGGAGTAAATATCAGAGTAGGTAGATATCTCTAACAGTGGAAATTTAGTGATATCGCAAGAGACAGCAGAAATTTATAAGAAATTGATTACGGATACTTTCAGAAATCTTTACTCATTAATTGTTTCGAAAGAGGTATAATGCGTAAGTATGGCACTCAGTTTTCAATTCCACTTTTCCACGAAAACTCATTTGCACAAATCAATTCAATAATGAATCTAGAACACGCAATGATTTCCTATAACCTTCAAGCATTGTTGTATTTCATGGAAAATTGTAGGCATTGCTCTAAATAACCGAGGACAGGTCAAATAGCTCTATCGGAAACCAATTCAGTTGCAAAGCAGGATGCTGCGTTCTCCCACGCGATATTACGCATGACTGCATACAGTAAGTAGTGAGGGCCTTTCAGATTTTTGAAGGACTTCTTTATCGGGGCATATACATTTCCCACACTTGACAGTCCTTTATGAAGAACGCACACTGAAGAACACAAAGTAGAGTCCCATTAATTGAGGTTAGGACGTAGCTAAGACGACGTAAGACATAATAAAGACAACAGACAAAATAAGCATGCAATGGGTAGGATTTGAATCTAAGAAATTCGATGGATGGATAAATTTTGAAAGCGGCATGCGAGATAGGAGTGGAGAAATGCAATATATGAAAGAGGAGAGAAAGACAGTGGATATTTCTGTCATATTCTAGACGGAGCCAGCACATTTCGAGGGGTGATCAGCCCGGCGAATATTTAGGACGAAACTGACGCACATTACTATGAACACGTTCGAGCCTTTGCGCCAAAGTAACGCTTAGGTAAGTAAATAGAATATCACAGTAATCGAAAAGAGGCATCATGAGTAATCGCCTGAACGAACTGATTAATGAGAATACTTTTTTGCAAGTTTCTGCAACGTGAATGTTACAATTTAAGTTTTTATTCATATGTTATCTGAGTTTTTAATAGTTCATTTTATTGAAAGATTTGGTATGATAATAGTGTTTAACAAATGTGGATGACCTGACAACTATTATCCGTGATTTTTCTTAATTTAATTTAAGTCGAAATATTTGTGTCCATGTTCAAATTGAGTCGCGGTTGTTAATTTTAGTTATGTATAATTTATTTTGTGAGTATGGAAGTTTATGTATGCTTGAAGATCGTCAGCGTAGAGATGGTGTAAGCAGTAGACTATTTTCAAGACTCTAATGTTCATCTAGATGGAAAATAATAGCGGTCCAAGCATTGATCGTTGTGTGACTCCAGCCCTCACGGCCCGCCAAGAGGAAGATCGATTTCCAATACATTGCTGACGCGAAAGAGGGGAAAGTAACAGGAGTAGTTGGGAGAGTTCCGGAGTAGAGATAAGGGCGAGCGGTCAGTAAAGAAACGTAGTACAGCTTAACTGTACTGAAAACATACAGCTCTACCTCATGCATGACATCCGGTCACTCTGAAGGCAAGCGACTGACTAACCCAAACACCCCTTGGTGTAACTAAATGGAGTCGCCTGACCTAGACGCGCATTGTCGGCGATTATCAGGACTAAATAATCGTACTTTACACCACTGGACAACATGTTCTTCTAGGTGTGTGAGAGTTCACAGATTAACAAGTTAATGTTTACAGTGCATACATATATACATACATACATACATACATACATACATAATACATACATACATACATAAACATTGAAGAATACTCGACACTATTTTCTAAACAAGTTATAGTTTATAAAGATAACTTGAATTTTACACGTCACTTCACCTTTACAGTATTAACTTGTGCAAACTTTCAAGGGCGTTTCAGCCTGAAGTTGTGGAAAGTTTTCTTATTTGTGATCATTCGGTCAGTACTGCCTAAGGGCCTTAAGACAACACATAAAAAACATAAAATAAGGTTCACACTCCCGAAATCGATTAGAAGAAGATGTCTTCGCATCCATGTCTATAATCGAACATGAATCTGCTGAATTAGTAGCAAGAAACTATACCGCTTGTGTCATGGAGGATGAATAACCTACAGCTGTATTTATAAATATGTACTCACATCTGAAATTAAATAGTAATCAACACCGTCCACCATTTCAACTTCTTCACAACACCAATCCAACATTAAAACGATTTGACATTCGCACTTAGTGAAACATTAGGCTATTTCTTTAAATTGTTTATAAAATGTTTATCATAATAAGAACTATACATTAAAAACAAATGACAGTCACAGAACAACTAAAACGAATGTTCTTCATCACCTTAGTTACACTCCGTCATTACCTAGACGCCAGACAGCAACTGAGAATACAAATAAATCCAAGATATCGCGCATTATAGTGAGGTTTAATATCCTGAACTTTGGTCTCATATCACGCCACGGTGGACTATATTAATTATGTAACTGCACAGTCTGCTCTTCCAATTCCTGACCGCAATTAACCTGGCTAAACTCTCTTCGCAATTATTCGATTACAGACACGATTAGCTGTATTTTAAATTCATTTCTATGATTCTTCCGCTAGCTTGTTCTAAATACATTCCTTTGCTTACTATGTCAGCTTTCACATTCCTATTTTTTTCTTTGCTTTAAGCGCCAAAGGCCTCTAACGTCAGAAATCATGAAAGGTGTATTTCTGTGAACATTTCGAAAAAAAATGTTTTGCACTAACCAATTTCCCTTTCATTAAAAGATTCATTCATTCATTCATTCATGACTGTTCTGCCCAAGGGCAGGTCTTTCACTGCAAACCCAGCATTCTCCAATCTTTATTTTCCGCCTTCCTTTTAGTCTCCGCATAAGTTTCCCCCTCCTGGGACCCGTTTCACAATCCTTACAAATTACAAATTAACAATTTACAAATAACAAGTAAAAGATTACAAATGCTTGTAAATTGTGTTTTACAATGCTATCTTATTAATTTGTAAAGTTTGACGAACTTTACAAAATCAGCTAAAGAAATTTACAAATTGGTTACACAATATCGCCAACGACAGTTTACAAAAATCGCTAAGGAGCAGAGCTAAAGTCGCTGTATTTTTACCACTATCGATACATATGTTTATATTTTGTACCAAAATAGATTATTCTAAGCTTGCTGATTCATATTTCACCAAAAGAAAATATAAAGTATTGTTAAAAAAAATTAAAAGTAATTAGATTTTTATATATTGGCGACAATGGAGTTTCATGTGATGTGATTGGTCGAGTATAACATTATGTCTATTACTTAAATGAACAAAGTTAGCGCCAAATTCAGTCAAATAAGTAAATAACAGATTTGGTCCAAGTACAAATATGCAATTGATAAAATAATATATTACAATGTCTAGCACAAAATCAGATTCATTTTTTTTTGTGCTGATACCTCAGTATTTATTGATGTTGCATCTATAACCTCACAAACATTAGTGATCCGGCAGCAGCATAAAAAATTTGTGCTACAGTAAATAACATTTTGATGATCAAAAACCTGCCTCGAATTTCACTCTTTTAACAACATCAATCACCCTGTGGGCACTTTTGCACACTGATATCTTAGAAATTCCGTGCTTATCTGCTAACGCACGGAACTGAAGCTAGTTATTAAACCAATGCAAAACAATACAGTTCTCGTTTTGAGGTTAGGGCACCACTTTTCCATGTTGAATGTGATGTCCCATATTTTGTAGGAGAGATTCCAGCGAAACGGGACTCGAAACGATTTCATAATACCGCGTAAGTAGTGTCGTTATTGCATTATTGAATTAATTCATTTTTGCTGCAGGGAACTTCTTCTTCAAGTGCGATTATTTATTAAATACAGTCTTCGTATATAAATACTTACGCGGTATTCTGAAGTATAGCGCGGGACTCATTCAAACCTTTAATTAAATTCATACAATGATACGAACGTATTATTAATTCTTGGCCGGAAAATTTTTACGTATACGTCTTTGTTTGATTAGGCCTAAATTCAATATCTTCGTCTGAGTCATTAGAACTACGTAATAACATCAAAACTGTTCTAGTTAATTCTTACTATTAACCAGTTACTCAAAAATTAATTTAATAAATATATCTTTATTGTATTTATTCAGAATTTGTTGCAATATTAAACTTTACACATCTCAGAGCTATTGTAGAAAATGTGCTAACTTTACAAGTAAATTTTACACGTTTGTAAAATTACCCTTAATTGTGAAACAGAATGCTTGTAAAATGCGCAAAATTTAATTAGTAAGGATTTGATTTCTTTGTAAAGTTCAACATTACAAACAAAGATTGTGAAACAGAAGTTTACAATTTACAAGCAAAGTTTACAATTTACAAAGATTGTAAACATTATGAAACAGGCCCCTGAGAGTTTACGTCCGGAATTTTTTTACCATGGAGAGACTCATCATGCCATCTTGGAAAAGATAAATGCAGTCGTTTCGCGTTGCTTTTCACACGCCACTCTCTCTTTCGCATCTTAAAAGATACAACGTGGAGGTGAGGAGAGTGGATTTGATTGATGAGACCCTCCGGACTTTACTGAAATTCACCAGAATGGTTAAATATCGGTTCTATCATGGGTTTTTCCTGATTAGATATCAGAAAATCCCACATTAAAAGATATTCTCCCTTAAAGCTTGCTTCATGAAAACCGGTCCATTAAAATTAAGTACACATTTGTTGTTTAAAAAATAGATTTTTGTTGTTCACATTGTGTTCAATAAGACTGTTTAAAATTAGGGTTTTCACGTAAGTCGTACTTTACTGATACATTTACAAAATATTAAAAATTGGGTGTAGGAAATTGAATAAGTAACGATTTTGAAACTGAATGCATTTTTGACTCCATGTTGCCGTCATATCCTACTGGCATCAGCAGTAGCATTAGCAGTAACAGTAGTAGTAGTAGTAAATTATAATCGTATAAAATCCCACATTAAGATAAGTGCACCCCTAATAATCTCTCTGATTGAGGTTCTGGCTGATATGTACATCTATTATCAGACAGTACATCTCACTTGACGATATGTGACAGATGAAGAACATTGTTTGTATGCATCTGAAATCTGAGTAGTGTAATATGTAGCTAATTGAGGATGGGTGCAATGGAGGAGGAAAGGATCTGGCCATCCTACCCCATTATCTCCTGTCCTAATTGCCTCATAAGTGGTGTCTTTTTGGTATCACTTGCGAGGTTCAGACTTGTCTTTGGACAGTTGACTAAACAACTGAACAACACCCAATAAAGGGATTGCTATTTATTACTTATAAAAAATAAATTATATGTCTTAGAACGTAAGAATAAATACATCGGAATTCACTCTGTTTGAGTGGAACTTCTGGCGAACGGACGAAAAATTTTCCACCGCTAATTTTGTTTAAGGACGCTCACGGTTGACCCACAGAACGCTAGCTACAAACTGTTTTCCTTCGTTACGAGGAACTAGAAACGTGCCATGGAAAAATACAGGAGGCATCTCATTTAAACTGCGGTAGCATTCAAACAGGCATTTAACACTATTACATACAGTATAGGTCAGCAAAAACATAAGGACCTATGTTGAACTGGTTGCCATGGAAACCATCGATCACTCAAATCTCGGCACAATCAATTTAACGTTCATTCCAATGCGACGACGTCATGGTGGGATGTTTGCAAGACATTCCGACAAACTAAACTCGAAAACAAACAACTAGATTCAGAGTGCCGCACGTGTAAACAACAAAGATTGTTTCTCTCTCGCTCGCAGTTGTACAGTATGCTTATTATTAGACCACGGAGCTTTATGCACTAAAAAATCTCAAATATAACTATGCAGTTAAAACTGTTGAAATATGCGCAGTAAAAGTACACTTTAGAGGTTTAATAATTCGATATAAATGAAAATAAATGTAATAAATTAAGGGTTCAGAGCCATAGTGGGCCAAGCGCCATTTATTAAAAACGGAGAAAGCAAGGTTTAAAGTTAAGTGGATACCATATTTTAATGAAGATTGACATATCATTTAGTTTTAATGTGTATACTTTATATTACCTGCTATATGTTTCCATTGAATTATGATAATAACTTCATTTTAACCCTTGTTTTCTACGGTTTTAGTAAATGGCGCTTGGCCCACTACGGTTCTGAACCCTTCAATTATTGTCAAGAAGCTATATTGCACAGAAGACGATTTTCCCATCAGTATAAAAACAGTCTTCAGAAACCCATTTCTTCAATAAATCTTTTCTGCTACTTTTTCCTTTCGGCATGTCGGCGATTAAACTTTTAAGCAGATCGATCACGTATACTTGTTCTTCGCTTGATCGTGCAGTAAAACTTGTTGAAATAATGAAAATTTATACTCCACGTGACTTCATTGTCGCAGGTGTTTAAATATTCAGTTTTGTTCCTATGAAATCAGAGCGCAATAGAAGCATTGCCTTCGCAACCGTTCCATGACCTCAGCAATACACGACTTTATTGTCGCAGGTGTCAAAATACAATTTTTGGTTCTACGAAATCAGAGTAAAAGGTGGTAAAGGTCTGAATGACATTTAGGCGGCGTGTATTTTTTGCCCTAGCTCCTGAAACATTACACATTACTAGTGCGTACTCATGTTGAAGTGGAAAACGACCCAACTTAAATACTAGAGAGAAGTATCCATTGTCGTCGCAGCAATTGAAGGATTCAGAGCCATAGTGGGGCAAGCGCCATATATTTAAAACGGAGAAAGGAAGGTTAAAATTAAGTGAATACCATAATTCAATGAAACCTACAGCAATATAAAATATGCACATTAAAACTAAATGATATGTCAATCTTCATTAAACTATGGTATTCACTCAACTTTAACCTTTTGTTTCTCCGTTTCTATAATTGGCGCTTGGCCCACTATGGCTCTGAGGCCTTCAATTTCATATCCTCAACGATAATTTAACTAGTTACTGGTTTTATTTCTCATATAATTGTTATATGTCTTGGAAATTATTACTTTTATTAGAGATACATTTTGAAATTAGATAATATATCGGACAAAACAAAGAAAGACATTAATATTCATCCATTCATTCATTCATTCAGTGTTCTGTCCAAGGGCAGGTCTTTCCCTGCAAACCCAGCTTTCTCCAATCTTTCCTATTTTCTGCCTTCCTCTTTGTCTCCTCATATGATCTATACATCTTAATGTCGTCTATCATCTGATATCTCCTTCTGCCCCGAACTCTTCTCCTGTTCACCATTTCTTTCAGTGCCTCCTTCAGTAGGCAGTTTCTTCTCAGCCAGTGACCCAACTAATTCCTTTTCGTCTTACGAATTTAAATATGCAAAATAAAAATATATATGCATTTAAAAGGGAAAAATCCCTCGAAATATTCATTTATGCAAAATAAAGTTGGCTTCATTGAACATAAAAACCATGTTCGGCAAAGATCAACTTTTACTTCTTCAATATGACAAATCAATAAAAACATAAAATTGCATGAAATTCCACAGTCTACTTATTATCAGACTACTTTTCCAACCCCGATAATATGTTCAGTGAGAAACCGATATTGATTTATGTAGGAAATGTACAATTCGCTATAATTATAATATTCAGAGTGATTCAGGAAGACTCCACCGTTGTGGGGTAACGGTTAGCATGTCTGGCCGTAAAACGAGCGGGCCCGAATTCAAATCCTGGTTGCGACAAGTTAGTTGCTTGCGGTTTCTACGAGGTTTTCCTCCGCAATCATTAGAAGCAGTATTACTGGGGAACTTTCGGTGTTGGATCTCGGATTCATTTCTCCTTCATTAATTTCAACTTCATCTATTATTTTCAACAATTTCAGGTCGACCAGGAGATACAGCAGACGTGGTGTCGTGATCATTGACTCCGAAAAACAATAATCGACAGAAGTAAGGTCTAAGGTCTCAAGACCTTAGTGGTCATGTATGTGGCCATCGCGGCCGATCTATCATATCTCGGGGAATGTGATATTTAGACTATGTGTGACCTGACGTCTAAAATGTACAAGGGTTCCGTCATGTTGGAAGAACATGCCCATCCTTGTAGTCAAACAGTTGTTTTGCCACACCCATTATGAACAATGTTGTCTTTCGACAATCGCAGAAGTTCGACACGTAGGCTAATATTCATTTGTAGGCAATCATTTGTCGTCTTTCATACCATTTGTAAGGCTTCTTATACGTAACATTCAAGCATCTATATCTCCACACTCATTGAAAATTGGACATTGTATGTTTATATGAACTTTTCTTACTCAGAACAGTCCATACTACCACCCAATAAAATATTTACTAATCCTCCTGAATTATCCTGTATAATACTGGAACGGCAAACCATGACCTGAGGCATAACACAGTATGGTATGCACCAGAACGAATAGTACTGAAAATGATACTGTAATTTTTGTAACTAGTAATCTATGATCTGCAGTCGCTTTAATAAACTGAAACAAAAACAGAAACATAAACCTGTAAAACAAAATTCTATATTAAATGACTTTTTTGGATAAAACAATGTTCAAATTGCTTTCCATTATTTTCTATACAACATTATTTATAAGGTTCGTGTAGATTCTCAAACACGTCTGCAAATAAAGATAGCTGCAGTTGGTGACAGAAAGTCACTACCTTTTCCCGTCACTATTTCAAAATTCATCTCCATGTCAATTGTATTTACCCAACACGATGTGACGTAATTTATTTTGACTAGAGTATAGTCTGAGGAGGCGTAGTAAATTTTCGGAGAGAGAGAAATGAAACGGCATTCTAGTGGGACTCCATCGGACCTTTAAGCCTACATGATTGAATTAACAGAAAGCAGGCACCACATACCTGAAAATGAGTCACGATATTTTGAAAGAAAGCGGCCGTACAGATTTAATAAAAATGACTAAATAAAAGAGTGGTTAGGTACAATAACCCAGTTTCAGGTACGGTGTTAGTCTTCGGTCCCCTACTCCGGACAAAAAAAGTGCTCCTTCTAGGCGTCATGAAGACGCATGGAGGTGGATCTCCGTACTTTTATGTCATCGGCATTAGATTCAGGTTTGTGTGGCCAACATCATGCTCCGACAGCGTTTTACTCCTGGGAAGGATCCGGTACTCTCTTTGGTAGGAGGCTGAGTTGAACCTGAGACAGTTCCGGAAGCTTGGCAAAGTAAAAATCCCGCCATCGCCCGGGACCTTTCAGTCTGCAGCCAGTTGCTTTACCAACTCAGCTTTTGGACCGCCACATAGTAATTTACAGCAATTGTAGTAATACTGATAATAATTGTGGGAACATAACATCCTCATATTGGACGGTGGATGAGCTGTTCACTTTAGCTACGTTTTCCCCAACTAATTATAGACTAATTTATTGTCTGTGGGAACATTTTGACAACTCGACACTGCACGTGCAGTGAGCAGCTGGTCTGCATTGTTGTTTTTAAAATAAGTTCTTATTCAAAGACCTGCGGGAGTAATGCTAAATAGTAAAACAATGTTAACATTTAGAGGAAATTTTTTTTTTCTGGGAAAAGTATGCATTTGGAACCGATATGGTATTAGATGAATTTTGTTGTTGTACTTTATCCAAGGAATAACCTGTTAAAATCTGCACAATAATGTTACTTTCATCCTGTATAAATCTTTAATTTCGAGTTAAACTTCCAGTAGTATCAATTTTGCCATGAATGTATATACAGCATCAGTCAAATAAATTATGCATAAAGTCAGGTTTACCCCGTCGAGCGATAAAATTATCGCGAATTCCAGGAGGTAAGAGGAAGAGCTACGGCGAGCTACAGTTAAGCTTACTTAAAAGCATAACTGCCTTAAAAGGCTAATGATCTGTGAAATTTCTAACTTCTACATTTTTACACCAATTTATCTGAAACTTTTAACACACAATTCTTATAATGTGGACATGCAATAAAGAAATTTTCACTTTAGACATTTCAAATAGTTTACTTATAATATTAATTTTTGTTGTTTTTTAATACTGAATTATAATTGTCCCAAATTTTCAAAGTTTGTATAATTTTTCTTTAAATTTATATTTAATTTATTCCTGATAGATGTATATAAAATATGATACATCCTTTCCACATTTTTCCCAATTCTTTTTGAGAAAAAAATATTTACTCTTTTAGTTGTTTGTTAATTTTTCGATTTTTTTTAACTTATCACATTCTCAACACATGGTGATTTGAATATTTTCAACAGTAGGAGGAAACACGTGTCAGTTTACTTCACATGCTTTTGTGGACTTCAAGCAAATTTCACTGAAATTGGAGAAAAACTGCATTCATTAGAGCATTTTGAATGTTACAAAATGTTGAAAATAGGAAAATCAAGAAAACGCGTATCAAAGTACAGCACGTCTATGATATTTACTGTCGATATCCTTCCTTCCTATACAGGTCTACCACACACATTTTTCTCCTACATAACAGCGTGAAATATGAATTGAATGGAAGGTAAAATTAGTTAGGATGATGAACAAAGTCTGTCAGAATGACAGCTGAGTGTCAGTTTAAAGGGCTGCAGCTCCACGCGCGTGCTGGTCCTTTAAATTCGTCCTGAGGGGCTTTAAGGGGTTAGGTACAGCTTAGAGCAGTAAAATTTTGAAAATATTCAACATTTTTTCCTTTATTACTGTATTTTGTACAATAATGAAAATTAGTATGGGTAAAATACTGTCCTTCTGCTATATGAAAAAAAAATATATCTTTACGATTAAAAAAATATATATATTTACATTTTTTTTTCTTTCAAAATTCAGTTCACTGTGCAGTGACGAAGCGTTTCCCACATAACTAAAAAACTATCGAACATTCTGTGATGAAATTTTTTGTGTGCATTTATGCATGCCATACCTACAATATGATGCAAGATCATTTATCTGCCTTTGATAGATTGTCTGATAAAAAATAAATGTATTATAAAAATGGTCAAATATCAGTATTTTCTTGTAACACAAAAATAAAAAATATATGTTATATATTAAGGAATGTAGTTGAAAGAGCATGATATTGTAAACATGACTTTCAGCAATAAAATAAATATAAAATGAAAAAGTTAACAAGTTTAGGAGTTATAAAGGAAACGTTTCATCACTGCACAGTGAAATACCACCATTAAGAATTTTGAAAAAAAAAAAAAATATATATATTTTTTTAATCGTAAATATATATATATATATATATATATATATATACATTTTTTTTTCATATAGCAGAATAGTGTTTTACACATACCAATTTTCATTGTTGTAGAAGATTCAGTAATGAAGGAAAAAAATGTTTAATAATTCCAAACATTTTACTGCTGTAAGCTGTACCTAACACTTTAAATTGTCAAAGGGCCAAAATAAGTACAGATTTAGAAAACTGGAACATTATTTTATTTTTTAGGCTTAAAAACAAAATTTCTGTTTTTAATTTTTTTTTCGTTAATTTCACCGATCCATAGCTTTAACACAACATTCTGAGTAACAAAATAACAAGAAAAGATTAAGACCTGCACGAAAAGCCTGTGGTTTAAATAATCTGTGATTAAATAAAATCTTGGATTCTTAACGAGAGGTATCTTTATAGCGCCCGTTTTCGAGGGAAAAGAGAGTTCTTTGTGAGAGGACGATTCAATTAGGTTAAAAGTTTCTTTAGCTTTAATTCCAGCCTCTCCGAAATGAGCGTCAGTTGCTTAGTAACAAATCCGTAACTGCCAGATTGTGCCTGACACACCGGTTTGTTTTATAACACAGAACGGCTAGCATTAATGGAGCATGGGATTGCGTTCTGCAATACAGGGAGCTGTGACAAAGTGAGGTACTTGCAATAGGAGAGAAAGGCGGGTTGTATAACCTGCAGGGACGACACGTCACACACAGCTCACAGGTGGCAGTGGCACGCGTCATGATTTGTAGGCACACCTGTGCAACGGCCCGCTAATACGAAACATTTGTAATATGCGTCGTGAATTGCATTTCGAATCCATAGACCACCAACATGGTGTCCTTTTATATTTATGTTGTTTCATGTAGACTTTGGAGTGCTCAAGAGGTGTTTATCCCGCAAATACAACCGGCCACAACGAACTCTCACCGAAGATGAAGTCTATAGAATCTATCAACCCGCACACATCTTGACCACAACGCGTGTAAACAACGATTTATTGTACTGTACATTCTCCTCTGCTTCCTTTTGTCAGTGAGAGTTTGCTCAGTACATACGCCATTTTATTTCGGACAAGTAACGTAATAGTTATTTACGATATCAATATCGTAACGTTTCATATTACAATACGAGATTGGAAAGTTGTCAAACGAGGCCGCAGGTCAGACAAGTATTGTTTATCGTACAACGTTTTATCCACTTTAATAAAAATATTTTTTGAATAAAAGTAACTATAATTTTTATTAGTTTTTAACATGTCTTTTGTGGAGAGGGGATTGTATTATTATTAGTTTCTTCCTGAGACAGGCGATTCGTTTGTTTCTTTTGTTAGATTTGAACACGATAGGCTGTTATTTATAACAGAAGAACAGCAGTCCTAGGATAAATAAACAAACATTGTTAAAATTAATTCAAACAAGAATTCAGATATTGAAAATGCTCCAAATTCTGCAATTGAATGTTTAGTTTCATCGAAATTCCGCGTAAGATATAACATTTGAATATTGGTGTTCTAAAAAAATGTAGAAATGATTTTTAGTAGGTTATTTTACGACGCTGTATCAACATCTCAGGTTATTTAGCGTCTGAATGATACCCAGCATTTGCTCATATTAGGTTGAAGGAAAACTCCGGAAAAACCTCAACCAGATAACTTGCCCCGACCGGAATCGAACCCGGGCCACCTGGTTTCGCGGCCAGACGCGCTAGCCGTTACTCCACAGGTGTGAACTAGAAATGTTTAGAATTAATGTATATAGTAAATAAAATCAATTCCATTTTATTTTATTTAATGTGTGGTTCACATTACGCAACTAGTTAGGTAACAGCAGTATTATTACCTAACTAGTTGCGTAATGAATGTCTTCACAACTTTGTTATTAGTCCACATTACATAATCACTCGTGGAGTAACGGTTAGCGCGTCTGGCCGCCAAACCTGGTGGCCCGGGTTCGATTTCCGGTCAGGGCAAGTTACCTGGTTGAGATTTTTTCAGGGGTTTTCCCTCAACCCAATATGAGCAAATACTGGGTAACTTTCGGTGCTGGACCCCCGGACTCATTTCACCGGCATTATCACCATCTCATTCAGTCGCTAAATAAGCAAAGATGTTGATAGAGCGTCGTAAAATAACCCACTACAATAAAAATAAAAAATAAAACATAATCACTCAATATTATTCAACTATGAAATGTACATCTATATATATAATTTGAACTGGTAATGAAAATTACGGGAAAACGGCTGAACGGATTTTAATAAATGACCCCCCATTTTGAAGCTTGGAACCCAAAGTTTTTCGGAAAAATAGTAGTTTTCAGTGAAATGTCAATTTTCCTACATCATTTTCCTTTTTTCCAAAATCCATCTTTCGTCAGTTTTGAGAACTAATTAATTGCATTCACGACCGACTTGATGTTCGCTTCCTTAAGCGAAGCGAACATCAAGTCGGCCGTGTTGCATTTCAGAATAAAACAAAACACACACTACAATAAACAATAGGCTATTACACGAAGGCCATGACCTATATTGCTGACATAGAGTTCAGACGGCTCAGATTCTTTCCCATCATAATGCCAATATGTCGATCTTCATTTGTGCAATTTTTTGATAATGTATAAAAATAATTTACAGGTCTGATTCTCTGGTCTGTAGTTTTCCGAGTACAGCTGTGTATTGGATATTAAGAACTACAAAACTTAAGAATGTTTGATGACATTATTACCATTAAAAATGAAATATTATTATAGTTAATGCAACACATAATGCTATACTGATATATGAAAGTGAAACCTTTTGGAGCTTTATGTAAGTAGACACAGAGAAAGAATATTTTACATTAGATCTTCATTTCTATAAATTACTGAGTAACGGCTATAGGCCTATATAAACTTATGTTACTGAAAACTATAAAACTTACGTAAGGTAACAATATTGTTATTAAAAATGAAATACTTTTACAATTATTAATCAAGTGGTATGGGTCCTTTTAATATATGTAATGGCCGTGTTATATAGATATTTATATGTTTGATTCTCTAACTTTCCTTGGTAGTAATTGAGTCATGCTTCCTATTTTAGCTGCGTCTTTAAAATACATCAAAATTAATTTCATATTTCTTTGGTTTAATTGATTAGATTTGTGATCGCTGCCAAGTATATTTTGTTGTAAGGAAAATAGCATGCCATTTCACTTCTTGCTACCGTGTTGAGTAAGTTTATTTCCCGCAACCAGCAACAAATGAAATACTAAAACTGCTAACGATTTACGATGGACAATTTTATTTAGGGTGCATGTAAGATTCTACAACTCTGACATATCATTCACCTCATTTTCCACATCTCAGCAATAAATTCCTCACAACAGCCTATATTATAGAAAATATGCAAAATAACATTCATTGTTACACAAATTAATCCAGCAGTATTTGATAGATCAGTATTGTCTGGAAGAAACGCAAAAAATTACAATTCGTAAGAAAAGACCAAAAGGTATTACTTATTGATAAAATAAGAGGCCTACAAGATTTTGTAGTCTCTTGATCACCTCAGCAAGATCTCTTAATGGGAAAAAGTGATTCTGCCCTCTACATTTCAGGGTAGTTCAGGAAACATGCAGCAGCTATACCAAGATGCTAAGTATTTTGTTCAAAGCATGACAAACCTTAAATTTTCTTAACTTTCACATATAATCCGCAATGACCCGAAATAGCTACTGCATTACTCCCACATGAAAAAACCCACTGATCATCCTGACATTGTTACTAGCGATTTAGCATTGAAACTCAAGAACTGAAGACGGATAGGTTCAAGGAAAGGTATTTGGCAAAAAAAAAAAAAAAAAAAAAGCATTCAGAGGTAGTATGTTTCACTATTATGGAAGCAAATAACTATCAAAATGTCTGGTATTCTTCATTGAAAATAAATCTGAACTATTTTTATTTGAACTTTTCATGGACTTAGTTTGCAGCAATTGCTGCACAAGCCACTAGTTAAGAACATAACACGAATTATTATAACTAGTAATAGCTAGAGGTGTGATATTTTGGTATTAACGAAATATGAGAAATGTTTGAAAATTTAATTGTATTAGCAAAAAACATAAATCTTACGAAGATAATCTAGAAAATTAATGACATCTAACCGCGAAATGTCGCCTAAGTTAATTATTTCAACAAATAGCTTCATAGTTACGAAATTACTACTTGAAAACATGTTTTCTTTTTCATGAAATACTGGCGAAAACAAACAGGTAATCCCTTAAAATAAAATATAAAATTGGATTTGTCTGTCATCTGAAACTATGCATCTGCTGTAAACAACGATCCTACAACGTCTTTGCAAAGACAGAAGAATTTGCATTACTTGTAACTTACAAGCTCTTTGTACAGACGAGGATCACACCAGTTTTGCTTCATCATGTCTTCGAGTGCTGTGGTTTTCTGTTTCAAACATTGATAGCGTGAGAGTACTTTTAACATAATAAGATTTTATCTGATCACCGAGTTAGTTTGTCATGCTTTATATTCAAGAGCAGGATAGTTAAGTGCTTTAAACCGATGCGGTGTTAAGATTTTCTGGTTCGTATCAGATTGAACTCGTCTCGTTTGTGGATTGATCAGTGTACTTTTCAATATTTTTTTTCTAAATATGTAAAAACTGATGTTAAGCAATAATTGGAAGTAGACCTGTTTTTTTTTTTCAAGAAAATTTATCTATGTAATTTAATGTTCATAATATTGAAAGTTCCTCTGATTGAGGTTCTGGCTGATATGTACAATGTACATCTATTATTATCACTATTATCAGGCAGTACATTTCGCTTGACGGTATGTGTCAGAGGAAGAATAATTGTTTGTACACATCTGAAGCCTGATTAGTGTAATACGTAGTACGAGTATTTTGAACATAACAAATCTCAATTCAGTATTTTAAAACTAGCAAATCCAAATTCAGCTTTTGAGTATGGCAGATCCTATCACAGTATTTAAACCTAGCAACCTAACACAGTATTTAAACCTAGCAAATCTTAATTTGAACCTAATAATTCTAATCCAGTATTCTGAACCTAAAAATCCTAATCCACTATTTTGAATCTAACAAATCCTAAGCCAGTATTTTGAACACAAATTCCAATCCAGCAATTTGAGTTTAACAAATCATGATACAGTATTTAAACCTAGCATACCCTAACATAGTATTTAAACCTAGCAAATCCTAATAGTCTTTTTAATCTACCAAATCCTAATGTAGTATTTTGAACCTAACAAACCTAATACGGTATTTTGAACCTAGGAAATCCTAATTCAGTATTCTGAGCCTAGAAAATTCTGATCCAATATTTTGAACCTAGCAAATCAGAATCTAGTATTTCGAAACTAGTGAACCTAATACAGTATTTTGAACCTAGCAAATTCTAATCCAATATTCTGAGCCTAGTAAATCCTAATCCAGTATTTTGAATATAGCAATTTAGAATCCAGTATTCTGAACCTCGCAAATCAGAATCTAGTATTCTGAACCTAGCAAATACTAATCAAGAATTTTGAACCTAGCAAATTCTAATACAGTATCCTGAACTTAGCAAATCCTAATATAGCATTTGGACCTAGCAAATCCTAATCTGGCATTCCGAAAACCCTGTATACCAGAGCTTTAAAAACAACATCGCAGCAAGAACAAGGGCATAATGTCGCATTAAATTTTTATACAATATATATATTTTTTTACATATCAAAGTGTATTTTAAAGCAATTTTTTAACATTCGCTCGTTTTCCATCTTATTAAAACCATTCTCTCCTCATAAGGGAGAACTAAAAATCCATAATTCTCAATCGTGTTTGAATTCGTGCAGAAACAAATGTGGTAAACCATAGGTAAGAGAAAGTAATGTCGAAAGAAAATAAAGAAGGGTGAAAATACTTTTGAATTTCCAAAACACAAACGCAAATTCCATACGAAACAAGATCGTGGGTCCTGGAACAGCATCTGTTGTTGGGCGCCACTCCTCCAGCGGGTTCAACGATCTGGCCCAGCATCCACCTCCAGACCGAACTCAGTCATTACCCGACCCCCGAGGAGCATCAACTCGCGTAACGGACCTACCAGAGCGAAATGGCCTTTGCGGAGTAAGTGTTATTATGAACTAAGAGGTTCAAATGTGTCCAGAAAAATATCACTTTAAAATTATTTATAGATGTATAAATGTATCCGCATAATTTTTCTGCTATTCTGTAAGTCCAGGATTCGATCTCAGGGGACGGCTATTCTGACTCGTGTTTTTCGTAGTTTTTCCAAGTCTCTCCTGGCGAATGCTGGGCTACTATCGGTATCATTATTTCACAAATCCAAGCCACGTTTCCTTTCTAATCCTGTAACCCAGACCATAATTTCGTATTTTATCTTCTCATCTACCGTAACAGGCTGGCTATCTACGCGTATTACAGAACTATTACAATCGCTGAGTGTGTTTCCTTCTATCGAAGGTTAAGAGCATTAGGGACAATCGCTGAAAAAGCGGATATATCTGATGAAATTGGCTCACTAGTGAAGTGACCGATACGTAGACGTAGAACTGCTTTTCTCAGCGAGGGCTTTTCAGTTTCCATGGGCACCACTGGGACCTGGAAGCCATACTGCCCCGTGTATATTGTATAGTACCCGAATTTACTGTTTGAACCGATGTAGAGAGCTTCGATGACACGTCTCTACGTTCTACAGTCACAGATTCCACGGAGCTCACTTGCCTCGCCGCTCTCTTGCGCTCTTTCTACAGTCTCTTGTACTCCGTAGCGGTGGTCTTGGACTTGTTTGGTTTGTCTTTGGATGCCCTTTTCTCCTGTTGTGATCGTCTCCAATTTTGCTTTGTCTCAACGTTTGAATTTCGTACCAATTTGAAAGTTTACACACTTTCACGACTACTTTTTGAAAGTTAAGTGTTCAGTTTACCCAGGATTTTTTTTTTCGCGTTTATTTAGTCGATTTCGTCGCGCTCGATCCATTCACACCTCAAATGTGCGGATATGTTAAGATCCCACGAAGTTACGATATGACCATAAAATGGCCGCCAGAACGTAGTTTTCAAAGGATGTTTTAACCCAGCCATTTCGTTGACCTCGACGGTCCTATCGGTTTCGTGCGGATGTTTACAGTTACGGGACTCCTTTGTCTATACGGTGGTATACCATTCGCATCGCTATGTTAACTTGTTAAAAATACGTATACTATTCTAATGAAACACTTTATTTGCACATTGTTACCGAGCGGTTGGCAACGTACCATTCCGAATACATAGACGTAGTTCTATGCAGGGTTTAAGTTGCAGTCGCATTTAACGCCTTTTGCCGCAGCGCTAAAATAGTGGGACAGAAGTTAATGAATGCACTTGTGAAAAGATTCTACTTACTTACTTAAGGAACCCGGAGGTTCATTGCCGCCCTCACATAAGCCAGCCATTGGTCCCTATCCTGTGCAAGATTAATCCAGTCTCTATCACCATATCCCACCTCCCAAATCAATTTCAATATTATCCTCCCATCTACGTCTCGTCCTCCCCAAAAGTCTTTTTCCCTCCGGCTTCCCAACTAACACTATATGCATTTCTGGATTCGCCCATACGTGCTACATGCCCTGCCCAACTCAAACGTCTGGATTTAATGTTCCCAATTATGTCAGGTGAAGAATACAAAGCGTGCAGTTCTGCGTTGTGTAACTTTCTCCATTCTCCTGTAACTTCATTCCTCTTAGCCCCAAATATTTTCCTAAGAACCTTATTCTCAAACACCATTAATCTCTGTTTCTCTCTTGACGTGAGAGTCCAAGTTTCACAACCATACAGTACAACCGGTAATATAACTGTTTTATAAATTCTAACTTTCAGATATTTTGACAGCAGACTAGGTGACAAAAGCTTCTCAACCTAATAATAACAACAGACATTTCCCATATTTATTCTGCGTTTAATTTCCTCCCGAGTATCATTTATATTTGTTACTGTTGCTCCAAGATATCTGAATTTCTCTACCTATTCGAAGGATAAATCTCCAATTTTTATATTTCGATTTCGTACAATATTCTGGTCACGAGACATAATCATATACTTTGCCTTTTCGGGATTTACTTCCAAACCTTTCGCTTTACTTGCTTCAAGTAGAATTTCCGTGTTTTCCCTAATCGCTTGTGGATTTTCTTCTAACATATTCACGTCATCCGCATAGACAAGCAGCTGCTGTAACCCGTTCAATTCCAAATTCTCTGCGTTATTCTGAACTTTTCTAATGGCATATTCTAGAGCGAAGTTAAAGAGTAAAGGTGATAGTGCATCTCCTTGCTTTATTTAGCCCGCAGCAAATTGGGAAAGTATCAGGTAGAAAGATTCTACACTGATAAAAAAACACATATAAAACACAAGTAAAAATTTAACCTTGCTTGCTCATTTTAAATGGCGTCAAACATAGTATTGAATTAAACATTCAGATAAAAACATTCAAGTAAATATGGTTGCAATTAGAAATAGTAGGCTATGTTTGAATGGCAAACAATGTGCTGAAGTTGAATAATTAAAATGGTTTAAAATTATTTTAAACTGAAGGCTGAGGCTTGTTCATTTGTAATACAATGTTCAACATGTTGGAATTCTGTAGAAAGTAGATGTAAAATTATTCTCAGTCTTTCGCTGCAATGAGGCGCATTAATATGAAAAGTGTGGAGTAGAGGCTTTCAGAAGTTGTATTACAAATGAACAAGCCTCAGCCTTCAGTTTAAAATATTTTAAAACCATTTTAATTCTTCAACTTCGGCACACTGTTTCTAATTGCAACCATATTTACTTGAATGTTTTTATCTGAATTTTTAATTCAATACTATTTTTGACGCCATTTAACGTCTTTAAAATGAGCAAGCAAGGTTAAATTTTTACTTGTGTTTTATATGTGTTTTTTATCTTTATATTTTTTCACCTATGTTCAATTGTACTTGTTTGTTAGTAAATCCCATCACCTGAAGATGACTTACATAAAAAAGTCGAAAATATTCGTGATGCATATTAACATATTGTAATTGATATATTTACTTGAATGTTTTTATCTGAATTTTTAATTCAATACTATTTTTGACGCCATTTAACGTCTTTAAAATGAGCAAGCAAGGTTAAATTTTTACTTGTGTTTTATATCAGTTTTTTATCTTTATATTTTTTCACCTATGTTCCATTGTACTTGTTTGTTAGTAAATCCCATCACCTGAAGATGACTTACATAAAAAAGTCGAAAATATTCGTGATGCATATTAACATATTGTAATTGATGTATTTACTTGAATGTTTTTATCTGAATTTTTAATTCAATACTATTTTTGACGCCATTTAACATCTTTAAAATGAGCAAGCAAGGTTAAATTTTTACTTGTGTTTTATATCAGTTTTTTATCTTTATATTTTTTCACCTATGTTCAATTGTACTTGCTTGTTAGTAAATCCCATCACCTGAAGATGACTTACATAAAAAAGTCGAAAATATTCGTGCATAATTGATGTAACAGAATCCACTTCTGCTGTCATAACTTGATAAGTGATAGACTGAAAATAAAACAAACTCTTTGATATGATTAATCTTTACAGATGAAAGCCTCGTTGACATAAACTGCTGCTACTTATGCCAGTCAGTGCCGGGGATCGAACGAGTCTGCATAATGATAAGTTCATACTCTAATCATTCACCTGTAGGAGAGGTAATGCTAAAAGATTACCAAAGTTTCGTACATTAATATTTTATAAACTGCATTTAAACGATTGTTCATACTAGGTCACATTCACATTGCACAAACCCGAGGTCACTGCTTGCATCGACTCCATAGCAACACGATTCGTGAAGTCATTCTCGAGCAATTTCAGTCTTTTGTTTGTTATATAAAACCAGAGGTCATGAACACGTGTCGTGCAAGTCTTTCAATGCTCGATGGGTTTATAATTAGACGTGTGCAAACATGGTGCACTGGTGTGTTTTATTGGCTTCCTCATTGACTCACACCTACTGTTGTGACATCTAGTGTTTATGCCCACGTTTACAATTGTCCAAAAAAGAAATTAAAGGTTACGGCAAGGAGAAAGGACTTGCCGAACGATTTACAATTGCCAAGATGCTTTACGACAAAATAAACATCAGCATTTACTGAACATAACCCAAACAATTTAAGCCACAAGTACAGGATTTTACAGGAGAGCTTATTAAAAGTTCAGAGTCCAATGCTATGAAGTGCAGTACTATATTCTATTCATCGTATAGGCCTACTTCGGCTATTTGTTCGAGTAATTGTTATAATATTTTACCAGTAGCTTCCCTACATGTGTAAGAAATTAACTCGCACAAAAACCATCATTGTTAAAAGTGTGGCTTTGGATTATCTCATTCTCATCCCTTCAATTAACTCAGAGGTTATTTTAAAATTACAACCTGCATTACAGAAACAGAAACTTCAATATCTACGTGGGGAAAATAAAACTGTTCGCAATGGAGCGTTCCATAACATGTAGATTACACTTTAGGAACGGATTCAGATCCTAAGAATAATTTAATTTAGGCACCGCCGGACTTCCGTATGCCAATGTGTAGGGGCTCCGTCTTGTTGGAAAATGAACCTCTGCTCCTTCTTGTCCGTGATTTGTGACATTAGCCAATATTCCTAAATCAACACCTACCAGGTCGATTGGTCGTGCAACGAACGCAGAAGCACATTCTGCACATGGCCACCCCGTTCACCGGATTTCAGCGTGTGATTACTTTCTGTGGGGTTTAGTTAAGAACAATGTTTACATACCTCCACTTCCAGCGACGTTGGCCGAATTGAGAAGACGCATTAACACAGCAATCAGGAACGTCACACAAGACGTGCTTGAGAGGTTTTGACGAGAATGGGATAACCGTCTGGACGTCTGCTGTATTACACGTGGGACTCAAATCGAGTGCATCTAAGATCAGTATAAAAACTTCAAATTCCCTGTTTAAAATGATGATAAGAACATATATTTATGTTCAATATTGGTGAAGATATAGCCTTCTGAAATCGTACAATAATTTGTAACAACTATGTATTTTTAAATATTCTATTGAATCCTTCATTCTGCACAGTTATATGGCTTTCACCTTGTATATCTGTGACAGGATATAAAGCTCAAATCACATCATGATACAGAGCTCATTGAAATTGAAAGGTTCAGAGCCATAGTGGGCCAAGCGCCATTTATTTAAAACGGAGAAAGCAAGTGTTAAAGTTAAGTGAATGCCATATTTTAATGAAGATTGACATATAATTTAGTTTTAATGTATATACTTTGTATTACTTGCTACACGTTTCCATTGAATTATGGTAATAACTTCATTTTATCCCTTGTTTTCTACGGTTTTAGTAAATGGCGCTTGGCCCACTATAGTTCTGAACCCTTCAATTGTTGCATATTCTTTTATTGCAAATTTACGGAGAAATAGGCAATTTTTAACACAAAAATTTAATAAACTTGCATATTTCTTGATTAGTTTGCAATAAAATAATATGCAAGAATTTCTTTGAGCACTGTATTTAGCATTGTGTATATTCTTGGTTGATGTGAAATAAGTGAATCATATCATATATTAACCTACCGAAAATTTAGGCCTCCGTAGAGCAGAAAAAAGAAAGGAGTTTTCTAGCCTAATAAGACAAGTGATTGCGCAGCTAATTAAAATACATTCAATTCGTAACTAATGCAACTCGATCGTTACGTTTGTACACTTCTTCTATGTATCACGTTTCTAGACACGTGAGGGCAAGTCTGCATTGAGGCAGGAACAATGAATCACGCGTTCGCAACAGCTTCCAACTGTTTGTAGTACATCTCTTCAGGATTAAACCAGCTGTTCGGAGCTGACGGTAAGACAGCTTTCAGCAAATCAATAAGGACTAAGGTTTTTCTAATAACGTTGAAGACTTCTAGGTCCATTATTTTGTGAAAAAAAGAGCAACTCAATATATATACACAATAACTTCTATTTTTTAAGTATTATTCAATACTTTCGTGGAAAAGGTTTCTGGCTTTATCGGGATATGTGGTGCATTACAGGCGTAATGTTCGGTTCAAGTTTGTCGAGTATGGCGAAGTTAGATATTCGCCGATGTTCGCTCTGCAGAAGGTCTGTAGTGTTTGCTTTTGCTCCGCCTTGTTATAAAATATTCCACTGCCACCTCTTCATGGTTTTCTTATTGGTTATTTAACGACGCTGTATCAACTACTGAGTTCTGTAACGTCGGCGGAATTGGTGATCGCGAGATGGTATTTGGCGAGATGAGGCCGAGGATTCGCCATATATTACCTGACATTCGCCTTACGGTTGGAGAAAACCTCGGCAAAAACCCAACCAGATAACCAGCCCGAGCGGGAATCGATCCCACCCCCGAGCGCAACTCCGGATCGACAAGCAAACGCCTCAGTCGACTGAGATACGTCGGTGGCCCCTTCTTAACCGCTTAAGGAGTTTAGTATAGATCTTGCGATTATTTTTCATATGAAATAAGTGCGATGTCTGTAATGTCTTGGTTGCCTCTCTCACGTTCAAACATTGCAGGACACTAGATCATTCATCTCTGTTATGAGCGACAGTCAGATAATTTTCAAATTCCTAACTCCACTGCAACATCGTACTGTATTCGAGGGCCTAGTGTGAAACTAACGTAAATACAATTCTTAAATTTTCAGAAGAGACAGAATAACATTTTTTAAATACAAAATTGTTGATAGTCCGCCTATGAATGAAAGCATATACAACCTACATATTGTTCGGAATTGAGTTACGATTTTTTGTTACCAAGTAGAAGAATGAATTTGCTGTCGATTGCTGTAAAAAACTAAAAATTTCAATTTTTGTAGTTAAGTTAGTTCCACACTAAGCTCTCTTATCATATTCTTATTTATCCTATGTATGTTTTTTTTTTTCCGATCTGATCTTAGGCTCGACTTGATTCCAGTTCCTCTTCCGATCCCGATAAAATCTTCCACTGATTTCTGATCTACCTCTCTTATGAAACGTGCACTCCATGACATTCCTATTTTTGTATTCTTTTCTTCCTAAATTTATATTTCATTTTCTTCTGTATCTTTCTTTTCTTTCATTATTTTTTATTTCTATATGTCTGTATTCTTAATTTTCAGTTTTCTTCCACATTCTCTCTTTAATTCCTTCTTTCTTTATTTACATTTTCTGTATTTCTTTGATTTTTTTAATTTTTTTTCCTTATTTCATATTTATCTCTTCGTTTATTTTTCATTTCTGTTTTTCTCCGTTTCATTTTACTTTTCCGTTCCTCTCCTCTCGTTAGCTCATTTTACTGTTGTCACGGTGTGGCATTTTTCATTTTAAGGCAATGTCAACTTGAGACTCTCATGACATATTGTGGGCAAGAGACTGCACCTCCACCTAAGACAACACAAAACGCCACTTTGCGAACAGGCCGTGCCCTAGGCAACACTGGAACCCACGGCGATAGCCTCCATTCTACGTCAATGGTATTGATGTAATGCTATAAAAATGGAGCGAGTTTCTGTATAAATGACATCAAAGGGATGAGGAGACGGGGTGTCACGTTGCAAGCTCCTACACAAAACTGAAATTCTGTACGTCTAAACAACTGCAACAGATTAGCTCTTAGTTCAGAAGATGAGAGTGAAAGTTCTGTAGTTGAGCTAACCGGGGATGATGACGTACTTTACTTGTTATATAGGCCTACAAGTTGCCCAGAAACCTCTGCACACGAATTTCATCATGTTTTGGTGCTGATATATTTGAATTGATAATTCATTTTACCAATAAATCTCAGCTCTGTGGATACAAAGTCTCATGTACTCGAAATCACGTCCAACTATTTTTTCCGTCACTGTTTTTACTGTGTATAATAAGCTTACAATTTAAATGTCATAGTTCGTAACAAAAGAGACAAGACTTCTTCAGAAACATTAATAAATTCTCTAAGTTATTTATATATTTGGTTGTGATTTGGCTCTAAGCTCTATCTTTCCGGACACAGAACACCTGACACACAAACACCATGCGGCGGGTTACCTGCCCTGCTGCAACAAAGGGCCGCTCTTTCTTACAAGGTTAGCGGTTGCTAGTTATAAGATCTCTCCCTTTTATACATGGAGATAGTCCAAAGAAGCAATTAAATTTAAAAATTTCGCTTGTGCTTTTAATGGCACTGCTGATTATTTGAAAAGAAAGCAATAATCTCAAGTCATTACAAACCACTAAGCATTTTTCTCCTATTGTTTTCATCACATTGTGTTCTTACATTCTGCTCATTTGTGGAATTGGTAGGCGTAATAACTGAACGGTATTTAATATGTGTTCTAAAGTCTTCATTTATGTTGTAAGTCGTGTTCATGTTATGATTTTTTATTCTTGTTCTTGTTTTGTATTTGTATAACTGTCTTCTGTCTTACTGCTTTGTACTTGTGTTGTTTGATTTGTTTCACATTGGCGTGTTATTTTGTGCTTTGTTTTGTTGTGTTCGTATTGTTTTTGTGTAAATTTTGTTTGTCCACGTTCGTACTGTATAATGAATTCCATTAATGCCATCTCGTTCTTCAATAGTGGTCAACAACGAAACTGCATTTCCTACCTCCATCCCTACCGCGCACGTGCGGCTTGACTTGCCTGTATTGTGTATTCCCATTTTCAGTGGTCTTCATGCTAGAATAGTAGCTACAGTAGAGGAGGCAAGACCTGTCCTGTAACCTTACCATATGCCGTGGCTATATCACTAATAGGTACAGAAGGGGAAGATAGGTTTTAGTCTGAGATGAACTTCCGTGTAGGTAGATTCATATAATATTAACCTTCATGAAACAAACTTTGTTTCTGATAGCTCATTCTTTCCCCTCTAGCACAGTTCACATGCCAGATCTCGCCTCCTAGTCTGTACACAATTGAAGAGGTGAATTCCAAACTGGCGTAAGTCAAAATGACAGGTTATGAGAAAAATGACAAAAACTAATAATAATAATAATAATAATAATAATAATAATAATAATAATAATAATAATAATTTCATTTTACTAGTAAATAAAGTGAGTGCAATTCAGAACGTAGACCTATATAACAAAAAATGATTCTAGCTACTACCATAAGAGCCAGCTCATGTAGTCTACGGTTTGGTCTAATAAAACAAATTTTACGCTTCTATTGCCTGCACATTTTTTTTCAAACGAATCTAAGTCAAGACTTAGGAGGATCTCTTAAATAAACTTACACAGTTTATATATGGACATAAAAGGATAAATTAAAACGTGAATAAAACAAGTTAAAAAAATGATTAGGGCACTTTTGAATCCACCTCTTCAATTAGAACTCGTCTGCGATGTATGCAAACATTTCAGAGATCCAGCGACACGCCATTGCTCGGTGGAATGGCTATCTGTGTGACTGTTGTGTACATATTTACTAGCATAGCAGTGGGAGCGGTATTAAGTACTAACTGTAAACACCAGAACTTCAAAACTTGACGGCATTAATGGAATTGACTCTACCGACATTAGGACCGGATATCCGCCCATTCATAATGTAATAAATAAATAATTATTTCATTCATGAATGACAGATATTGAAATGGAGAGTGACAGTGAAATGAGGAAGGAAACGGAAGAACCCCGAAAAAAACCTTCAGGATTCTTGGACTCGTCCACCTCAAATACGAATATGTCATCGCCGGAATTCGAACCCGGTTCGCAGTCATCTAAGTGCTCTGTCGATTGATCTACCAGAGTGACTTTTATAGCATACATACACACACATATACATACAAGGTGAGTTATAAGTATGTTTGGAAAACGCGTGAACATGCTCCTGGTTAAAACACAAGAACAATATTCCCTGTAGGAAAATTTTACGAAAAATGCTTAGATTCTGGAAAAATGGACAAATATACATGTATATACACACGAGATGAATTTCTGTTATGCAGATGTATGCGCAGTTTGGGGGTAGGTTTCGATATAGGCCTAAGCTTATTAACAGTTCCCTTACTAGAATATACTCTTCTTCTTCTTCTTCTTCTTCTTCTTCTTCTTCTTCTTCTTCTTCAGACTCTACAACTCTCAGATGAAAGTTTTGGCCTTCTGAACAACTTTCTTCCATTCCTTACGGCTTCCAACTATCTTTGTCCAGTTTTCCGCCCTCATCAATTTCAAATCATTCAGGACATCATCCTCCCATCTATTTTTTGCTACCCTGCTTTCTGTTAACTATTGGTTTCCATTTGTATATTTGTTTGACCAGTCATTTATTCTCCATTCTATTTATATGACCAAACCATCCTATCTTAGCGATTTTGTATGATTTATTATGTTCCTATTCTTTATCAGCTCATTCAGTTCACTGTCGTATTTAATTCTCCATGTATCATCATTCATTTCAGTTAGAGCAAAAATTTTTCTTAGTACTGCTCTATAAAAAATTAGCAGTCTGCGTTTTATGGAGTTTTTAAGTACCCATGTTTCGCTCACATAAGTTACTACAGGTCTTATTGTAGTACAGTATAGCTTAAATTTGGACTGTTTAGATATCAATTTACTTCTAAATAACTGCAGGTTTGCATGGTATGCTTTGTTTCCCATTACAATTCTTTCTCTTATTTCTTCCTCAATGGTGTTGTTGTTATTAACAGTTGATCCAAGATATTTGAAACTTGGAACTTCTTGAGTCATTACATCATTTATTTTGAAATCTCCTGAAGTTACTAGAATATACTATAAATTCAAAACCAGACATCAAGTTGTCTGAATATGTCTAAGAAATTGTATGGTCTTTAATATTTTGGTTTGTACTGTAGCCATTACAAATCGATGCTTACGTCCAACGTTGCAAGATTGATGAAATTTCTTTTTCTGGAAATGAACTCGTTGCTGGAGCAGTTCGGTGCAGATCGTGATGGAACCGCCATGTAACATGAACGAGGTCGAGGGGCGGGTGTCGGCAGCGCATGAAATTGAAGCCGCAGATCAAAACGAGCGCGGCTTCTTCGCATTACGTCATGCAACGCTCTCAGTGGCGGCACTTGCGGGAAGTCGTAAGCACAGCAACAATAATTTTTGACTGGGGCCATTTTCAGTAATCGCTCATTGCACAATAATACTATTTCGAATAGTTTCGTAGTAATTTTTTATTTTGTCTACATTGTCAGCGAGTAAACAATTCTTATTCATAGTTTTCTGCCTAATGGCAGATCTTTTACTGCAAGTCCAACATTCTCCAATCTTTCCTATTTTCCGCCTTCCTCTTAGACTTCGCATAAGATCCATGTATCTTAATGTTGTCTACTATCTGATACCTTCTGCTGCAAAAAAAACTTTTTTCCCGTTCACGATTCCTTCCAGTGCAACCTTACGTAGGCAGCTTCTTCTTATCCAATGACCCACCCAATTCCTTTTTCTCTTCCTGATCAGTTTAAAAGCATTATTTCTTCATTCAATATTTCTAGTGCAGTTTCATTTCTTATTCTGTCTGTCCAGTTCTCATCCCCTCCATTCTTCTCCATATTCACATTTCAAATGCTTTTAGTTGTTTCTCTTCACTTCGTCGTAATGTTCATGTTTCTCTCCTAGCGTAAGTTTTTTTTTATATTTGGTTATTTAACGACGCTGTATTATTGAAGGTCGATGAAATTAGTGATAATGCCAAGGGTTCGCCATAGATTACCTGACATTCGCCTTATATTTGTTGGGGAAAACCTCGGAAAACCCAACCAGATCAGTTTCAGCATTATTCTTTCTTCACCCCTCTTTCTAGCACAGTTTCATTTCTTATTCTACTGTATCTGTCCATTTCACATGCTCTATTCTTCTCCATATCTACTGGGTGTTCATTTCAAAGTGTGTCATGACGTCACTGTTGATGAGTCAGCGATTTGAAGCGAGTTTCAGCTTTTGTGTCAGAGAAGTTGCCTATTAATCAAGGCGTTCAATCTGAACTTGAGAACGTGTACGGTATAACTTGAACGTTGTAGCAACAGATGGCGGTCTGTACTATCTGTGTGCTGCCATAACCTCTTTCGAACTGTGTTTTGCGCGGCCAAGTCGTACGCAGGGTATTTGTTATCATCGGTTGCGTACGGCAACATTCCACAATACAAATCAAATGCTCCGTGTCCATGTTGACCGTCGAAATCAATGTCAACAAATACGTAAGTAATCGTCTTAACCCTCTCCACACATCCCGACAGTAAGGAAAAAACTCACCTCAGTACATGCTTCGAAACAGTTCACATTCCTGCCACTACCGGCATTACCGTACATACTGGTAAGTACTCTTCATAATGAACGTCGTACTTACTAGGCAACTTCTCTGGCAGATAAGTAATACACCTCTGCGGAAGTGTAGGAAGATTGAATTCTCTAGGCTCATTCTCTAGGCTCATCGACTAGCCACGTGATAGCATACAGCGAGCCATGACACACTTCGAACTGAACACCCAGTACATTTGAAATGCTTCCAATTGTTTCTCTTCACTTCGTCGTAATGTTCATGTTTCTGCTCCATATAATGCCACACTCCACACAAATTACTTCAATAGTCTCTTCTTTAGTTATTTTTCCAGATGTTCGCAGAAGATGCTCCTTTTTTATTAAATGCTTTCTTTGTCAATGGCTCATTGCTATCTTCCTTTTAACTTGCTGGCAACAGCTAATGAGTAAACTAAAATTTTATAGACATTCTTCAGACTTTTAACATAGAAAGTTTCAATAAAATTCGTAAACATTCAGTTTGTGATCGCTAGATGACAAATAGAAATTGTGATTTCAGGCGATTTTCACGCGAGTGAAATACAGAATATAATCTGGGAAGGAACTTCGATATTTTACATGGCAGTGCTTTGTATATCTATTTTCATTAATAGTATCATATGTAGCCTATATCTGCCTGACGAATACACTATAAGTTTATTATTATTATTGTTGTTATTATTATTATTATTATTATTATTATTATTATTATTATTATTATTATTCCGTGTTCATAAATATCTTTTAAATTAGCAAACAAACACGTTTCACAATATTTTCATACTGTATGCTGTAATCTACAAACAATTGTTAGAAAGTAAGTGTAAACACATCGGCGTCTCATTACGCATGCGCGACCACCTGCCTACACGCTACTCTGCCGTGACAGTTGTTTGAATGCAGGTCCGCGCATGGTCAAGGTCTCATCTCTGAATGAAAATTAATTGGAAAACATTCGAACCTCGCAATCATTGTGGATACGGGCAGCTGTATGTAGACAAGGATTAAGGAAGAGTCTTAATGCTCTTTGGATGCCACGATCGTGGGATCGAAACCAGTCTAAGGAATGGATGTTTGTCCCCTGTCTGTGGGAAGTTGTGTGATATATTATATCAGTGGTGCACATTCAAGCCCGTGCCGTGGCGGGCAGATTGCTCTGCGCGCGGGTTAAATTACTTCCCCTACTAGAACGTACCGAAAGAGGGATAGGCCTAACTGTGCAAATGTTGTCCATGCATACGTTAACCAGAACAGCGATGTATGGAACAAGAAGACACACTATCCTTAATATGGATTTTTTTTATTTTATTGGGTTATTTTATGACGCTTTATCAACATCTATGTCATTTAGCGTCTGAATGATATGAAGGTGATAATGCCGGTGAAATGAGTCCGGGGTCCAGCACCGAAAGTTACCCAACATTTGGTCGTATTGGGTTGAGGGAAAACCCCGGAAAAAACCTCAACCAGCTAACTTGCCCCGACCGGGATTCGAACCCGGGCCTCCTGGTTTCGCGGCCAGACGCGCTGATCGTTACTCCACAAGTGTGGACTAATATATGGAAAACATTTCGTTATTAAGAAATCAACTATTCAGAGACGCTAAATGGAAATGATTAAAGACAAATTAGAGCCTTCTGTCGCCCCCATTCCGCAAATACAGGAAATTTTCCTCCAGAGTTGCAGCTAAAATTAATTGATCTTTCACATACTGCCCAGCTGAAAGGTACGTATAATGACAATGACTTCTTTAGCAATTCCATGAACTATGTCTGAGGATTCGTAAATTTGCAGCGAAAACTGGTAGAAGTATACAGTATTACAATTTTCATCAGCACATATCCTACGTACCGGTAGGTTTTCATGAACCTAACAAAACCAAGATTAAAGACCAAGCTATTCGAACATAATAAGTACTTTATGCTTAGATTTACTTCTTTAAGTAACGTTTTGCGTGACGTAATAAAGGTGATGTGAGGCGGAAATCGAAGAAGTGATTCTGGCGAAATTTTATTTTAAAACCGTTATTTTCGCATAACAGTATTTTTTACGAAGACAACGATGTACCTATTACTGCAGAAGTTTCGAAAGTTGTGTACGTGAACGCAGTTATTTTTAAATTATTCAATCCGTATTGTAATATACAAGAAACATTTTGTTGATTATTCAAAATCGTACATTCATATTCTACTGTGAAATAATTATATTGAAATTACTAAAAATGTGTAAACAAATTATAAAGAGTTATTGCATCTCGACTTCATAATGTTAAATTTGTTCATCCGTCTCTATTGGCGCTCTTATTTGTATAGCACAAGAGAGTTGTAGCAGAAGAGGGTTATCTAGCCCTCTTGGTACAGCATATATACAACTGCTGCCAGGTAGCACGCGGAAGAATCTAAGCTCGTTCGCGGGCTGTTCCTCATATATCCCTGTATTATATGTCTACTTCAGACCATGCAGTCCCACTGCGTACTCCGTGTGATATCGAGAAATGTTTAAATTTGGAGCTGGGTGAAGGGCTGCTAACGAAGTCGCTCCAAATCAGGGGTGATAAGAAAGTAACGATAACTGAAGTCGCTCCCGCGCGGAAGTTATTTACCTTTCTTGCGCCGTCCTACACTGTTTTTGAACTCGCTCCAACTCCCTTCTTCTAGAAGGTCGTGGACTACGTATTACAAAATTACATAGATGAAAACAATACTTTCCCTCCAGAAATGTGGGCTCAGTTCTCAGAAAGCTCCGTCCGTACCACAAATAACTGCGAAGCGTTCCGTGTTAAGTTGAATTGACTATTCTACAAGCCGCACCCACATATTTTTCAATTAATTGAAGTTTTAAAGAACATTCAAAGTGGCACGCGTCTTCTAATCCGGAAAAAAAAAACCGAAAAAAGAGGGTAATAAAGCCCACGAAAAAGAGACGTTCATCTTGCATAAAATGATGGAATATAAAACACATTTAGTAACAAGATAGGACTTTGTTAGAAGCGTTGCTATTAAACTTACGTTTTAGATTTTACCATACCTTTTCTTGACGAAGTGACTTTGCACGATGAAAGCTTCTGTATGGAACATTTTTAAGTCTGCATAAAATGGAAAAGAAAATGTTTATACGGAGCGAGTCTGCATAAAATGGGAAGGAAAATATTTATACCTGGACGGGAGCGAGCCCATGTGATCACTGGGGATGGACTCATGTATAAAAGGGGTACTTAGGACCGACTTCATGAATTACCGGGTGAGCCGACCACAACTGCGGAGAAGAAAAGAAAGAACGAGAGACGGAAGAAGTAAGAAAGAAAGCAGAGACAGACAAATTTTATTAAATAAATAAATATGGAAAGTAAAGCTGAAAGGAAATTTGAAGATGGAAAACGATTGAAAGGAAAAATATAAGAGATAAATATCATCATCCTGTCAAGTATTAGGCCTCTCAGCCTGTTACGGTCTTATTGTCATCTTTTTTCTAGGTCTTCCCTAGTTTCTTTTACCTAAAGGTTGATAATTCAAAGAAATTTTCGGAATACGGATTTCTTCCATTCTATGCAAATGTTTTCTCTAATTTTGTCTCTATTGTACAATTTTATAATTCATTGCATACAGAGTGTTTAAAAAAAGTATCCAATATTTTAGGAGATAATGGTATGCATCAAAACAAGAAAGGAATATCTGACAACATAGGTCCTACGACACATACTTTCTGAGATCTGAACACTTGTTCATAGGAGGTGCTCAATGTGACGTCCATTTATGGTAATGCATTTCTCGCCCTACAATACAGCAGACTACCAGATAATCATACCGTAGTTGACACCCCTGGCATGGAATATTGATACGTCGCAAGGAATACTGAAAACAAAAGTCTGGTTGCGGATATGAGTGGGATTTAGCAGAGATCGTGTTGTGAATTTTCGTAATCAGCATGTATGGGCTGATGAAAATCCCCATGCAGTTGAAGAAAGAAGGCATCAGCACCGATTCTCAATCAACGTATGGGCAGGCGTTCTTGGCGATAGATTAATAGGGCCATATGTGGTACCAGAGAGATTAACTGGGGGGCTCGTTATCTGGAATTTATTATTAATGCATTAACAACAAATTTCAAAGAGTAAGTGATTCCTTACGACAAACGGCAGAGGAATGCATTGCCATGAATGGACGTGACATTGAGCACCTCCTATGTGATCAGATATCAGAATGTATGTTTATTAGACATTATTTTCTTGTTTTGATGCATACTAGCACCTCTTAAAATATTGGATACTTTTTTTAACACCCTGTATATATTCAGTTCAACTCCTACTTGTGTATTTTGTATATTACATCTTCTAGTGCATCCTCTGACGGCCCTCATGAATTTCATTTCTGTGCTTGGGTACGGTTTCCATCTCTTTTTATGTGAATCCATGATTCATTTCCATACATGAAATAAATAATGAAAGTTAATAAGAAATAATGAAAAAATTAATATTAAGAAAAACAGAAATGAAAAGGATGGAAAAAAGAAATAATGAGGAAAGGAAGGAAAGACTAAGAAGAGTGGCAAGAATGATAGCGAGTAAGAAAGATAAAGAAAAAAGATACGAAGAAGAACTTAAGAAAAAAAAAAAGAAATGAACTCGAAGAATTCAGAGTGGGTACTATGAAGCAATCACATACACACAAAGCAAGGACAAACCTACTACAAAAATCATGAACACTTGTTGTGACGTAATGATTATCGCGTGCTCATTGCGTCGTCCATGACAACCAAGCACAAGGTCACATATTGGACTGTAACAAACCACTTTCATCTCTTCTGACATTTACTCTTAACCCACCAGGAGTCTGAGTTAGGTGTAGGCGCCGTGGAGTGCCTCGTGGTCGCCACTTACTTCTGACAATATTAGGTCGCATTTTGCAACACGAGAATCAAATACGAAACACATTCTGAGTTCTGAAACAAAAGAAAACATTCGACGAAGGGCCGAGTGTACGCGTGCGCGGCTGAAATAAGGTATAACTACAGAGTATATGGACTTACGTTACAGAAATCAAATGTCAAGTGTTGCAATGCTGGCGAAATGGTCTACGTCAAAGTGACCAGATTTTGAGAATAAAAATCCGGGACATCCTTAAGCGATACTAAATTGCCATAGAATAGCCGTACAAGCTAAACTCAGTTATGCTTAAATGAAAATAAAATGTCTGATCGAAAAGATCGTAAAATTCAAAGAAATAAAATCAATCTATCAATCAATCAATCAATCACTGTGACTCATAAAACCTTTGAAGGTATTTTAGCCTCAATCACAATTTTCCTCCAAGCTTCTTTATCTTCCGCAATAGTCCTGTTTTCTCCTATTCGTTCCAGATCCTTTTACACCTGGGTTGTTCCAAAGATCTCCTTCCATATGGTACTTCTTTCCAACTAACTTTTTATCAGGAATTGTTCGTCTCTTCTTATTACATGTCGTAACGAGCCTAGTCTTCTAATTTTAACTATTGCTACATCTGGTTCCAGGTACAGGCTTATTTCCCTGTTCTTCCTAATTCGCTACTGTCCATTGACTTGAATAGGCCAAAAACCTTCCTCAATATTATGTTGTAAAAAATTATTATTAAAATCCAAGTTTCTATTCCCTTAATTAAAATTGGGAGAATATTTGTTTTGTAATTTTTTTTTTTGTGGTTGTGGTAAGGATTTTGGTAATCACTAAAGATTTGAGAACATAAAGAAACATGTTTATTTTTGAGATGCGATCAAAGATTCCGACGCTTTTGAGATGCGATAAAAGATTCCGACATCTATTACATTTTTATCTGTGATTTTATGTCCCAAATATTAGAATTCGTCGACTTTCTCAAATTATTTATTACTGGATGTTAACCAAAATGCCTTTTTTAAACTGAGTGTATGTATGAAAGACCTATTAGAGATAAACACGCTTCCACACATTTGGGGACGATAGGCTCAATTTTTATTTTGCCTTTTTTGCCTATTTTAGCTCCCGTTGCCTTTTTAAGGTTAAATGTCTTTTCCTTAGTCTTTTTTACGTCGTTATTGTAGGCCTACATTTTTCTATATTTTTAATGCATTTAAAATAAACCGTACATAAATTATATAAAAAAAAAACAAAAGAGAACGGTTGTACAAATTAAATATATATATATACACCTCACACAAATATTTGCTGAGAATTTTATTCTCCAGCAATACATATGTTTCCAAGAAGTCGTAAACTTTCCTCCCCTACCGATTCCTTCTTTTATGTCACTTAACAAAGATGTTTGAACAGTATAACCCTCAGTGCTCAGGTCAATTCGGGGTTTACCAGCGAAAGAAAGGGGATGAGGGAAGTATTAAAAGCGTCTCCAAGTCCCGTTACTGTTGTCGCTTGCATGCAAAGGTCACGCGTACTTTGAAGTCTCTAATCCCTTCTCACACCCCTCTTTTTGAGGCAATACACTGTAGGTTTTTCACGATCTCTGAAAGAAAGTAGAGACAGTGCTTCTGAAATAAGTTATTTTAAGTTTGCTCCAATGACTTCAGTAGAAGTAGAGAGATCTTTTTCCACCATGAAAAACGTTCTCTCTGACATGCGGCTCACTATGACAGTTGACAACTTAAAAAAGCATCTTGTTGTGACATGTAACCAAGGAAAGTGAGTACCGTATGGGATAGTTTATTAATTATTTGTCTATTTTTTGTCTGTTTCCATGAATAATAAATGCATATTTCACTGCATGTTTTACTGTTTTAGTGCCTATATGCCTGCCTATTTTAACCAAAATAAATGCCTAGACATCCGGGCTCTATTTATTACCTATCTTGGTATTATACACAGGTAAATAAAAGTAGAAGATCTGATCGAAAAAATAGTAAAATACAAAGAAATGACATCAAAAAGTAGGCCTGAATGTTAGAAAAATAATGTTAAATGAATCTATTGTATAAAGTTTTAACAAATCAATAGTTGAACAAGGAATTTGGGGTTCAGACATTGCTCTTACATAGGTATTTTTAAACTTGCAGTGGATGAACAGAGCGTTTTCAAATACCTCCAAGTGTTACGACTTCGTACGCGGGCATCAGAGCTTTAAAACGGTGAGACTTTTCTTAAAGCAGACCTTCGGTAAAGGCCTCCATGTCTGATTCTATTAATAACGCTTTTCTCAGAAAACCTTCAGATGCACATAACATTACGGATATCCGAGTTTTAATAAACTTGGAAGCTATAAATCTGTGTAATTCTGAACAACTAAAATTGCAACTGTGTTACTATACCCACTATTAATAGATCATGATTTATAAACATCACATCTTTTACCTCGGCCAGAAATATAAGAACGTTATATATCTCTTTGAAGTAAGATTAATTTCTTTGTTCGTTTTAAGATAGTATCAGCAGTTAAATCGTCGTCTGCACGAAGGTTTACGGTCTTATGGAAACTACGGTTGTGGGTTTGAGTTCCGCCTATAATGTGAATATTTGTCGGTTGTCGACAGGGATGTCCTATAGGCCTACTGTCTCATCATGTGATCGTTTAATGCGTAGTTTCAACAACCAGTGGAGGTGAGAATAGTGCATTCGGAGAGTATTATATAGGTCAGCGCTTAGGTTGTCGATCATACATAAGCGTCAATTTGTGGATCATATCATATATCATATCATATCATATCATATCATGTCATATCATATATCATATCATATCATATCATATATCATATAATATATCATATCATATCATATCATATATCATATCATGTCATATCATATCATATCATATCGTATCATATATCATATCATATCACATCACATCACTCACATCACATCACTCACATCATATCACATCACATCACATCATATATCATATCATATATCACATCACATCACATCACATCACATCACATCACATCACATCACATCACATCACATCACATCACATCATATCATATCATATCATATCATATATCATATATCATATATCATATCATATCATATCATATCATATCATATCATATCATATCATATCATATCATATATCACATCATATATCATATCATGTATCACACAGTATCATATTATATTTGTATGTCATATATATCGCTCTAAAATATGCCCTTAGGAAAGTTCAGGATAACAGACAGGGTTTGGAATTGAACGGATTACATCAGCTTCTTGTCTCTGCGGATGACGTGGATATGTTGAGAAAAAATTCACAAACGAATAGGGAAAACACGAAAATTTTACTTGAAGCAAGTAAAGCGATAGATTTGGAAGTAAATCCCGAAAAGGCATAGTAGGCCTATATGATTATGTCTCGTGACCAGAATATTGTACGAAATGGAAATATAAAAATTGGATATTTATCCTTCAAAGAGGTGGAGAAATTCAGATATCTTGGAACAACAGTGACAAATATAAATGACACTCGAGAGGAAATTAAACGCAGAATAAATATGGGAAATGCTTGTTGTTATTCGGTTGAGAAGCTTTTGTCATCTAGTCTGCTGTCAAAAAATCTGAAAGTTACAAATTTATTAACAGTTATATTACCGGTTATTCTGTATGGTTGTGAAACTTGGACTCTCACTTTGAGAGAGGAACAGAGATTAAGGATATTTGAGAATAAGGTTCTTAGGAAAATACCTGGGGCTAAGAGGGATGAAGTTACAGGAAAATGGAGAAAGTTACAAAACGCAGAACTGCACACATTGTATTCTTCATCTGACATAATTATGAACATTAAATCCAGACGTTTGAGATGGGCAGGGCATGTAGCACGTATGGGCGAATCCAGAAATGCATATAGAGTGTTAGTTGGGAGACTGGAGGGAAATAGACCTTTGGGGAGGCCGAGACATAGATGGGAGGATATTAGAATGGATTTGAGGAAGGTAGGATATGATGATAGATAGTGGATTAATCTTGCACAGGATAGGGGCCGATGGCGGGCTTATGTGAGGGCGGCAATGAACCTCCGAGTTCCTTAAAAGCTGTAAGTAAATAAGTAAGTAATAATCTTAAAAATTCTTGGTCCTTTGGCTAGTTACGTATCCTCAGATACATACCAAAATTAGAATACTCGTCATGTATGAAGATCGTCGCTTCACATAATAGCAATACAGTACAGAAGAAAACAACACATGCCCAATTACTGTGACAGAAAAATAAATTTGCATTACCCATCCGGGAATAGAACCCGGGTTGGCAGAATGTTGAATCTAATGATGGAAGGTCGGTTGGCAATGTGCTGTCAACAGGTCAGGAATATAGTGTCAAAGCCAAGGGACTACAGGACGGGAGTTTCCTACCGCCAGAGCTAAAATTGACTGTTAGACTGCGGGGTTCAAAATGCCCTACATCACAGGTGTTCGGCGGAGGCCAGGAACAGGGGGGTGTGTCATCAGCAATACCAAGAAAAACAAAGACAGAAGAAGAGGTGCCAGGCAAGGAACTATTAATAGTATTAACAGCTGTTCGTGTGCATGTGGAGAAACAACTAATTGGTTGTAATGGACAAGGAAATAAACTGTGGCATGGTGCAATCATCCCACATGGTGCAATCATAGCTACCACATGAAATCTGGAAGAAATGCAAGAAAGAAAATTTAACCGTAATGCAATTTACGATACTAGTTGGAAGTCTGCAGATTTTATTTTGTGTCTTTAAAATAAATCTAGGAACATAAACATGAAACAATATATGCAACACAAGCCTATTCTATTTTGAAATTGATTTGATTTACAATACATAATATTACATGTATTGCATTCCATAGATCTTGCAACATTATCAGTTTGAGATGTGGAATAAGTAAAAATGTATACAGAAATATACAATAGAACCTCATTCATTCTTTCATATAGAGCCCATACACATCTAACTATTAATACGTAGCAAGTGGGTTATTTGAATAATTTATAAGCCTAAACAGTTCGTAAGTACAATACAGGGCATAAATATGGAAAAATGTTATTAATATCGGTACTATTCTAAACATTTCTTGACCCTTCAGAGCTTTAAGACAATTGAATCGATTTTTTGAGAAGCCAAAGTCACGAAATAAAAAGTTTTGGAGAAACACAAAAAACTGTTTAAAATAAATGCACGAGTTAAAAACTGAAATATTTGAAATGGGATAGGTTGGTAAAAACATTACGAATACTTTGTATCTAAAAGAACATTTTTCAACTAGAATATGCTTTAAAATATTTGACTTATGGGGTTTCTCAAAATCTGGTAAAGATTTAACAAAACACCCTCTTTATTTCATGAAATAATTGAAAACTTGGTTAAAAATAATACGAATTTGATTCTTAAAACCAATATTTAGAAGCTGACTTCATAATTTTTGCTTCATGTGAACAAATTTTACTATAACCTGTATGAAATGTTACTAAGGACATAAATAATAAAGTTCTGCATGAAATAATCTAATACAATAATACATTACACAAAATATAACAACATCATTCTAACAAATCCAAAATTCAGACATAAAATAATTAATTTACCAAACACAACAGCTTAGGCTATAGTTTTGTTAATTGTGTGTCAGCCTTATCACTGCCTTATGGGCCTTATCCACGAAACCCAATTTGCAAGCGCACATGTTACAACAGAAATATCGTTTGATTTGCGGTATTTTTCTACAAAATAGTATATAGATCGGGAATTAACAATACATTCAATTTTGTTAAAATCTGACTTATGGAGTTTCTCAAAAAAAGCGATTCAATCAGGCAATGCACTGAAGACTGTAATATCAAAAACAGTGCAACTCCTTTGTTGTAATATTTTAGACCTGAGACCTCCCAATTTATTTGTTTGGGGTTTTGTGAAGAATTATTACTATGCAGTGCGGCCCAAAGATATTGATGATCTCAAAGCATGTACGCAATGGTGGCACGTTGAGGTCTTACAAGCAAACATTCTGATGGGGGCAGATATATATATTTTTTTCTTTCACCATGTTAATAATGTCAAAAGAAGTGCTTATGCAAATTTTGGCTACTCGACCGCAATTACGAGGGCCATAAAAAATAGTTCGCCAAGGGCCGTTTAACAGAAAGGAAACACAATTTCATGGGAAAAATTTATTGGAACAGACACAGCAATTGTTGAGCTATTTTTCAACATATTCCCCAACGGAAATGAGACATTTGCATGACATGGGATCGACAGAGAGGTGCAGACGGTTGTCAAACGCTGGTTCCGATCCCAGGCGGTTGACTTCTACGATACAAGGATACAAAAATTGATCTCATGACATGACAAATGTCTCAGTTCCAGTGGGGGATATGTTGACAAATAGCGCAACAATTGTTGTATGTGTTTCAATAAATCTTTCCATGCAATTATGCTTTTTTCTGCAAAGGGCCCGGGGAAAATCACATTCTGGACGGCCTCGTAATTGCGTTCGAGTGGCCAAAATTTTTATAAGCACTTGTTTTGACATTATCAACATGGTGGAAGGAAAAAAATTAACTTTTTTTTTGTCTGCCCTCATCAGAATGTTCGTTTGTAAGTGGGCAAAACTCTCTCCTTTCTAAACTGTATTTACTGAAAAATAAATAACAACAGTTCTTATGTTAAATTACAGCGTTTTCATTGTATGTGTTCTCAAATGCATCACCCTGTGCAAAAAGAAATAAATAATTTTATAAATAGTATATCAGATTTTAAGTTTACAATTTCAGGACCGTACGGTTAAAATTAATTCAAGTAATTTTCTGACGTCATTTTAAATTAAAACCAGAAGTAGGAAGAAATATAGGCCTAACCAGGCCGCAAATGAACGAGTATGATGGTGATAATGATAATGATCTTGTCAGATTTCCTCCATGTTCTCAACTTTAAAGCATGCAACAACCCAAAATTAACATTTAAGTTTCTTTAAATAAAGTTGAAATTTTACAAAGCGGACGGTTGTTTGCACTGTCATGTTTAACTAAAAGGGGAGCTGAAGCATATCGACTTTCTCCAGCTACCTTTCCACGTCCGGAATGACGTAATATTCTGATACACAAAGCTTAAGGGCTTCTTTATTTTTCATTAACATCGCGAAGTCAATCATTCCGGCTAAAAGACCAAGGCTACCTCACAGCTAGCACAGTTTATGAGGTTCATTAAAAGGAAAATTCAAGACTATAGGATGCCACACATAACTGTGATAGAACGAACATTTAAACGGATATAGATAGAACTAGGCGAACCAAAAAATATTTCTTCCAATTTTAAAATATTATCTCCTGAATAAAAAAAGCACAATTAAATCACAAAAAGGATGTATAGGATACAGATTGCGGTCAGAAAGCTCAGTTGTGTAGATTGAAGATTCCGGGTTAATTTTCGAATTGCAGCGGGAATTTTCTTTTTGGCAAAACTTCCAAAACCATCCCGAGATTCACTCAGCCTCAAATTAAATTGAGTACCTGGACTTTCCCGGTGGTAAAAGACGTTGGAAGCGTGGTGTTCACGATAATATCTCGCCATAGTGCCAGGAATATGAAAGCATGGAACTCTATCTCCAAGCTCCATGCGCTATCAGGACATTTGAGAGTGACAGCTCTCTAGAAAAAAGGTACACTAAATAACGCGTCCTTGTCAGGACTGTTATAGATTTAATAGGTCTAAGTGAGTTCCTAGACAGTTGGCCACTTGTCTCACTCTAATAACGCCGTCATTTATTAAGGGACGTGGGAAAACATTAAGGAAAAGGTTAGATGAATTCTACAAGTTTGAAGAATATATTTTTCATTATACAATAACATACAACAACTCAGATAATTAGGCTACTGTTTCTGTAAGGATTATTGAACTAAATCTGGTCTTAAAGTCGTAGTACAAATCAAACATCCGAATTGCTTTGTCTTGACATCATTGATGATGGGGATGCAATCCCCGAAACATATATGATAAATAAAGAAGCTCAACAGATATAGTGCTCATACAACTGTTATACATTTTCTTCAATTCTATTGTATTTTATCAATTTTAATGAACATTGTTATAAAACTGACCAAAAACGTGTATTTTATCATTTAATGCATGAAGTCTGTAAATTTTACGAAAACATTTTTTAAAGGATATGTAATTTAGATAATAAAATGTAATTTCTGTAATAGATTTAAGCTAAATCAAGTATTAATATGCTGTCCAATATCCCTAAAAAATGTTAATTCTATAAATTTCATTTTATTAACATAGTAATTTGTTTTGATATACTTTAATATACTTAAGTATACCTCAGGCAATTGAAATTTTATTCCTGTAAGATCATTTTTAACTAAATTAGGTCTGAAAGTGCTATCCACCAATTCCAACAAAAAATGTGTGAATTCTGTAAATTAACTTATATAGTGTACTTTCGCACGACATTTAGCTTAGGTAACTGAAATTTGATTTCTATAAAATGAAATAAATTTTGTCTTAAAGTGGTGGTTTCTAGTAGGGCCTACTAAGAATTGTGTGAATTCCTTAAATCTTATGATATTTGTGTCGTTATATGACATCGTAACTGCGATAAACTAATTAAAATTTGGTTTCTGTAAAATATTTTAAAGTAAACTACATTATTAGATCTTAAAACAAACGCTGATCGGTAAAGTATGTATGTATGTATGTATGTATGTATGTATGTATGTATGTATGTATGTATGTATGTATGTATGTATGTATTTACACTGCAAGTGGGCAAGCACCCGGTGGCAGTGGTATACACAATATAAACAATACACAATAAAATTACAATACAATACACAATACAAATTAACACAAAAATTACAATTAATAATAAAACATAAAATAACCTAATTTTACAATACAACCTACATATGTATAGACCCTACAAAAGTTTCAATAGTCTTTCACTTTACTCTCATCTCACTCACTGTAGTGGCACTATGACGCATTTCACTGACACTTTAGGACACATTTCATTGACACTCTATAACAAATTTCACTGACATGAACATATATTTGATCTTTATATGACATGGTGTCATAATCTACGTAAATAACATTCTCTTTACTGTTATATTTAGTTTAACGCACCAATTTGTAGTATTTCTTTTATTCAATCCGAAAATATTTATTTTACATAAACAAAATAACTAAACTAATCCATAATTCACCATCATTTCTGAGTAACCCCCTAACTCCTTGCATTTTTTTTATATTCCACGCCTGAGGAAATCCGGTGGTTTGAAATTTAAATCGCCACGCCAATTTTGAAAACTCGCTTCGTTATTAAAGGACATTCCCCGGAGATTGAAAGAGAGCGAAAAGGAGAAAAATCTGATAAAGCAAGATCAAGAGAATAGGGTAGATGTGGAATAACCCCCCAACCGAGCTCTTGGACAAACGTTTGTCGTGTTAACAGTATGCGGACGAGCACTGCCATGCTGAAAAATCATTTGATGCACTCTTCCCGGTCGTTTTTCTTAAATTGTGGTCTCAAAGCGACTGAGTTGTTGCCAATAAATCTCAGCAGATTTACATTCCTCAGAAATAGTTCATAGTAGATGATATCGTACGATTGTTGTTTGGTCACAGTTCATTTAACTGGCCAATATGCGAGTTGACTGACGTGGATAATCAAGAATTAAAGCGTTTAAGCTGTCTTCATCAAAGTAGGACGGTGTTCTTGACAATGGAGAACTCTTATTCACGTCAAAATGGCCCTCTTTGAAACGAGAAAACCATTTTCGTGCCGTATTATCCACGATGGCGTCTTCCCAGTAAACGGCATAAATAGTTACAGATCTTCAGGTACCTTCATCCTCAAACTTAAACAAAAGGATAGCTATGTAAAAAAATGTTGTTTTTCTTTTCTACTTGACACTCCATTTTCTTCAGCTCATAACTGACACAAACTTCCTTAAAAATTCAAGACGTATTCAGTAGCACAATATTACGAGATTAAAATGACAGATTACAAATTCCGAAGAAACTTCTTGCAACAATTTTTTTTTATTGGGTTATTTTACGACGCTGTATCAACATCTAGGTTATTTAGCGTCTGAATGAAATGAAGGTGATAATGCCGGTGAAATGAGTCCGGGGTCCAGCACCGAAAGTTACCCAGCATTTGCTCGTATTGGGTTGAGGGAAAACCCCGGAAAAAACCTCAACCAGGTAACTTGCCCCGACCGGGATTCGAACCCGGGCCACCTGGTTTCACCGCCAGACGCGCTGACCGTTACTCCACAGGTGTGGACCTTCTTGCAACAAAAACCCTACGAACTTACGCTTAAAACTGTTGCGTGTAATATTTTTTTTATCTAAATTAGATTTTAAAACATTGTTCACTATTACTGAGATTTGTGCAAAATTAAGTAAATTTTATTAATTTGGTTTGCATTTTTGCATAACATCACAGCAGAGATAATTAAAATTAATAAATATTTCAAAAGTTTGTTGTTAACAGTATCCAAAATCATTTTCTTAATTTCCCATTGATATATCCATTACAAAATCTTTGATACATTCTCTAATGTGAAATAAAAAGAGGTGTAGGTTGAACTTTTTCTATTGCAGAAAGTGAATATAATAATATGACAACTTTTCCAAGGTTGATTCTACCTTCGTTTTCAGGTGAACAAATAAAGGAAAATAAATAAACGTGTCATGCTTGCTGGAGTCGGTACAAATGGCCAAATCCATTTCAATGATCCCATGACTAAATGAAACGTTGTAAGATTCTTACATCCAACACCAGGATTGAAAAATTTTCAAGCCACAACTGAATAATCCGCCATTCTTTTATCTTTCATATGAGAAGATACTGTAATGTGAATACTCTCGTTTGGAGATTATAACCACAGCCCTTGATCACCATAGATTCAAATTCATTTCTTAAGAGACCCAGACACGCTGAGACTTACCTGAAGGTAAGTGCAAACCTAAATCCTCAGGCAAATTTCCTTGGCCTCGAGGTAAGTTTCAAACTTCTTCGACTGCTTGAATTTTTCCGACTGAAGCGCTATTCTAATTAAGCGGAAGAAAATGTAAAAACAAAAACAAGCGATACTGCGAGCATGTGGTCGAGATTTCGTTATTGTTTCGTTTTAAAGCATTTCTCTGCAGCGAAATGGCGGCAAGTCATGGTAGTACAGATTTAATAAACTATTCTCACATATTTCTATGAATGCAGAACCATGAAGGAATAATATTTCTCCAGTAATCGCATTCCTTCACTAACATTGATTGATTGCAACGACATATTACGACTTATTTGTAAATTATAAATCTAGGGGGTAAGTCTGAAAGTGTATGGACAGTCATCAGATATATAGTCCGGGTCAGCTTACTTAATACCGTAAGGGTGAAACCTAACCATCCCCCCCCCCATTACTACATAAGCTAGTGGATTACGGTGATTTTCTAGTTTGCAGGTTGAATTTTCTTTTGCCAACTTCGTTTCGAATTTCGGTACTTGGAAATACTACAAGACTTTTATTACAATAATGGAGTAAATATTCTAAAGCATACATTTCAAAGTGACATTCGTTTTGGGAATTAAAAATACATTTTTTGGGTTAGGTCTCGTGAATCGTAAACTGTTTAAACAAAGTAATGAATTTCATGTTGTCAGACAAAATACATTTTAATATTGGATATTACACTAATCTACTAACTACTAACATAATATGCGAGAGGTCCTGAAGGAAAATATACTCTTTCACAAATTATGGAATCTTTTAGAAAACATCTCCCCAACATAAAGATGAGATGTTGTAAATAAGCAAGACAACGTTATTGTTAATACTATATTATTATTATTATTATTATTATTATTATTATTATAGTACATGGCATTGTGTGATTTTATCCTCATTTGGTGATATGCAGTATTAGTTGGCAACACTGAAGAGACAGCCAAATTAGTCTTTTATGAATTACTCTTACGTGATCTCAGTAGGATACCTCCCTGAAATAAGTGAGTACACATAATTCTCCAATAAGTCTTTGCGTGCATGGAGCCTTTAGAGATCTGAAGCCGTGTCTTCGTTATGGAAATTCGACGCTTCAGCCGTCTGTGTAACGGCGCGGTTGAAGTTTATGTATGCTGCCTGAAAGTTTGACGACATAAAATCAACAACGAAGGCAGGAATTTTGGTTTAGTGGAAAGTTATGAACCTCTTCACAAGTTGTAAGTGAACAAACTTGCCAGAATATAAAGTAAACATTGTTTGAAGTGAAACCTAACTTGTGTAGGTAAGTTGAAAACTTCAAAGATATTTGTGTGCTTAGTTGTGTAGTTAGAGTGAGGAATTTTACTGAAATTTTTTCGCATTATATAATTTACGGGCATTCCTCTCCTCTCTCCTGGAGATTTTAAAATCGGTTTTCGATGACGCTGTATTAACTGCGAGATTATCTAGTGTCAGCGGAATTGATGGGTGTGCGATGGTATTTGGTACAGAATTCGCGGAGGAAATGGAACTGGATTTTTGATCAAAACTTTGATTTATTTTATATTATTTTCAATTTATTATTACGTTTCATCTCCTTAAAATTATATATTACTTATGACTATACTAAAATTGTATCCGTTTTAATTTTTATTTTCTTAAAAGGAATGTACAAGTTTTAATTTTAACGCTCATTTTCTATAACGTTGCGGATTTTGAACAGAAAATTATGTACTCTTTTATTTTCCAATTTATTCTTTGATTCTTCTCCTTTAAAATAGTATAGCCTATCTATCACATATGTTTATATTCAAATTATATCCATGTCAATGTTTCGTTTTTCTGAGGTGGGGGCCTACTACATGTACAGATACGGAAATAACTTTTGGAGCTCCCTTATTGTATAAGTTTCGCTTACAACACACCGCGCATGTGCAGTAAACAAGAGCCTCTGTATATACAGGGTGAGTCAGGAGGAAAGGTACAAGGTGTGAGGAGTGATTAATATTGGTGATTCTGAACAAAAAAGTTTCTATGAACATATGCCCTGTTCATAACAGAATCTCACATACAGCTGTCCGAAAATCATGGGCGTCAGTCTCATGTCCTTCATCAGCACTCATATGTGGATACAATCAAAACAACATTAGATTGTAGTAGGATTAATGAAACGTATCCTGGGCGTTAGATCGGTCGCGGTGGAATCATTTCTTAGCCACCGAGGTCACCCGACATTACTACATTGAATTACTGTGCGTGGAGTTGGTTTAAGAGCGAAGTCTGCAAACTTCCCGCTCGCATTTTACATGCTTGTGCTCAAGTAAAGGAATGTCCGAATCAGCTCAGATCAGCAACGCAGCAGCTGTCTATAAGAGCTGCAAAGTGCATTGAAGTTGACGGTGGACTTTTTGAACATGTTCTGTGAAGAAAAGTACACAATTAAACAGAACATAAGGTAAGAATGTTTTAATTTACCATCACCTGCACTTTTCACATTTATCACTGTTTCCATTAGTTTTCTTCAAAACCGTTAAGAACAGAACATATGTTCATATAAACTTTTTTGTTCAGAATCACCAATATTATCACCCCTCAAACCATGTACCTTTCCTCCTGACTCACCCTGTATGTTACTTGTGGACAGCAGTGCGAAATTGTTGAGTACATACAGGTGGACTCCAAGACACGCTCCAAATTTTGATTTCATATCTGTACATTCTCGACCCAAACCGGTTGACTACACAAGGATTCGCCGAGTATGTATCCAGGTTTCGAAGCAAGCACCTCGCTCGTCTCTAGATCAATCTCCTTCGCGCGGCGATCGGAGAATGCTATGGAATAATGATACAATAGAGATCGGAGAATCCCGAGAAAAATCCCAACTGCGACTTTATCCTCCACAACTGTAACAATTACTTTTTCAATAAAAAAATCCCAGGCCTCGCCAGAACTAGAACCAGACCGTCTGCTTAAAAGTTAAGAGACATTTTTGAGGTTATATAAATACCTAAGAGACTGTTACTCCTTGTTTAGAGACAGTGTTTCTCCTTGGATGTGCCTGAACGATTTTATTGAAGAATGAAATGCAATAAGGATGTTAAGGGATTAGGTACAGCTTACAGCAATAAAATTTTGGAAATATTCAACATTTCTTTCATTCATTACTGTATCTTGTACAACAATGAAAATTAGTATGTGTAAAACACTGTCCTGCTATATGAAAAAAAAAAAAAAAACATATTTTTACGATTTAAAAAATTATTTACTTTTTTTTTTTTTTTTTTTTTTTCAAAATTCAGTTCACTGTGCATTGATGAAGCGTTTCCCACATAACTAAAAAAACTATCCAACATTCTGTGATGAAATTTCTTGTGTGTATTAAGGCATGTCATATTTAAAACATGATGCAAAATCACTTCTCTATCTTTGATAGATTGTCTGATAAAAAATAAATTCATTTTCCAAAATGGTCAAATATTAGTATTTTCTTCTAACACAAAATAAAAATAATATTATTTATTACGGAATGTAGTTGAAGAAGCACGATATTGTAGACATGAGTTTCAGCAATAAAATAAAAGAGAGAGAACATGAAAAATTTAACAAGTTTATGAGTTATGAGGAAAACGCTTCATAACTGCACAGTAAGATGCACAGTTTGAATTTTGAAAAAAAAAAAAATCTATATATACCTATATATAAATGTTTTTCTTTTAATCGTAAAATATATATATATATATATATATATATATTTTTTTTTTTTCATATAACAGAAGGACAGTTTTTTTACACATATCAATTTTCATTACCGTACAAGATATAACAATGGAGGAAAAAAATGTAGAATATTTACGAAAAATTTACAACTGTAAGTGTTCCTAACCTCTTAAGGCAGAAGAGTGGAGATACAGCTTAATACCAGAAAGATTAGATGTGTGTTCCTTGTCTTGTGTTGTCTTAAACTGTGACCTGCCAGAACTTTCACGACTTACGAATACCTGATGTTCGTTGAAAATTCTCACAAGAATGAGAAGGGATTGTGCGAAAAAAAAAAAAACCCCAATCCTTGTAGGTAATAGCAATAATGATGCTGTTGCTAATAATAATAATAATAATAATAATAATAATAATAATAATAATAATATCCATCCTTATGGCTATGTGGATAGCGCTTGCGCTTCCCTACCAAGCGATCCAAGCTTCGATTCCTAAGTGGATAATGGAAGAAAGTTATCTTCCGTCCATGGGACCGGGTGTTTGTCCGATGTCTTGCGATTGCTCTGTGATGTCTATGTGGTGGCTTAGCATCAAGCCAATCCCATGACGAAGTATAAACGGATTATTTAGTCCTGACAGCTCGACGACGTGGAAGAGGGAAAGTAATAGGAGTAGTGGGGAGAACTCCGGAGTAGAGATAAAGGCGAGTGGTCAGTAAAGAAATGCAGTACAGCTTAACTGTACTGGAAATATACCGCACGCATGACATCCGATCGCTCTGAAGGCAAGCGACTGACTAACCCAAACACCCCTTGGTGTAACTAAATGGATTCGCCTGATCCAGGCGCACATTGCCGGCGACTGTTAGGACTAAATAATCGGACTGTAGGTCAGCGTTTGTGTCTAGTGTGTGAGTAAATTAATCTCCTTTCCATATCTGCAGGGTTGTGTATGGCGAACAAAAAGGGAGATTAAGCATAAGCATAATAATAATAATAATAATAATAATAATAATAATAATAATAGGAAAGGTAAAGGTATCCCCGTCACACGCCATGAAGGCACTTGGGGGGCATGGAGGTAGAGCCCCATGCTTTCCATGACCTCGGCACTAGAATGAGGTGGTGTGGTCGGCACCACGCTCTGACCGCCTTTTACCCCGGGAAAGACCCGATACTCAATTTTATAGGAGGGTGAGTGAATCTCGGGGCCGTTCTGAAATAATAATAATAATAATAATAATAATAATAATAATAATAATAATAATAATAGTAAGTGGTATCTTATCTGACTATAAGTTCAGATGGGTTTTAATTTACAGCAGAGAAGTGGATGTATTCCCCCTACCTGATGTTTGTATGTCCCTTGTCTTGGTTTATCTTAAGCGTTAGTCTTGTTGACCACTTGATGTTTTTAATAACTTGTCAAAGTTGTAAAACCTTTCCATCTTTCCTCCCTCGTGGGAAGAAATCACACGAATGACGCACTGCATATCCTTTCATTATTGTTTACAGAGCAAACCATGGTGAAGCGATAGAGGATATTAAAGCGTTCTTAATTTGAATTTTAATTAAGTGGCAGAAGCACTTGAATGTTATCTGAAGAGAGATTAGTGAAGCTCACAACAGCCACTTTTATGAAGCTCTGGCTCATTATCACCGACTCAAATTCTTTAAGAAAACGCCGTTTGTTACTTAATTAAATCCAACAACAACGACGGCCGCGAAATTTCCCGTCACCGCCTTTGAGCTATATCCAGCTTCACACGCTGTCAATGCAATCTGCCTTTGAATCGAAGGCAGCAACAAGTTGAATTCATGGCGACAATCTCAGAGCCATTGAACACGATCCGGTTGGAAATAATAATACCTTATAAAGCGCCACTGTTGCTGCTCTGTGACAGTGTGTGTTAACATTCCGGGGGCTTAGATTTGGATGACCGAAGTTGACTGTGTTAGTGATACTTGTAATGGATAATATAGGAAGATGAATGTTCCCTCCCCACAAGACTCTTTCGATTTCCTTAACTTTATAAATTCCATTTCATAGAAAAACTGGTACAGGATGTTATACGAGCTTTAATGATATACTACACTCTCACTACTTCGGCTCTCAATAATCCGGCCTCTTAATTATCCTCCCAGTGTACTTCTTATCACGTCTACTGTAATTCTGAGAAATTTGAACCTGTACACTACTGGGTGTTCATTTCAAAGTGTGTCATGACACTGTTGTGAGTCACCGATTTGAAGCGAGTTTCAGCTTTTATGTCAAAGAAGATACCTATTAATCAAGGCGTTAAAACTGAACTTGAGAAAGTGTACGGTATAACTTGAACGTCGTAGCAACAGATGGCGGCCTGTAC